>NC_133900.1:79004415-79307165 GCF_964199755.1 Larus michahellis | reverse complement strand
GAAGGAGGTGGAGAAATGGGGAGTGAAGCTGAGCCCAGGAAGAAGGAAGGAGTCGGGGAAGGTGTTTTAAGAGTTATGTTTTTATTTTTTCTTTATCCTACTCTGATTTGATTGGTAATAAATTCAACTGATTTCCCCGTGTTGAGTCTGTTTCGCCCATGGCGGTAACTGGTGAGTGATCTCCCTGTTCTTATCTCAACCCATGAGCCTTCCGTTGTGTTTTCTCTCCCCTGTCCAGCTGAGGAAGGGAGTGTAGAGCAGCTTCGGTGGGCACCTGGTGTCCAGCCAGGGTCAACCCACTACAGGTCTCTCTTTCATCCTGATGAAAGAAAAAAAAATTAAAAAATTCTAGTATTTGCATGCAAAAGAAATTTTCATTTGGAAAAATGGAAATGGAACTCTGTTCCTGTTAGCCATAAGAGCCCTGTGGATTGTAAATGTATTAATGAAATGAATGGAAGGTATAACCAAATATAACTCTGTCTTAGGGTTTTTTTCAGTGTCTTAAGCAGCAGAACATTATGTCTCTGTGTCCTTATCTAGAATGCACATACATGGTGGCACAGTTCGTCCTGATAAAGTTCTAGAAATAACAAGGAGTCATACGTCTGTGTGACAGATGGCATAAATTCTTCATGCAATGTCTGCGATTTGTGATGCATTTTGTTAAAAGACAGGGGCTGAGAAGAAGGGTGGAAAGGTTGCCTCTATTCCTCATTCTGCCACCCTCTTTCGGATAAAAAGTGTCTCAAAGGAGGGGGAAAAAATATGCCCCTCTTCGGAATAACTGGAAAAGCCCAACGAACAGAATCGCAAGGCAAAATGCCTGTTGAAAACCACAGCTAGTTTCTCCTGAGCAAAACCTGGAAACCTCTTTTGAGGAGTAGAGGTCTTTCTTCCAGTGGATGGATTGTCTAGCCTCAGGGATGACCATAAGAATATTTTCCCGGGTGTTCAGGAGGCTGAGTTTTTCACACCCACGAAATCACGATGTATTGCATGACAAGGAAGTAAGCTTGGGGGAAAAGTGCTCATGCTGCAAAGGGAGGGGGAAGATTTGTTTCCAAACCAATTTTTCATCTGTCTCACAAAGTAAACATATGTTATGGTCTTGAGACCTAGCTTAAGAGGTGGGAAACCCTTAGTGGGTATTCTTTAAAGACAAAGTGGACCTATCATCAAATCGGTTTTGAATAATCATTTAAATTGTATTATTAATTAGTACACTTAAGGAAATCCCTATGTGAGTGCTGACCACCCTTTTCTCGTATTTGGCCAACTAATTAACATAACCGCGTTAATTGAGAGCAATGTCTTCAGTATCTGGCTTGAAGTTTCTGACTCTCTCTCAGACCGGAAGATGATCTTGACTGTTTGAAAGGCTCTTTTCCCTGAGCCCTGTCAATTGCTTTAATAAAAGATTGCATTTCTCCTTACAAATCTTACTCCTCGCTCGTTGTCGGTTGTTTTACCTTCTCGGTGGAGTGTTCCCTTTGCACCGTGCTCCCCAGTGTACCATTGTGCCTCCCACCTACCTCATGTTCCTGCGATTCCCGCAACCCAGACAGGAAAAGCTGGGGTGGGTTTTTTCCACGCCAAGATGGCCTTGTCCTGATAAGTAATCTGGGTGCTAAAGAGAAATGCTTTCTATTTATCGTACCATATATTCTTATATCATCCAGTCAATCGCCTAGCATTGACCTAATTCTGAATTCATCTGCTTACATGTAACACACAACTTCCAAAATAAGGATGCAGTTCTGTGAGGACTTGCTTCAGTAGAGATGAAGAGTTGTGTGGCTCATTTTGACTAACTCCATCATCTGAATTGACATCAGCAGTACATCTTGGTAGACACCGTGGTTTTCAAACGTGTGTGTGAGGCAAGATCATCAAGTCTGCACCATTTCTTGGGGCATATTCAAAAGCATTTAGCAGTAGCTCAACTGTTTCAACATTTTCACGTTTGAAGGAAACAGTTTTAACGTGGCTGAGCGTTCACAAATCTTGCTCTGAATATGGTCGATGATTTCTATGAGTAACAGTTTAAGCCTGGGTACCTCTCTTATCTTTAAATAGTGCATAATATATAGCATTTAATTTTCTGTATTTATCTTCAGTAAAAAATTCTGATATGAAATTGTTTTTCATCGAGCTTCATCTTGAAAATCTGTTTGCCCTGATGATATCAATGCATCGTATAACCTTGAAAATGCCTCCCAGCAATGGCATAGTATAGTGCTTATTTGCACATTAAAAACTTACTCTACAGTTTTATCCTATGCACATACTACACGTAAATACAGTATTCATTTAAATGTCACCGGACATATGTGTAAGATGGCAAATATTCCAAAATAGATAATGAAAATGACATTGTGATTACTTTAAAACAGCATCAGAAACTGACATAAGTGCAGCTAGAAAAGAATCATACCAGAAAATGAAATTATGAATAAAATTCATAAACTGAATTGTATTGTCTGCTGCTGAAGTTGCTCTATTATTTGTAGTGCTCGGTGAAGTAACTTAGTAAACAATGTGAAATCTAAAAGTAAATACACGGTTTACTCCACATTCCGTGATTTAAGATGGATTACGGCTCAGTAGACAGCTACATCCACCACTTCTCTGCTACCTATATTTTTCTGCTCTGCAAAATGCATTCTTTTTTTCTCACCAAAGTATATTGTAATACTTTCCACTTCTCCGTCACATACAAAAAGCTCCTACCTTCTTACCATCAGGGTGGAATACCCCCCCAAGGCACATTTGTGCCATCTGATGCTGCCCACGCGAGTCATTGCTCTACACTCTGTTCCTCAAAGCGAGTCAGAAATCGTTCTTTTGTCTCTTCTTGTGGACTAACACCGAATTGCATGCTCCTGGAGTTACTCTGCACTTGTACCCTTTGCTCTGCCTTGCTGCTCCCTCCCTCCCCTCCCCATGGCCACGTTGCTCCACACCTCTCAGCACAGAGCATCTCCCCCGGCTGTGCTCTCCTGTCACAACGTGAGCAGAATGAGCAGGGCCACCATGCCTTGCTCACAGCTCTGCCAAGCCACAGGTACCTCCCCGTCAAAGGTTTGGAAGAAGGGGCAAAAATGAAAACCAGGCAGCTCCTCAGGCGAGAAGGTGCGGTGGCTGGGAAAGGTGTAGCACCAAGGCAACGGTCCTGGTTTCAGCTGGGATGGAGTTAATTTTCTTTCTAGTAGTTGCTGTGTTTCAGATTGGCTAGGATGCATACTGTTTTAGTTGTTGCTAGGTGATGTTTATAATATTCAAGGATTTCTTTCAGCTTCCCACAGAAGCTGAGAAGGAACATAGACAGAAGAACGGAATGGCCAGTGGAACATTCCATACCATAGACGTCATGCTCGGTATGCCAGCCAGGGGGCGGGAATCCGTAATCACTGCTCAGGACGGCCTGGGCAACCAGTTCACCGGGTGGTGAGAGTGACTTGTGTTGTGTTGCTTTATCTTGTATATTCTTTTACCATTATTATTATTATTGTTGTTATTTTCTCTTTTCTGCTGTTGTTCTATTAAACTGTCTTTATCTCAGCCCACAAGGGTTTTTTTTCCTTTCCTTTCTCCTCCTTTTCTCCCTCTTCTCCCGGCCCTTCTTGGGGGAAAGGGGGAGAACTGCACGAGCGGCTGCGTGGTCCTAGCTGCTGGCTGGGGTTAAACCATGACAGCAGCAGGTCTGGGGAAGGCAGCACTGCAAGGCAAGACCAGGGAGTTACCTGGGAAGCCATTTACTAAACATAGTATTCATACCTGGATGGACTGATTTTTACTGGACCGGTCTGCAAGAAAAAGAGGGAGAAATATCAAGGAGAGAGGAGGACGGGGAGAATAAAAATCTAGAAACAAGCTACTGAGACCAAGAAAAGCGGAAGAAACTTGAGGGATGGGAAAAGACCATCTGTGATTTTGTGTCACCTCGAATGTGGATGTTATTCCAGTATGCAACAATCCAATGACAAAAATTATTCTATAATATGTTTCCTCTTTACGCTTCTGCCCTTTCAATGAGATAGCCTGTAGGAAGAGGCAGCTGTTGTACATCTTTCCCTCTCTTCTTCTCTACTTGACAGCATAGCCTTAAGAAGAGGAATGATCCTTTCCAGCTCCCCAAGATCAAAATTTTTGTCTCCCATCACAAAACAGCGCAGTAGCCATAAACAGCAATTGTGTTTCTCCTGCTGTTCTCACCATTTGACTTTCTGACTTACCCACAGCGTCTGGCAGGGCACCAGAATAGCTGAGATGCCGGGTGCGCATCCTCTGTCTCCCTCCTGTCCGCCCAGCCAGAGGGTTAGTCCAGCAGACCTTTTGAGGAGTCTATACCTTGTATCTATTGCGTAGCTATAGGATATCCAGAACATTATTAATGCTTTGCATTTTGAGTGCCTCTGCTTATTTTTTATGTTTCAATACTGTCTAAATCAAACTGTATTCTAGATTATTAAGTACAGAAAGATGCGATATCTCTTTCCAGTACAGCAGTTAATCAGACACAATCTAATGCATAATCTCTGTATTACTGATAAAATATTGACACAAATGGATGGTATTCCAAAACGGTCTAATCCTTTAAGAGGCTGAGTGCCCTGAGAGATGCTCGGCAGACTCTACTCCAAATGAAATTAGTGAGCCTCTGAGACCCAGCACTTCACAGCACCAAATCCTTTAACTACGTTATAAATGCTTTCTACAAAAATAGCAATGGAAAAAAAAAAAAACAACTAACAACCAACCCTTCTCATTATGCTAATGTAAATAAGTAACAGATTGGCAGCAGTGCGCAGATAGAAGTCTGTGAGGCGACGAGTGAGACTGCTGGGTTACCAGGGGTAGGGGTGTAATTGAGGATAAGATACTGCGGAGAAGCCGAGGGCTACGCTCTAAATTGCTTACTCATGTGGCTAGTCCTGCTGCAGTCTTCTGGAGTTAGCAATCCTACCCATGGGAGTGAATGCTCCTTCATCTGAAGCTTGAGGCTGTATGAGCCGTTCTTTGCTAGGAGGCTGCACTCTGGCTCTTTCCTGGGTCGCTTTACCGATGCCAAGCTTCCTCCCATTTTGTGCCAGTATACATGTTTGTATGGCCACGTAGTGACTTGGCTTAACAGATCAGTGTCTTTAGGGGGAACAGAGACCCAGACATTTCATTTAGGGATAGATCCAGAGCCCTGGATCATCTCCTTGACTTGGTTCACTGCATGAACAGCTGTGTTGGCAGCAGGGAGAGGATGGGCAGACCAGAAGTAGTAGATCCTACAATTTTGCAGGCAGCTTAATCGGATAAAACTGTAGACCAATGCCAAAAAGCCAGTTTCATTGTCCACTTCTCCTCTTCTCCCACTGCCAGCCATACATCCCTATGCTGGTTTGAGGTTAAACAGAACCAGTTTTCTGTTCAGTGGTTTTACTTGGTAGCTAAGCCTCTTCTAACTCTCTGAAACTCTCAAAATTAACAGCATATTGTGCAGAAAGTGTTCACTCCCAGAGAGATAAGACCTGATTATGCCAAGGAATGGTACGCAGAGAGGCCCTGGCTTATACATATTGCTGTAACAACCAAGGTCACCTAATTTCGTTATTTGCCCTGTTAGAGGGTTGGAAGCAGAAAAGCGTAGAAGGGTCGCAACTGCAGGGAGGAGCGGACAGGACAGGAGACCCAAAACTGACCAGCAGGGTATTCCATCCCATCTGCCCCACGCTCAGTATAAAAGCCAAGGGATCAAAGGGTCAGTCCTCTTTTCTTCGATGGCCGGCGTACAAGGAGGACCCCGTCTATTCTTCTGCCTTTGATCTCAATCCGTGCATTCCTGAATCCAGATCCAGAATCCAGTTCCCGTCCGTTGCTGAGTCCAGTCTGAGACTTTCCCCATTCCTGCCGGTGACACGATCATCATCCTGGGAGCTTGATCCAGCTTTGTATGTATTGTACGTATTTCATTATTTTGGTTTTTATTATTTTATTAATATTTTCATTTAAGTAGTTTAATTCCTTCTAAACTCATAAACCTCTTTACCTCTCTCCCTCCTCTCCTTGGAGTTTTTGAGATGTAGGGAAAAGCGTCTGTTGTTTGTCATTGGCCAGTCCAGCCCAAACCGCGACAATCCCACATCTGCCTTCGTGAGCACAGCTCCTTCTACGGGTATGATTAGGCTTAAAAGAGGGATAGGAGCCTAGCCAGGACCACCCTTTTGGCAGGAATCTGAAACCACCTGGGAAACTGAAGAAGGAAGGAGGTGGAAGGTGAGAAATGTTTGAGCTGGCCATAGCAGTATGGCTGCTGAATGTAAAACCATGGACACCACAAGGCTTTATAGCTTGACACTAAATTATTCCTTTGCATTCATCTTTAGCGCAAAAATTCTTGGAATAGATTTTTGTCAAAGACCTTCACTTCCAGGAAATTAAAGGGAAATTTTATTTCGCTACCTCAATTTCTCCTAAGGGGGTGCTGTAAGAAACTCAAATTGTAGTTAACAAATCATCAGGAAACACATCTCCAGGTTCAGGCAATGTGTGTTCCACAGCTGTGGGAGAAGAGAGCGTTCATGCTGCTAACTACAACATTCGATCCTTACAATGGTGTTTACTACCGGGAGTTAATGCATACAAAATACTGTCTCTGCCACAGAATGCAGGTGTGGAACTGGCTGTCCCACGGCAATACACGGCTCAGGAGTTTAGGAAAAGATTCAGAAATGGATAAGGCGTTTCTCACAGAATATTACCAAAAACCTGTAATTATTAATGGGACAAAGGGCTTTCTAGAATAATTTCAAATGTTCAGGTATGAAAAACAAAACTCTGACAATAATGCATCAGCCGGCACTGACTGGTACACAAAGCATTTTAAGATTTCTAACCTTGAAGCCGATTCTCACGGCAGCTCAGCCGTAGAACTCCCCTGGATGAAGAAATAAGCCTTCTGGCACGTCCTTAGGTCATTACATGCCGTGTACTTTAGATTACTATGATTAGTAAATTCCAGGTTTTCTAAAAATTCTCCAAGTCAAACAGTCTGTCTTTTGATAATTCTTTATCTTACAAAGACAGCTCAAGGCTCAGTGCTTCCATTGGCTAAAAATGTAACCCTTTGGCCTGAAAAAACAGCTGTTGCTCAGATAAGTATGTCCTGTATACAATGATAGCCTTTTGTTGCTGCTGCTGATAAGGAGGTAATGCCCTAGAGGATAAGCAAAGCATTGGCAAGCAAATTTCTGTGGAAAAAAAAAAAAATTTAAAAAAAATCTTTTTCTGTTGAGCACTTTATTCTGCAGTTGTTCAAGTCAGACACTCCAGCATCTTACCCTGAAGCATCTGGTGCTGGCGGCTACCGTCAGAGGCTGGGCACTGACTTCCAGCAATTCTTAAAGAATTAATGGAATCTCAAAAATTAGTGTCTCATGTACGATGTAACCTTTGAGACTTTTTTTTTTTTAAAACATCCAAGCATATCTGTAGTTTCCACGCCATCGTTATATAAAAGAGGACAAACCCGAGAGAGAATTCTGCCTGTGTGCAGAAGCAGCAAGAGACTTCTGAAGGTCACGTTACCCTTAATGACTTCTCAGAGCTTTTCTTGGCATCGATGGGATGATCTAGGCTTCAAAGGGCAAATTAAATCTCCTAAACTGTCTCATAAGCCTCCTATTATTGCCACAGGTACAATCTCCTGCTTGATTATTTACATATTATATGATAATAATACAGACTTTCATAGATAAATAAAGCTCTCGGAACACTGCATTAAAAAATTGTGAAGAAACCGTCATGAAAAATCAAAGCTATTGTTCTTTGCACTGCAAGTTATGAGTATGGCTCCAAAGTGACAACCGTTACTTTTGGGGAGACAGGAAGGACGAGAACAGAGAAAAGGATGTTGCAAGACAGCTCTGCGTAGCCCCCAGTGGCCCAGCTGGCTTGTAAGGCTCACAGCAGGACCTGGCCTGTTAGCATTTCGGCATAGTGAAGAAT
The DNA here is from genome assembly GCF_964199755.1 of Larus michahellis. Lineage (NCBI taxonomy): Eukaryota > Metazoa > Chordata > Aves > Charadriiformes > Laridae > Larus > Larus michahellis. The sequence continues at coordinate 79,299,164 of NC_133900.1, read as the reverse complement.
ACATTGGGGAGCCAAAATACTTGATTACAGTGTGCCAGGGTCTTAATTTATAGGCTTTCCACCCCCTTAGTTTGTCATCACATCACCTAAAATGAGCCTGAAGTGGAGGTGAGCGCACCCGTTTAATCTTTTCCCCTCTTCTTCCCTCCATAAGTAGGAGATACATCTATAAATGTTTTTTTCCCCCTTCCATATGTATGTAAATATCTCCATATTGAACTAGGAGTTGTCTGCCACACACACTTCTGCTTCAATGAGATATATATAACTCTCATTCTTCCCTTTGGTAGCTACTTAGCTTTCTCCAACAAGGAGAAACCGAGCATATGGAAACTTTTTTTCGTGTTTTTCTGCTTTTTAGCAGGCAGATATTCACCATGGGTTTGGTATTAGTGCACTGCACTTGTGCTCTCGGGATGGTCACATCTTCTGTAAAGATGATGGTGACTACCTGCCATTGCAGTGGACTGTAATACTCAATCTTTACCTCCTCTACATCTTTATTTAGCTCTATCAAGCGCACCTCTGACATGCTTGAGTGGAGTATGCCATATGACTTGATCCACCCGCCCTCTGTAGACCTGGAATAGTTTCAACCCATTAGGATCCAGGCCCACCTGGACTGAACTGGGGCTCACCACTTATCACTCCCAGCCACATCCCTCTCCACTACCATGCCGTCCTTACACACCTCCTTTGCAACGCATGACTAATTCCCACGGGAACCCACACGTGTTTGAAATGGAGTTAAATTCTGCCAACAAACTGAGAGTAGGGGAGAGGAAGGCCTTTTCTCTGACAAGATTCATAATGAATCCAATGATTCAAATGAAATTTGAATTTTCATTTCAAAATGAAAGTTCAATTCTGTATGTCGCCGCCCAGCATCCCATTTACTTGAAAAGTTTACAGACCTCTACTTCCAACGCACTCAACAAAAGGAATAATTTTTATTAAACACAGAAGATGGCTGCATTTGGGAAAATACCTAACGACTAGCTGTCTACTTGTAAAGCCAGCTGAGGTGTTTGAATTATCTGAGAGGCTACTTCTTCATCTGATGTTGTAGCAGGGAATTAATCTGAATACACATGCGGACAGACATTGCACGGGCGATATCCAGTCCCTAAATCCTCAGATTATAGAGTTACGGTGGTATTATCATAAGTTAATATTTTTGCTGGAATATTTAGATCCTAGTTTTCTTTACTCTTCTCCCTCACACCTGAGTTTTCCTATTGCAACAACTGAGCAAAGTTGCCATTTATTCCAGAGAGAGTCTATGTTATGTTAATCCTTCAATGATTCAGTTTTAATAGAAACTGACAAATATTTTGTGATTTCAAAAAATAATAATGGATTTTTCCAAGTTCTTATAATAGAAATGTACTTGCTTGAGGTGAAGACTTTGTTTCTGAGAAAATGCACTGAATCTAACCTTTATTTGTGTTTTCAGCTTAAGTACAGGTGGACTTCTTGACCCAACTGATTTCTACAAATAAACCGTTTCTGAGAAAGAAATCATTGTGAACTTGTTTTGAACCAAATTTGGAAGGTACTTCCAGTTTCAGTAACTCCTTAATGATTTCTCTGAGGAAAGTTACCTTTTGGGAATGTTTTTTAAAAGACAATAGGAAAAGAATGAGAAGCTGCATTAGGTGTGGTTGTGGTTGGGGAAAAATGGAAAATACAAGGATCTCTAGTACTGTGTTTACCAAAAAAAATTGACAGTAAAATACTGTAGCCATATCAAATCTGTCGGCTTATGAACAGTAAATAAGAACCAAATGTTAAATATATCCCTGCATTTGAAAAATATAGGAACATACTTACAATGTTCCGAAGACTGTGGAGGTAATTACAGAGGATTTAAATCACCTGTTTAATAATGGGAAAAAAATATCTGGCTTAAAGCAATCTTCCCAGGTTTCTCAAGATCACAATACCACCACTTTCTTACAGTGCTTTAGACACTGTGAGAAAATGTACCTTTAGTAGACTCCAGGTTAATAACACTGGTGTTTATGTTTGGTAGCTTGTAGGGAGGTGAAACTCATGGAAAAGATGGACCATCGTCTTGTCTCACCCAACAATTTCCTCCCTCCCCCCCTTCCCCCATCCTCACTTTCATGATAAAACCTGCTTGATAGCAATATCAGCTTAAAGAATGAGAAACTGCTCAGGAGCTGCTCTGGAGTAGAAACTGCTGCTGCTGGCTGCTGTATTCCAGCTCCAGACGTGGATGATCTCTTCTTCAGCTACCCTGACACAGTTCTCAGTGCTGAGAATTAACGGATGAGATCGGGGAACACATCCAGATTATTTTTGGTTGGTTGGTTGGCGTTGGTTTTGATGTGGATCAGTTCCCTCTTTAGCTCATACAACTGCCCCAAAATTTGATCTGTCAGCCTAATTTGTTCCTTAGCACGCTGTAGAACATGTACAATAGTAAATGGGAAAGAATGGGTTGGAGAGAGAAATACCTTCAAATAGCATTTCTGGAGACTGACTATCATGAAAGTGGACCAGAGAGTTACCTGAATGCTTTTGTTGCCTACTAGAAGCACTATTGACTGCTTGCAATAACAGAGTGGATAATAGAGTCATTAGAAAACAGATATTCTCATTATGGCCTTAGACAGATAACCAGGCAAGCTAATTAAAATAAATCCCTGCTCCTCCCCTCCTCTTCCTTCCTCTTTCCCCCAAAACAGAGCCTCAGAAGTCTCCCAGTTGCAAATGGATCTCTTAAGGTCACTTCCTTTCACTTTGTCCCTTTTCTTGGGAGTCAAGGCAAGAAATGAGAACGAGCCTTTCACACTTCAAATGTCACCTCAGTAACTCCTGCAATCACAAAACCAAATCATGTTGATAGATTTCATATGCTTTTCTTCTTAGACAATCATTTCAGATGCAACCATTATTCGTACTACTTAAACAGAGGATATGGTTAAAAACAAAAAAAAAAGCCTTTTTCAGTTTTTCTGAAGTCAAAAGGAGTCACGTACCATTGAGTTTCTTGACAGCAAGCAGTAAAGAAATGATATCTGTAGCTTATATTTTTGACAGGACAAATACCGGTGCTGCAAATAGCTCTGAAAACACTTCAGATGTGAAAATATACAATTAAATCTCTTTGAAGTGTCTGGTAATGACAATGAAATGAATTCTGCGGTGATATAAAATCTACCCATAGGTCCTTCTATGTTCTATGACCCCTTGAAAAGCATTTATCTATGTGAGTGGGTACATCACAGCCTCGCTGAGCATAGCGTTTCATCAGAACAGTCCTAGCGAGTGTTAATGGACCTTAGAGTAAGAATGCTTAATAGATTTAAAATGTATGATTTTGAATTCAGAAGAATAGTTGGATTATAAATAGAAACTGAGATGAAAGATAATGATTAATTTGAAGTCAGCTACAATACGTGCTGATTAGTGTGGAATTTGGCATGCCTGGCCATCAAAAAACAGGGCTCTTGAATATGAGAGGGATATACCAGGAAAGGAAACGTATGAAAAGCTAATACATAAAAAATGAAGACACTTCTGAGAGAGCGAACAGATTTGGAATTTATTTTTGAAGTGCATTGGAAAAACATCACAAAATCAGACTCATAGGAAAGAATAAATAGGAAAGAATAAATACAGTTGTAATTTATCTAGTGAAGGTCACTTTACATTTCAGGCACTTTCTTTTATATGTCCTCTTCAGCATACCTAGACATTTATTTTGTTTTATTTGTAGAACACCAGTGCCAATATAAATATACTTTTTAGCTTTTCTTTCAGGCAAGAGTAGGGCAGTGACACTTTTGCTGTCAAACTAACAGAAAACCTGAAAAATGCAATTAAGAACAGTATTAAGAAATATATTTGTAAAATTGCAATTATGGCAAATTTTTCAAGAAAATCACATTTGTAGTGAACAAAACCATAGATTCTTCCTTTAAAATAACTTCTGAAACATATTATTTTGTAATTTACTGTCTTTGATACAGTTGAACATAAAAACCTAACTTTTAAAATGTTCTGATTATTCAAGCTATGAACGTAGACAAAAGATTTTGTGGAAAGTTCTGAATGAACATAAAAAGGGTAAAAAGTTACGCTAATTTTTTTTTGCATTTTATTCTAAATCACCCCAGTGTGACATAACCGATATTTTAAGCACTGTGTGGCTTTGAAATACTGTACTCCTGTTACGTACTGTCATCTTTAGTTTTTCTTACAATATGGGTTTCCTAAAGGGGAAAAAAAAAAAAAGGAAATGTGAAATCGGTGCTTGCTACAGTGATTACCATTAAAAATTCAACAGTGTTAGCATATTCTTCACAGTTCCAAATTGTTTTGTATTCAGAATACACAAAGAAAAAGCGGCTCAGGTGACATTTACTGGAACCCTTGTTAAAAACCGGCTTTGTGATATATGACTACCATACTTAAAATGCTACAGCCTTCCATGAAGGCTGTGTTGAACCTGCGATGAAACAGCGTTGCTGTTGTGGCAACAGCATGAAAAATTTAGGGCTAGACCTAGAAGATCAGCTTTGGGACAAGAAATGACCTTAGAACAGAGTCACAGAAATGCACTTTTAATGCCTATTTATCAATTTCATTTTAAAATCTACTCTTGCACTGCCCAGATGCCTAAATTTGAGTGTTTACGCACAACTCATGGTTTCAGGAGCTAAAGATTTTAACCCTAACTGAACTTCTGCTGTGATGTAGCCCTGAGTCAGAGGGATGTTCTCAACGCCTCTGTTGAGAACGCACAGGAATCTGTGCACGTCAATCACCGCACGTCAATAACAACACTGAATCCAGGACAAGCCAGGCAGATTCTGGAAGCGGCAGAAAGGTCTGCCTGCTGTTCACATCATCGTTTTGTGCCCATGTGAACTCCCTTCCCCTCTGCCTTCCCCCAGGGCTGGGGAAACAATCTTTACTCTCTCTTCATGCTGGGAAGATTTCATACCTACTGCTGCAGCTTCTGGCGAGAGCAGTCTAAGGAGGCTGTAGATGAAACTGAGTATGAGACTTTCTACTTCATGAAGCCGTGTTATGCATTCAAGAAGATCAAGTTTCTGGGGAAAGAAGAAAAAGGCAGAGGAGCTACTCTTCTGTGTTGCAGAATTTCGGGGCTCTGAGGTAGAATACCTAGTTTTCAGCTTCTGAACTCCAGAACACATCTGCTTATATCTTGAGATTAAGTAATATAATTGCATTAAATACTCTGTGAATCCAGTTTCTGCTCTGTTTGAGGACTTTCATTGAAAGAAAAAAAATTTAGGTACTGATTCTTTAGAAACCTTATTTGAAGACCCAAGCCAGACTCCTATCCTTGGTAGATGACTACTAGGGGATGCCCCAATTACTAGTCACATGAACTAGCATTTAGAGGCAACGTAATTTCTGTATTGCCTAAAAACTTCACTCTGGCACCTCCAGATGTACCTAGGATCAAACAATTAATTTTAGGTACTTCAATGACATTGTTGTAAGTGTTTATGTAGGTTTTTTTGGATCACAAATCTCAGGTTCAGGGTTGGATGCGATGTCTGAAGTGCAGGTGCTCAACTGGACCAGTATCACGCATCCATCAAGGGCAAACAAAACCACCAAAAGTTGCCCTCTAACGTTAGGTGCATGCAAATGACTGTGTGGGTGTAGCCATAACATGCCACCAGAGAAACCCAGAGAGGTGGACCCAAGCAAACTTTACAAGGTTCAACAAGCCCAAGTGCAAGGTCCTACACTTGGTTTGGGACAATCCTTGTTATCAGTACAGGCTGGGGGACGATGTGATAGAGAGCAGCCCTGCGGAAAAGGACTTGGGGGTACTCGGGGATGAAAAGCTGGACATGAGCCAATAATGTGTGCTTGCAGCCCAGAAGACCAATCGCATCCTGGGCTGCATCAAAAGAACCGTGGCCAGCAGATCCAGAGAGGTGATTCTCCCCCTCTACTCTGTTCTCCTGAGACCCCACCTGGAGTACTGTATCCAGCTCTGGAGCCCTCAGCACAAGGACATGGACCTGTTGGAACGGGTCCAGAGGAGGCCATGAAGATGATCTGAGGGCTGGAGCACCTCTCCTATGAAGACAGGCTGAGAGAGTTGGGGTTGTTCAGCCTGGAGAAGAGAAGGCTCCGGGGAGAAATTATAGCAGCCTTCCAGTACCTGAAGGGGGCCCACAAGAAAGCTGGGGAGGGGCTGTTTGCAAGGGCATGTAGCAATAGGATGAGGGGCAATGGTTTTAAACTAGAGCAGGGCAGGTTTAGATCAGACATTAGGAAGAAGTTCTTTACAGTGAGGGTGGTGAGACACTGCCCCAGGTTGCCCAGGGAGGTGGTGGAGGCCCCATCCTTGGAGACATTCAAGGCCAGGCTTGATGAGGCTCTGAGCAACCTGATCTAGTTGCAGATGTCCCTGATGACTGCAGGGGGGTTGGACTAGGTGACCTTTGAAGGTCCCTTCCAACCCAACACATTCTATGATTCTATGATTCTATGCTTCCTCCGGAACAAGATAAATGGCTATTGGATTTGAGGAGAGCTGCAGTTAAGAGTGCTTGTCCTCCCACCTCCTGCTTGGACGCTGGGCACGCAGCCATACAAATTACGGCTGCCTCCTGTGTAGGTGCCTACATTTGGGGGGAAAACATCTCTCCTCCATTTAGCACATTTGTTCAAAGCTGAGAGAATTTGGCTGACTGCTGTTAACTGTAATCCTAAAAGAACAAAAGAAGCTGCATGTAGCAGGTACCATCTTTTATATTCAGAGTAATTACAATACATGATAATATAGGCAAGCTTTGGAAAAGATAAGAAGAATTAGCCTTGAGTTGAATTCTCCAGAGATTGTTTTAGTGGAAGTAACCAGACTAACAATATATCTGCAGTCTCCTTGGCTTCATTTTTGGGTTATTTTATTATGGCTTATTTTATAAAGACTAGAGTAATTAAATTAATAATTTCGTCAGAAAATAATGCAGATCAATCGTACTTCAGAACAAAGCCAGCATAATTTTTTTCTTTCAAAGTAATATTTACATTTGAATATCAGTAGAGCTCTACATTCTAGAATATTAAATTTGCATTCAAATACCTGATTATCCGTAATGTATATCTTTATGGCTTTACACAGAGTGTTGGCATAAGCTCTTTGTTATTACAGTATAAGAGCTTTTGGCAGAAAATATTCCCTTTGGTGACAACCAAATTTTAAAACAAGTCAACATAACAGTCTTAAGAAAAATAACTAAATTGTACTTTTCCAGGGAAGAGGTGTGGAAAAGCACAGATAACATGGAATAGTTTTATTGTGCTTTATTAATGTGACAGTTGAGCAGTGAGCCGTGCAGTATTATCACTGTTGAGTACCACCTTGAGATTTTACAAAAAGTCGCATGTTACAGCGGCAGCATTTCATATTATGATTTCAACTCTGGAGATCCGGTGGTTTTAATAGCGCTTCACCTCATTCTGTATAATTATCGGTGGTCTTACACTTTCATGACAAACTGCTTATTGCACTGAAAGACAGAAACAACTATAATGCAAGATATTGCCCATTAAATTTGAAGTGATGGGCCTGAAGGCATCAAAGATTGTTTGATCCCGTGAGATTTTAACAAAGATCTTTGATTTTCTGCAGAGTATTGAGGACCCACCTTCGAAAGATACGGACGTGCTGGAACGTGTCCAGAGAAGGGCCACAAGGATGATCAGAGGGCTGGAGCACCTCTCCCATGAGGACAGACTGAGAGAGTTGGGGCTGTTCAGTCTGGAGAAAAGAAGGCTCCGAGGAGACCTTATAGTGGCCTACCAGTATCTTAAGGGGGCCTACAAGAAAGCTGGGGAGGGACTTTTTAGGATGTTGGGTAATGGTAGGACTGGAGGGAATGGATTAAAGAACAGATTAAAACTAGAGATGGGACAATTCAGACTGGACTTTAGGAAGAAGTTCTTCACCATGAGGGTGGTGAGACACTGGAACAGGTTGCCCAGAGAGGTAGTGGAAGCCCCATCCCTGGAGGTGTTGAAGGTCAGGCTGGATGGGGCTCTGAGCAACCTGATCTAGTGGGAGGTGTCCCTGCCCAGGGCAGGGGGGTTGGAACTAGATGATCTTTAAGGTCCCTTCCAACCCTAACAATTCTATGATTCTATGACTCTATAAACAGCTAGGAGGGAAGGAAAGGTGTAGAAAACACTTCTTCTTGTCTCCTTATTACCATGCTCTGTCTACTCACCCACTGAACATTTTCCCTATTTAATTGTTCAGCAGGCTGCATGCCACATTCTTTTCGATGTTGAGTTTTGTCAAATATTAATATTCTTTTTCCTGTGCTATGTTTAGAAGCCACTGACCCAGATGGATTAACATGACTTTTCTCATGACATCGTGTGATCCTTCACTACTGTAATGTTTCAAAATAACTACTGGACATCATAGATGAAAGTCTCAGCATCATCAGGCCGGTCATACTGGCTAAGAAGTTTTAGGAATGCCCTGTCAATTCAAGTCATTTCAGTGTGTTGGAACTGGATTTAGGGTAACTTAACCATGGTTGGTAAACAAGATACAGCTACATTTATCCTACATTAAGTAAATAAAGTACTTAAACTATTTAATTTCTTAAATTTAGATAATCTTCTTAATGTCTGTAGAAGTCCGAATGATTAGTAAAGGAAGATTTTTTTTAATTGTTCTACCAGAACAATACAGAAGCACTAGCTATGTGCTTCATATACACTCTGAAGAGATTCAAGTCAGTCATCGTGCAACTTTTCTTAACATTTAATAAATCATACAAAACCAGAAATAAAAAGATTCTCAAAAGAAGGTATTATAAACTGTGAAAACCTGCAAGTGTTGCTAAACTGAAGGTACTTTTGAATGTAAATTGTTGCATTGCAGACAATGCTCCACCACAGGTTATTCTATCTGCCAAGGCTCTTTTCTTCCAGGCTTTTGAAGAAATAGATGTAAGCACACTGTTTTCAATCAACTCCCTTAAATTCATAATCTCACAGATGCAGAATGCACCTCTGAAGGTTTTTGAAAAGTGTTGAGTGTTGGAAAGAAGAGCTCTGTAAATAAATGTTAAATTGATCCAAATAAAATCAGATGTATAAATCTGCCTCTGTCTCTCTGGATTCTAAAAGGGGAGAGGAACAAGAACTAATCCAAAATAGAAGATGGCTGGGACAGAGACAGACAATAATCCATAATTTTTAATATTTTGAGTAATGAGTGAAGAAGAATTATTCCAGTCTTGTGCAGAGTACTTCACAATCCTACATTGAATATAAGTCCTGTAAAATCTATTTTTAAGTGATTTTGCCCATATTTTCTACACAGAGGTGATTTCCACCATTGGGATCTATGGATTAAATAAATTACGACAGAGGAAATATTGCTATACCTTAAATGTAAATATAAATGAGTTTTGCCCCAGGATTCATGCTTCACAATTCATATGGTGATTTATGTGGCTCATTTCCTATTTAATCCAAAAGTTTAACTAAAAAAGCACAACCTAAATTATAAATTGAACTATAATACCTACTTGTGATGTGCATTGGTCATAGAAAATAATTCCATAGTTATTCTTGGAAATTTTATCATTAATTTCTTAAAAAATATTACTGAAGTTAAGACTTTAGTACAACTATGAAAGGATTAGAGATTTATGAAAATTAGGAAAACTTCCACGGTTATTTATATAAAATGAAAACATATGTTGGCTATACAGACACATATTTTAGGTCTCATACCCAGCACCAATTGCGTGGGATATGGAAGAAACTCTTCTACAAGCAATTTATTCTTCTTTTGAGTTATGGAATTTCTTGCACTCCATATGAACCAGTGAATACTGAGAGAAGATACTTGACATGATATTTCCAGTGGTAAATCTCCAAAATCAATAGAATAACTTTAGGCATGAATTTGACCCAGTGAGGTTTATTGATCCACTGAAGTTATTGACCTAACAGAACAGTGCAGTCTTCCTCTGCCTGGATATTTCATAAAGGACCCAAATTTTCTTCGATATTGAATATCAATTTGAGCTGATAGTTCAGATCACAGCTTATTAATTGATTTTAAATAGCATATGTTACCGATTAAATCTGAAGGCTTTAAGCAAAAGCAGTGCATGTAGGATGATAGGATAACTTGTGTTGGAAAGGAACTCAAGAGACGGTATTGTCTGACTGCCTGCTCAAGTGGTGGGATCAGACCAGGTTGCTCAAGGCCTCTCAAAAACCTCCAGAGATGGGAATTGCACATCCTCTTTGGGCAACCTGATACACTGCTAGACTGTCCTCGCAGTTTTTCCTTATATCCAGTCTGATCCTCTCTCATTCAACCTTTGGCCATTGCCTCTTGTTCTCCCATCATGCACCACAGGTACAGTAGGGCACAAAACTGGATGCAACACTCTAGATGTGGTTTATGGAGTGCTGCATAGAGGGGGATAATCCCTTCCTTCAATATACTGGCCTCATCCCCTGCTAATAAAGCCCATGAGGCTGGTGGCCCTCTCTGCTGTTCACGTGTTCCCCAGCACCCCGTACGGCCCCACGGAGCTGCTCCAGCCCAGCAGTCCCCAGGCTACACCTTTCTGCAAGGAATTATTCCTTCCTGGATATGAGAGGTACGTTGAACATTGGTTAGAAAGGTGGATTGGCATCAAGAAGAAATTCGATAATTTTTTCTTCTGTCTTTTTTGACTTCTTTCCATTCTTCTGGGTCTGTTTCTTCTCAATTTATTTGGCCAAAATGTCATTTAACATTCATTCTCCCATTCAGCTGTTGCTTGGATTTTCTTTTACTCAGTAATGAATTTTAAACAAATAACGATTTCATTAATTATATATGTTTGTGTACGTATATATGTATGTACCTGTAATCCATGTGATCAGTGTTGTCAAAATGTACAAGGAAAAATACGATAGCTTTTTTTTTTTTTAGCAGCAGGAAGAGCTTTGAATTATTTAAATTCATTTTCATCTTGAGCTGGGTGCACACTAATGAAAAGCCTGAGGTGTCAGGACTTCTGGGAGTGAGGAACGTGCCTGGGGAGCTCTGAAATATACACACAGGAGATCACTAAAAGGAGCAGGTTTGTTATCTCTGGACACCTAGACTAGGATTCACTTTATGGGGGTCTGAACCTCCACTCGCATTCTCAAGGTCCCTGAAGACTGACAGAAAAGTGTTGACAACCACAAGATAACTCAGATGAGAAGTTCTGTCACTGAGATCCCATCCGCCACTGCGGTAAAGGAGACCTTTATTACTGGCTACCACAAATATCTGATGTATTCGCCTGTTATTATAAGCTAATTCTCCCTTTTTTTTTTTTCTCTTTTAATCATTTTTAGAGTATCCTCTCTCAGCTTTAATTTTTGTTATAAAATTTTTAATTTTTTTAATTCTGTAATTTATCCTGAATTCACAAAATATTACCTCAATCACACAGCATTTTCTGCTGCTGTGGGAGGCAGCACAGATTCCACAGACTTGCACATAAAAGCAGAACTTGCTCCTAAATTTGCTTGACGGGGGAGGCTGGAGGGAGCGGGGTCCATATTAAAAGAAACACCTCCAATACTGCAAGTATATGTGCTAATCTGAGCTTGAGTGATATCTTCTTATCTTTCTTTTTTCATGCTTGTTTATCTAAACTTGAAAAGGAATAACCAGTAATGATAAAGATGACTCTATCTATTAAAGATCTAATAGGATTGCAAGAGTTGGAAAAGCTGAACTATTTTATGCTAAAACCTGCTACGCTTACTTTTACCAGAGTACTAGAATTACTCTTAGTTCACAATAGTACAGCTATTTCTTATTTTTGCCAATGTTCCCATGTGCCATCCAATGTTACCTGGAAATGTGAATGTCCCTGTATCAAAGAAGAATATATTGTATAATGTTTATATTTACTAAAACTCACCTCTGGGCAAATTAGTCAGCTATGTATTCACTCTTGAAAACTTTGGTTTCTATTTGCTGACTCATAATGACATTCGATTGCACTAAATATCCATAGTAATGTCAAGAGGAAAAAAACATAAATATTTCTTTGTTCTAAAACAGTTTTCACCTCCATCTGAAATATAGAGTTGTTTGGGGTTTGGTTTTTTTTGGTGACAGAAATAACTACTGAAAGAAAAAAATATTGGAAGAAAGAAAGATTCTCATTAGGCAGAGAGGTTTTTTTTTTCCCTGAGACTGCATTTTGACAAAGTATGATTTTTAATCCAGTTCTAAAATATCAAAACTGATTCCATTTCCAAACTTCCTTGTAAAACTTTTCAAGTAGTGTAATTGCAGTTTGGTTATTACCGTGTGAGAATATTGGATTAGCGCTGAAACGAACTGTGTTATTCAACAGGTTTTTTCTTTCCTACCCCTAGTACTCTATTATGACAACCTAGGATAATATTTATGCTCACAAAGAAGAATTACTTACTTAATGGGCTGTCTTTAGTTTCCAGAATCGTCATTTATTGATAGAAAAAATTTGATAGATAAAATTATTTTCTGCTAATGTCACATTAGCCATATGAATATAACCATGCCTGAATCCCATTCTTGTGTCCTTTACTTTCTTTCACTGGGCCTAATTCTGGCTTTCTCATCCCAACCGATCATTCTCATTACTTTTTTTTTTTTTCTTTTGCAGGGGAGCCAAAGACTAGTGAGAGAAATAATTATTATTATATTTAAACTTCATTGTTATAATGCTATGTGGGGAAGAAATATCTGTATTTTCCCCAGTGTTGGGCTATACAAATGTGAATGGAAAGAGAGAACAGACTGTAAAGTTTATTACTTGTATTCCTTATACCCCGTATTCATGGGAGCTTGGAGTTTCTTGGGATGGTAACAGAATAGGATATTTCAAAATCACTAAAAAATGGCTTCTCGTTATTCTTAGAAATGTCCACAGTAAGTTCTTTGCTGACTTCCATGGGAGCAGAGACAGACTTCAGAAATTCTACCGTAATTAAACAATTCACAGAAAAGCAGCAGCTCTTAGGATGGAAGAGGTTTTTTAAAAAAGGGGAAAAAAAAAAAAAAGGCGTAGGGGGAGTACCCAAGAAGAAATACAATTTTCACATTTATCTGTACCCACTGCCGCATCGAAGGGAGAAGCCAATTATGAAAAGAGATCCTACATCCTATTCTCCCTCAGGGGAAAGCGGCTTTCAAACAAAGCCCGTGTTCGAAAGCCGCCCTCCTGGCAGACGTTGATGCCTCTCTCATCCAGCCCCGGTTCCCCCACATCCCTGCCGTCCCCAGGCGCGACGTCGGAAGAGGGGCTGTTGGCAGAGGTGAAGGGGGCAGATGCCTCTGGGATGCGGTGGGTGAGAGCAGTGAATGAAAAGAGGTGGCATGAGGAAAGAAGAGACACGTTGGAGAAAAATTACGTTGCCATCTTTGCAAGTATATCAAAACACCTATCGTAATAAAAAAAAAGTCATACCATATTTGACCTCACATAGTCTAAAAAATCCATCTTGGTCTACACAATTTCTTGCAATTCTTTGTGGTCTTTTTTTTTTTTGTCTAAAGAATCATAGCTATAAAATACCTGCTTTTTTTTTTTTTAAAAAAATCTTATTTCACATACTAATTTCCAGTCCCTGGACAGGAAGTTTTTAAAAAGGCTTAATCAGACAGTGACCTATTGGCTACAGCATTAAAAGAATCAAAGGCAGTATTTCAAAACTCAATTAAAAGTTTCTCATTCCCTTGTGACATTCCCTTTAACAGAAAAGAAAAAGGTTTGGTTTTTTTTCTTTTTAAATTCAGTCTTAGCATACATTAGCGTGTAGACCATGATTACTGAATTGAACATCTCAAACTTGGTCTCACAAGTTCTGAGACTTTCTCATAATTTTATTTGTGGTTAGTTTGGGCTCAGCTTTGATCTACAAATGGTATGGATGTCCATGCATATGTCCAGCTTTTACCATTTCCAGGAAGAATGTCCAAAGGACAGAAGTGTCTGTCTCATATATACAGGTCAGAGACTGAAGTTATAGCTGCGATGCAAAATCTTAGCCTTGAAATCTTTCTAACCCTTTGAGAGCAATTTTACCAGTACTTATTGAGTGGTGTTTTTAAGTTGGCTTTTGAAAACTTTCTACGGGTACCTGTTCTTTGGGAGGCTCATGGTAATAATGTTTTTCAGACTCAGTGACAGAATTTTCAACGTTGTCATTTACATAACAGATAAATCAGCTTTAAAAATGTTCCTGCACATGTATATACCAATATCAATCCAATATGAAAAAAGTAAACGTATTGAAGAAGGTAAGATAAATCAACTGATCCGTAACGCCAAAAATAAACCTTCTGAAGATTTGGCATGTCACTGAAAAAATACATTTTAAAATCTGCTCATAAACCGGTAAGGAAGAAGAGGGCAGGGAGCAGCAGTATTTATTCTCCTTATATATGCTTATATCTAGCTTCCAGTTTCTCTGAGGGACAGGGAAAGAACGAAAACAAGCTTTTTGTAGGTTGCCATAAGAAGGTAAGAAACTGAATTGCTGCGAATCTGCACTAAATCTTCTGTGAAGCGTCTGGATTCTGAAACCAAAGCTTGGTGGGAGATTTGGTAAGGCCTAAAAAGTCTAAAGGGAAATGCTGTATGGTACGGGAAGATCGAGTCTGATGCGAGGTGATGCTGGGCTAAGCCGACGCTTAGAGCTGCTGAGGTAGGGTTGATGTGTTGTGAGAGCTGCAAAAGCCCAGCTGCAGAAACCCATGCTGCCGATAATTTGAAGAGACAGAAGCCATTACTCTCTCCTGTTATTTTCTTTCCTTTGATAAAACCTCTGTTTCCCTGCACTTGCAGGCTCTTTGCTCTGCTATTCTGTGTCAGCTGGTGATCAAGACCTCTCCCAGCACCTATGAAACTACCTATTAGAACAGCAGCGTGTGTATGCTGATTTAGCGTGGAAGCGGTTAACCAATGTGAGCCATTTTCTAAAAGACCTTTTGTTCCAAATCAAATTAGGTCGTTAGCAGAGGAGATTGTGTTACATTACGGCATCATATTTACAGGTGAAGGTTTGAACTCAGAACTTGGGAACCAATTTCATGCTATTCTGAAAATACCAGCTTGGGACCGGTGGCAGGAAATTAATTTAACACAAATAAAACTAATAGATGTAAAACAAGGCAAGCGATGAATATCCACATTTTTAATTTAGACGACTACTTTTAAATGGGAAATGTAGGGCTTTTGTGTTTGTTGCACTGGGCTCCCTAGCACGATTTGAAGTTGCTGGGCTATAACAAAACAATACAAAACAAAACAAATGAACAAAAAAAACCCTTTTTTTTTCTCAGGTGAATAAAAAAAAGAGAGGAGAGAATATAAAAATAAGTAATGTCTGAAAAAGGTAATTTCAGGTGTTAGGATCTCTATAAAGAATTCCAAAATATGACCTAGAGTATTAAAAAGAAAATACAACAGAGAATCAAGCCCTCATGCATGTATTCAGCTCTTCATTATTCAGTGAGCCAAAATAGTCCTGACCCCAACTGATAAAGGTATGGAGGTCACTGCAGAAACTTTCCAGTTCTCCATAATGAGTTAGTTCAGGGTCAGCTGAGCTTGTTAACTCTGGCTCAGCACTTTCCTCGCTAGACTCGTGTGGCTGCTCCGAAACCTCAGTGGGGCTCCTTGCTCTGCGCCTGAGTACTCCAGCAGCAGGGTTTATTAGGTTGAGCGCAAAAGTAGCCTGGATCCAGACCTGGGGGTCCCACAGGGCTAAACCAGTCTGATAACCCTCCTGCAACCAGGGGATCAGGCAGTAGTTGGCCTGATCAGTAGTTGGCCTGGCCTGTGTAGTTGGCATGGCTAGAGATAACAAGTCTACCTGAACTTGGTGTCCTTCTGAGCAAAATTGATGAAATGTTTCTGGAGCACAGAGACATTCTGCCTATTTAAAAAAAAAAAAAACAAAACCAAAACAAAACCAACAAAACAAACAAACAAACCAAGCTGCTTTCAGCAGCAAAATACCCATGTTTGTACGGGGTTTCTCTCATCTAATAGCACTGCCTGGCCCAAGGAGTGCTCAAAAACAGCTAAAAAAGGGTGTCAAAACTGAGTGTCATTTCATTATGTTTCTATGAATATAAAAGCTTACAGATGCAGAGTCATACATTAAAAAGAATTGAGCCCATTCAGTTAAAACCATTTCTCTTCAGAACAGAGATTAAGGATACACCTAAATCAATTTTTTTACGATAAACTGCCCCAAACAGGGGTACTTTTCTTATTAGGGTTTAAATGTTGGACACGTTTGAATTAAAATTCAGCAAGTGAAACATGATGCCGTTATATTTTAATTCTTCAGCTATCATTCAAAAAGGATCATAACATCCTCAACAAAACAATGACATCTCGTACAAAATATATGTAAGATGTGGTGACTTAATTACAAATAATTGATTACTACTAGCTTTTCTCACAGCACAGGGATTCAATATAAAAGATTAATTGCATCTAGGTGGTACATGACACTATCAAAAATTTCTCCAAATGCTTCTGACAGATATGAATTTCAGGTTGTTTGCAAAATGGTAAATATGAGTGAAAACATTTCAGTGAGATGCACTAATAGAAATTCATTTCATGCAAGAATCTGTTTACCCCGGGCACCAGCATATGCCACTATGTTTTAACTGATGAAAAGAACAGAGTGGAAAACAGCCCCTCTAGAAGACTTGAATCTATGGATGTAAACAGGTTCCTTCCCTGAAATGACTGAGACACATTGTGATGACACTCGGCTGTCAATCATGAAACCTCGACTCTTGATCTCTTTAGTGCAGGTGACATATCTGGGGTTGTTTTCTAAAGAGCGTTCCATGCTGTTCTAGCTAGAGGAGGAAAGCTTTTGGATACATCCGGAAACATGACTTCCAGGAAAAGCTACAAATAGTTCTCTCCTTCACAAAATTACTTTGAAATAAATTTGCGCCTTAGAATAAAAGATTTAAAAATAAATCAGTTACCTACTTCTTAATGTATCAAGACATCAGGAAAAGGCAGCCCAAAGCAGGATGCTTCATACTGCACCATTCATGTAAAACTTCCAGTTCCATCTCTCTAGCATTCCGGGTTGTTCTTTTGTGTTTATTAGGACTATCATATTTAACATGTAAAATATCGTATATCCTCAGATAATAGAGCACTATACTTTTCCATGCGAATAGAATAAAACAAATTCAAAATCGTCCTTCTGGGTGCTTCTCTATATATCAAGATATAAAGGGATTATAAAACAATCAGTAACAGAGAATCCTGCAGAATAAGACAGAGAAGAACAATCTCACCTTTAAGAGGACATACGAGAGTTCTCTAAATAGCTGAGATACCTGACAGCATTTAGTATAATGAACGCTCTAGGTATTTGTTGGCTTAGCATTTGTCCTGCATAAGAAGTCACCCAAAGGGACAAAAATCCTTGTGTATGGATATCTCCTTTCCTCTAGTTCTGAAAAGGAGACGGCAGCAAGCCTGTATCTTACCAGGAATGCAAAACTGTGCTCCAGACCTAAAACTATATGCAGCGTGTGGAGTCCTGAGAGCAAAACAAGAAAACACCCAGTGCTTGGCTGAATATAAATTCAACATGTTTATCTCAGAAATGGTTTGGAATTCCCTTGAATTTCCAAAATTTCTGAGTGCAGCTGAACCTCAACAGCTCCATCCCTCAAAGAATTCCGTTTCTCCAGCAAAAGCGAAACATCTTAAAAATATTCTTGAATGTAACTGCTGAAGAGTAGGCAGGTGATTAGGGAGTTCGCTTGACATAAGGGAGAAACTCTCAGAACCTATTTTGTTCTGTTGAGATTAATATTTTTCAGACCCAATCAATGAAGCGGGAAGAAAAAGGACATCTTATGTGAGTGTCCAAAGCAAAACATAATTTTGGGTTAAGGAGACATTTTCAGCTTCCTTTCACGTCTTAAGTTAGAGAAACTTGCCTTATGGATCAAAAAGTAAATGATCAAAGCCCAACAAGTCCAAAAATAAAACAAAATTCATTTAAATATCAGTTTTATTTAGAAAAAGCCCTTATTTTTTCTTCAGACAGCACTATTACAAATGGTCTTTCAAAGTTACGTGATTTGCAGTAAGACAAGCCTGTTTTGGTTCTCAGTCATCAGTAACTAGGCAGATGAGAAACGTCAGCGAGTTTTGCACAGTCACTCTTCCTCATTAGCAGAACTAGATCAGTTGCGGTCTCTTTAAAGAAGAAGCCTGGAAAAAACATTAAAACTATAAATTCTTAGGCAAAAGGAAGTGTAACATGCTAAAAAACATAGAAAAAAAGTAAAACGCTCAGCTAATATGATTGGAAAAGGAAGTATAGGTTACTGCCACGACTGCTGAGGTAAGTGCAGAACGTGAGAAGTTTAGGTTGTTTCCCAGAGCAGATCCTTTCCTGGCATACTTTGAAACATGAAGTAATAATTTGAATTTCTATTTTAAGTCTAGTCCATGAAATAAGGAGGAAACATTAGGGAAATACAGGGCAAATGTAACGAATAACTTGAAATATAGAGGATGGGAAAGTGTTGAATTTTCTACTAAGCAATATTTGTAGGATCTTGACACGCCTGAAACTTGGATCAATCTCTGCATTTAGGTAAGTCATAGATTTTTCTGCCTTACAGGTCTACCAAGAGAGAAAATGGGAATAAATTCTTCCTTTATCTTAGGCTTTGGTATTTCATTGGTGCCATGACCAATTCCGTTGAATAGTAGAAGAGGCCCTTTTATGACGTCCAAAATGTTTGTGGATTTGTTTTGTGGTTTTTGTTTTTTTCTTTGAGACAGGGTATGCCAAGACAGACCACAGCGAGCTGTCGGAGAGAGACGAGCAAGACAAATTAGTCATGTGAAGCCTGGAGGAGCGACTCCTGCTATCCTCAGCTACTGTGGGTACTGCTACATCCCACTGCCGTCTGCAGGGGCTCACGAAGTAAAGCAGCCGCAAGGTAATTAAACAGCGTTTAGCAGTAGCATTTGAAAATGTAGATTACGGCAGGAAAAAACAATAGGTGTAAGTTAGCTCAGACCGCAGAGATAGGAGATAGCTGACATCTGGACTAGTTTCTGCTTTCTGATGAAGGCAATTTTAGGGCCCAAATTCAAGAGAAAATTAAGAGAATGAATTCAAACCATACATGAATGTTACGCAGAGGAATACTTGAGTGAATGCTGGTGGGGTTTTGTGTGGTTTTTTTCTTTCAATTAATTTCCTTTTTAGATAGCTATGTGATGTCTGGGTCTGAAATTATTAGTTGAAATAGGATCTGAAAGCGGAGTCTTCACATCTAGTAATAACTCTGCCTTCCAGCTCTTTTGGCAAATGCAAAGGAAATGCAGCATGAATTAAATCTAGGCTGTTCCCTTCATAACTGTAAATTAAACAGTTCTGACAAAGTGCAGATACCAAAACCACTGACAAAGCAAAATCTGGGCAGATATCACATGCTAACCAGCTCTGCCAAAATGAATATGAACAAAGATGCTTATCCTAATTTCTGTAGAAAACTACAACTAAACAGCTACAGAGAGAGCGGGAATTTAAAGTGTTAAGATGAAGCCCAAATTTATTTCTAAAACGTTAGAATAGGTGCTCTGCACATTCTAAGATTTTGGGGTTTTGTTAACAATTTTCTGATTTATTGATTGTTGTCCAAAGAAAGATTCAGCTGAAGAAAAAGGAAGCTACCCTCCTGAATACAAAATCAAAGGACAGAGATTGATAAAGTAAATCTATGACAGGGCAAGAAACCAAATTACCTTATTTCAGATGCAAACTAATGACAAGTAGACAAAAGCAAGACAAAAGAAGCACATATTGGTTTAAACAGAATTCCTCCTCCCTGAAAAGGAGGAAAGAAAAATCCCTAAACCCTTGCTCACATTTGAAGTGAAAGACAACAACTTTTCTTTTCTTCTCTCCTTTTCTATTAAAATCATTAATACCATATTTTCTACGTAATTGGTTACCTCATTATAACACTCTTACAGTACAACAATTCTTCTAACAGTGCTATTCTATGGAAGAACACTGCTGTATTATGATTTAAGTGATTCATGAGTGTTAAAGGAAGAAGGACATTAGAGAGGGGTAAACAAGGAATGGTTTTAGGATGGAATTTACCTGTGGCCTTAGCACTGTTTATAAACGGCAAATACAAATTATGTCAAAGGCATTGAGAAATAGGCCCCAGTGTGGGAAGGCAGAGTGATGAGCAGCAGAGAGATGGAGAGAGGAAACTATTTGGAGTTCGTAACAGGTCATGTTGTTACTGCAAGGCACAAGGACCTAGTTACCTGTTCCTGTATGATAATTGCTGGCATCTTATCTATCTGCTTCCACATGGGCCCTGCATTTACAGAGCACTTCAGCCCGCAGAGATGGATTGCTGTTCCCTTAGGGCTTTGCAGCAACTTTCCCAGCAGGAGATGTATTTGACCTACCCAACTTTTCACATGGACCCAAAAGATTAAGACTTTCCACAGATGCAGTGAATCTCACCTGGAGTTGCAATTCGCATCAGTATTTCCATTCGTTCTGTGCTTTAATCTTCAGCCAAACTCTGTTCTCTGATGTAGGGAAAGCGAACTATTTTCAGCTCACCTCTGGAGTCATATACGGTGTTAAATTTCCTCCTTGACTTGAATGGAGTCCAGTATATTCCTATATTTTTGTGAAATGCCTTCCTACCAGTGTGTTTCTCAGACACTGGCTTTCCCCAAAGGCACCGTGATTAATTATTTGATGCATTATTTATACTGCAGGCCTGTAAAGGAAGACAGAAACGCTACCTTTTAGCACTTGCATTCTAAGATGTATAAAAGCCAGTAAAAGTAACAGGATGAGAGCATATATTAATTTGAGTTTAGAATACATAATATATAATATTATGAAGAGTTTTATTGTGAAGAGGTATTAATCAGAATTAAAGAAGCAAATATGAGTGACTGGAAAAGATTAGTTAAAGAAGAACGAGGCATGAGAAAAAGGACAGAACTGCTGGATCAATTACATCATGATATATAGATTTTATTCCTGGTGAGGAAATGTGTATATCAATCTCCTGGCTGCTGAAAAAGTTTGCATGACATTCTTGGTTCAAGAAAAAAAAAAAAAAGGGATGATGATACCCTAAGGAGAGAAAGTTGGCAGCTGCCAAATACAGGACTGGAGGCTCAAGGAACGCCTGGCCTTAGCGTGTCTCTGGGATGCAACTATAGCTCATAAGTGATTGGGCAACGTAGTTTGGCTTGAAGTCTGAATAAGAAATAAAAAACCAAATAATTTCTGTAAAGGAGGTGACAGGCAAGGGTGCACTGTTATGACATGAAGAAACGCTGTCTCATTTAGATCATTAACTTCAAGGAAAGGAAGAAGCAAGAGCAGCTGAACATTGACAGAGGAAGGCGTCCAAGACTCCGCAGCTGGGGCATTACAGGGACAGGCTGGGAAGGAACAGTTGCGGCTACCAACAAAATGAAAAAGCTGTGAGTCTTTTCTGCCCACACATGTCACTGTCTGTTGTCGGGATTGCTGTGTCAATGGCTGGAGATTTCTACTTTTTGTCGCTGGAAGAGTAGAAGGCAGCGCTGTGTTAAGCAGCCTGCATGGTTCCAGCTGCAGAGACAGGAAGATATTAGGAAGCCTTGGCATAGCCATGCTGCCTTTGGCTAAATCTGTGTGTTACTCATAATAGAATAATACCTTTTCTTTTTTCTGTGTGTAGATTGTTTCACAGTGGTAAGTAAAATGTCTTCCAAGAGCTGAAACACCTTGTGAAGTTTTTAGGGTAAAATATGTACCCCCTTGCTGTCCAGTTGAAGAGCAGTGTACAGAAGATGTATAAGATGGCTCTGCAGTATTCTTATAGGAGGATGTGGTTGAGTCGAAGAAAAACCTATTAACATTTACAGACTTAGCTATTTGCCTCTGCGCTTCTGTATTCTGGTGAGAACTAGAACGGCTACAGTAAGAGCTCTGAACAGAGCTGTGAAACAGTTAATAAGAGAATCGTTCAAATAAAATGAAATATGACTGTCCCCATCAAAATCCAGAAAGGCTGGAAACGTCGTGGAAAGCAAGGCACGTCTCGTGAGACACCCAGTCAGGTGCTGCATCCTAATCAAAGCTCAAAGAACAATACTTATGAGGTTTGACTGTCACTAATGCTAACTATTCTTAATTACTGTGTTATTAAAATTTCTTTTAAGTATCCTTTGATTTCTAATACCATTAGAATGGCAAGTATCTAATAAGTTCCCGTCTCTATCTTTCAGAGATTTCAAAGGGTTATTACATAACAGATTGCCGATTTATCCAACAATGAAGTAAAAATGCAATGCAGAAATCCAGACTTCAAATAAGTCCGATGACCTAATTCTTTATCAAAAGCTACACTACGAAGCAGAAGTAGGTGTTTAATTATAACACGTCCACCACCATTAGGGCTGGGGTTTCAAATACAAACAGGAACTACAAACACTTCTTCCAATACTTTCATTACCTGAGCTTATTTTATCTCCTGTAATACAATGCTATTAATGCCTTTCCCACAGCTGTACGTATTATAGGTAGCGGTATGAAATATTCACATGAAGCACGCTTTGAAGTGTCTACATTACTTAGCAACTTCGTGTCACTGGAAGAGGAACGTAAAAGCGGAAGACCATGGAACCTTTCTGTTGTTCTATTCACTTTGCTGCGTTTCTCTTCACACTAGGTTTTCTTAGCATGCGTTGCAAGTGCACAGCTATAAACTGGATGTTACTTAGGCTCTTCACATAGTGATCCTGGAAATTTGTATCTTACTATGGCCATCTGTGGTCTTGGAGCCTTGCTGTTTTCTGCAAGATTTCGGTAATTTATTTCTAGCGTATCTTCTATCCCAAACACACGTTGCCTGAACCCACACAGAGTAAGTTTTCGCTACTCAGAAATACATCCAAATTCATTAGCCTTCCTAATTTATCTTGGCATACACAAGTAAGACAGCCTTCCAGAGGTGCAATACACGGGATGAATCATTTATCTGCAAAGTAAATGAGCTGAGAATATAGGTCATCAAACAATATTCAGCAAATATTCATTACTTTGTGCTGAGTTCTTAATATCCAGTATATTGTGTGGTTAGATTTGTTATAGTTTTACTATTGTTGCATATGTATGTATGAATATAATGTATTTATCTTTGTAATGGACTTTTTACGACAGCAACAGAGTTGTATAATGTTTTCTGATGTTATTTATGTAAATCTGTGTTGCATGATATGTATGCATTAGATGTAAACCTTATCATAACCAATAATGGCTTAGAACAGAGGTTCTATACATAATATACACAGAACCTTAACTGTCTTATATGTGATATACTTGGAACTTTAACTGTCCACTATTATACAGACCAAATGGATCCTACCTGCTGGAAATCAAAAAAGTGAACTCTGCTATCTGAAACCGTTCATATCCAACCTAATGTGTTGTCTTCCCTCAGATACTCTAATAGATCCTAGACAATGTACCTTGTCACTGTGTCTGCCTTCTGAGGTCTCCAAAACTAAGCCCAGAAATTATATCCTGCTCTTTCTTCAGCATTTGTGCTCTCTGCAACGCACAAATATACTTGCAGATCACATAGACATGCTCAAGCTAGCCTGGACAGGCCTCTTCAGGCAAGCGCCTGTGAAGCAGCACATATTGAACTCTGTGGAGCCGTAACCACACTGTTATCAGGAACTACGCTGATCGAGGTGTACCTTTACAGGCTGCACACTGCACTGTAGGCACACCCTGTGTTAAACATAGCCATTCACTTAGCATTGCCTGTCATCTCCACTGGGAAATAACAACTGGGAGTAACTAGAGTAGTTTACGTGTCTAAATCTGTGATAACTTTGTTTCCCTATATAAAGGTACATTGGGAGGTGTAGGACTTGTCAGATATTTTAAGAAAAAAAAACCCTTTGAAGCATTCTGATCTCAGAGGTTAGTATCTCATCTCCATCCTATGCAGGTTTTAACCAAATATTTGCAGACTTTCCCAGTGGGGACCAATAATATTCCTGTTTATTCCATGTAGGTTGTTAGCTGTAGACCTGTTTCCAAAATAGAATCATAGAATCATAGAATCACAGAATCATGGAATGAGTTGGGTTGGAAGGGACCTTAAAGATCATCCAGTTCCACCCCCCTGCCCTGGGCAGGGACACCTCCCACCAGACCAGGTTGCTCCAAGCCCCGTCCAGCCTGGCCTTGAACCCCTCCAGGGATGGGGCAGCCACAGCTTCTCTGGGCAACCTGGGCCAGGGGCTCACCACCCTCAGAGTGAAGAATTTCTTCCCAATATCTAATCTAAATCTACCCTCTTGCAGTTTGAAGCCATTCCACCTTATCCTGTCACTACATTCCCTGATAAGGAGTCCCTCCCCATCTCTCCTAGAGCCCCTTTAGGGACTGGAAGGGGCTCTAAGGTCTCCCTGGAGCCTTCTCTTCTCCAGGCTGAACCCCCCCAACTCTCTCAGCCTGTCCCCACAGCAGAGGGGCTCCAGCCCTCTGAACATCTTTTTGGTCCTCCTCTCAACCTGCTCCAACAGCTTGTAATGTATTTTTATAACTAATATTAAATAACTACAGAGTAAGGGGTCGGGAGACACCTTCCTTTTACTGAGAGGCAGTACTGCTTTCATCAGGTGAAATTTATAAAAGATTGAATCTCAGCGTCTCATCTTCAGCCATCTCTCTCTAATACGATTTTAATGTCTCACATTCACCAGTGTTTGCTCTAAGACCTCAGAGATGAATAATGGGGAGGAAGCCTAAGGATGTCCTTCAGCATCACTTGCCTCACAGATGCCACTCACCATTTGATCATAAAACTGCTTCTTGTAACTCAGCTGAATTGACTAGGATCAATAAAATATGGCTTTAAAGCTACTTAGAATATCTTAGTGCAGGAGTGGTATAGTTGCATTCTGTTTCATCTTTGGTGCAGTTTAGCTATGAACTGGCAAACTTGTACTGAAGAAAACATGGAAGATTCAAAATTCAAGGAAAAAAGCTTTCACTGAACTAAATGGTGCAAAAAGACACTACTGTTGGTTTCAAACAGTGATTCTGGGATTATATCCCATATAATGTCTTTCTTCGGAGGAAAAATACAAAGCAGTAGTGGTTTTCTTCATATTTACTAAGGAATTTGAGAAAAAAGCTGGCTTCATAGAATTAACTGGATATTTTACCATTCACTTCAACGGATCTTGGTTTTGTCTGTAAGCCTGATGAGTTTCGTTTTGTTCTAATATTATCTCTGAAATAAGATAGAAATGCTTGGAAATTGAAATTTCAATTTTAAGGTTTCTATTATGAAAAGAACAAAATAAGAATTCTTTGTGAAGGGCTGCTACCAAACGAATACTTGTCATTCTCACTGCTTCATTCAGTTCATGCAGCTTTGTAAAAAAATTGATTAGATGCATTCTTCTCCTAATTTGAGCCTTTTAAGCATTAAGGCAACAAATTTAACTCTCCTCTGATGATGACTTGCCAATTTCTTTAAGATGTTCTTTCCCACTTCCTTTCTCATGTTCAGTGTATGAAATTTTGTTATGCATCTGTTAATATCACGCTTTTCAGATATTTTCCAGTTTCCCACCAAATTCTTTTTACTTACATTTTATCTTTTCTTACTTGTTTTAATGAAGAGCATGGTAATTTTCTCTAAGTTCAAACCTTAATTAGGTTTTGGTGCACTGTATCTGTCTGATTCCAATAAATATCTTTCTTCTTCATGTACCAGCACATAAAAAAAGATAACATATAGACTCTTTCCCGGCTAGTCAGTGACTTGCTGTGTAAGGTATCTTAACACTTGAAAGACTGAAAAATAAGTGTGAATTTCCATTAATCCACATGCAAAATGACTTAAAATTGGAGAAAGGATACATTTTAAGATACAGTCTGATTTTTTCTAAGTTATGCAGCTCCTACTCTTTTAAGGCTCAGATGCATTTTTAATGCCTGAAATTAAACAACGGTTCACTGCCAGCTTCCATTTGAAAGTTTACCAGAAAGAGAGAATGTTCTTTTCATCTCAGATACAGAATTAATTCAGGTTTTGTTTTAACTAACTAACTAAGAGAAAGCATGACCTGGTTGTCATGGTTACCTGTCTGTGTTAGACCTATCACTGACTGAACCATTAAGAGTAATTCTACCAACATACAAATGGACTTGACTACCCCTTATGTTACTTTAGCAATAATAAAAATTATAAAAGGGAATGGAGTCTTACATTACACCTAATTATTGCCCTTTTTATCCTGACAGATTATTGTTTATAACACTAACGGAGCGATACATAAATCTTTATGATCATCTTCATTGTTCTCATATTGATCTCCCAGAAAATTTGAAAGGCTTTAGAGTAAGTGGACTGAACAAAATAAGGGTATGACCTTGGGTTAAGCAGTATCCATAAAATGTAGTGTGTAGCTTTTTTGCTCTCCAGTAAACAGTTGCTCCTTCTTCTAAAGCAAGAAGCGGATTACCTTAAAATAAAGGAATATAAAAGAAAAAATAATATGGAACATCACCAATTAATTTAACTGACCTTCTGGTATTCACATTTAAATATTCACATTTTGTAATATATATCTTCAAAAGGGCAAAATTTGACTTGCAGTAATTAAGAAAACTTAAGTGCTTCTCCTCATCTGTATCTTTTAATGCCTTACTAACGGAAAATCTGGCAGTAAAAGAAATATCAAAACAAATTATTCTTGAGATAAGTAGCTTACGTAATAGTGAATCATTAACTGCATTTCTTTTCAGAGCTTTTTATAGTCTTGAAACCTTCTGTGGAGTATAGTCTGAAAAACCATAGAATCATAGAATGGTTTGGGTTGGAAAGGACCTTAAAGATCATCCAGTTCCACCCCCATGCCCTGGGCAGGGACACCTCCCACCTGACCAGGTTGCTCCAAGCCCCGTCCAGCCTGGCCTTGAACACCTCCAGGGATGGGGCAGCCACAGCTTCTCTGGGCAGCCTGGGCCAGGGGCTCACCACCCTCAGAGTGAAGAATTTCTTCCTAATATCTAATCTAAATCTACCCTCTTGCAG
The DNA here is from genome assembly GCF_964199755.1 of Larus michahellis. Lineage (NCBI taxonomy): Eukaryota > Metazoa > Chordata > Aves > Charadriiformes > Laridae > Larus > Larus michahellis. The sequence continues at coordinate 79,271,947 of NC_133900.1, read as the reverse complement.
TTTAAAACCATTACCCCTCATCCTATGGCTGCCCTCACTGATCCAGAGTCCCTCCCCATCTTTCCTGTAGGCCCCCTTTAGGCACTGGAAGGGGCTCTAAGGTCTCCCCGGTCCAGGCTGAACCCCCCCAACTCTCTCAGCCTGTCCTCACAGCAGAGGGGCTCCAGCCCTCTGAGCATCTTCATGGCCTCCTCTGTTCCAACAGTTCCGTGTCTTTCTTATGTTGGTGGCCCCGGAGCTGGAGGCAGTACTCCAGGTGGGGTCTCACCAGAGCGGAGTAGAGGGGCAGAATCACCTCCCTTGCCCTGCTGGCAACGCTGCTTTTGATGCAGCCCAGGATGTGGTTGGCTTTCTGGGCTGCAAACACACATTGCCAGCTCACGTTTTGCTCCTCATCCCCCAACACCCCCAAGTCCTTCTCCTCAGGGCTGCTCTCAACCCATTCTCCGCCCAACCTGTATTTGTGCTCGAGACTGCCCTGACCCAGGTACAGGACCTTGCAAGGTAAATAGGATGTATACATATTTAAAAATCAACCAGCAAAATGTTTTTAACAATATTTAGGAAAGCTTTTTCTTTGAAATTCCAGAAGATATTTAGCATACTTACATGGGGCCTTCCACAATAGGGTTTGTTCAATCTCAGAAAGAAGACCTTGGTTCTTCATAACCAGTCATAGATAAAAGAGCGTACATTTTCAGTGCACTCTAAATCTGAGCATTGAACAGATGTCCCCCCTGCTTAACGGGTCTGTCTCACTATTTGAACAGGGATCATTAAGCCTGGATCACCAGACTGTACTGTAGATCTGCACAGCATCCTCTGTGCACCTATGACTCACATCTGTGAGCATGGTGGGGAGAAAATTATTTAAACTTGTTAATTCACAAGAGTTAAAATTTTGAGTTCATAAGAAAACTGGAGCCGTGTTTTACAAAGTGACAGCGTGACACCTCCTCCCAAGGACATTAGCACTAAAGCACACTCATTAGCTCAGAACAAACAGCAGATGGCCCTTGGAGTGTGGGATGCTTATTTGGAAACAAATTGAGAGCAGGGATACAGAAAATCACAGTTTCTATCCAAATAAAAAGGTACGGGGCCAAAGAAACAGCTGGCATAAACTGGCGTATCTTCACTGAAGTCAGTTCAGGAAGACACTCCCATTTCTATTAGTGGAGCCCTGGACACCAGAGCTTTCCAGGGTTTGGAAAGGTTGCAATTAGAAGGGAGCTCAGGAGGAAGAGAGTATAGCCATAAATTGAACAAAAAAAGCCAAGCCCTAAACAAGCAAATTGCAAGCTATGCTCTGGAATACATTCCAATCAAATTCATTTTGGATTAATCAAAAAAATGGTTTGTTTTCTTTGGAAAACATTAAACTACTTAAGTCTGATTTTGTCCCTTTAAAATGGGGGGGGGTTTATGTGAGTGATACATGAAAAGATATTTCTGGCAACTCATTGTGAAATCAAAATTCCAAACTTCTCAATTCCAAATGTCACAATTAAGAAACAGGGTTTTATATGCAAGCATAATTTCAGGGAACTTAATCTACTTTTGGAATGTTTAGATTCAACAGCTGAAAAAAAACCAACAAATTTTAAAAATAACTTTTACATATCCTTTACTTTCCCATTTATAAGGAATATATAGTGTTTTTCTTTTGACTCATAAAATCTGATAGGCATCAGCTGCTATATAAAAGCAAAATATGAAATAAGGGTGGTCAAAGGACATATTTTTGATGTTTAGATAGTGTCAAAAGAAATCTCATATAAAACTCTGCCAAGAACTTGAAACAAACCGAAGTGTTGATGACATCAGCTTTAATTACTGTTAATTTTTTTGAGAGGGATTTGGTGGCTTTTTGATTAGTTGAAGACATGAAACGGCCCATGATATTTCGTATTCCTTCTTCCACTTCCATAATGCTTCGGTGCACCTTTCCAACATTACAATCATTGCAGGCTCTTTCCAAAGTGAGCGTTGTGGCCCTGTGAAGATGTGGTCGTGGTACACACAGAGGACAATTTTGAGCTTTCAGTAAGAAATAATGGCCTGATACTTCACCCCTTCAGCAATGTAGAAATGAGTAAGAACATACAGCTTTTATCCAAGGAACTGATTGATAGATCTGGGGCAGGATCTCACAGTAGTTCAGTGTGTTCCGCAACCTCTTAGAGGCTTTAAATCTGAGTGCCTATGTGGTTCTTCACTACTTTTCCAACAGTTGGATCATATTTACAGCTTGATAAACCAAGAAGCTTTTCCCTTTTAAGTTTTTATTACATTAACTTAAATTTTACAGATTGGTAAGTATCCTTTTCTGCTAAGGTTTTGGTTTCTTATTGAATTTATTTTCGTAAAACAAAGTTCTAAGGTTCCAAGTTCTTTTTACAATCCATATAACTATAACAGATTAGGAGCTGAAAATTATTCATTGACATTTTCTGTGCTTTCTGTAGTACAATATTTATGTAAAAGTTATTAAAATAAATAAAAATATTTTGGACACTAAAATTACATTGCCATGTCTCTAGAAGGACCAAACGTGGAAATCAAAAAGTGTTACAACATATGTCTATGACATCTGCCATTCATTTTTATTACGTTTAACTCCTCAAAGATGTATTTGAGTAAGCAGAATATGGATTGGCATCCAAATTGCTTATAGAATGTTTGTTGTGGTATTTTTACTATAGTAACAATTTTTAATGATGTATTCTGTATGTCTCATCAGTGATGTTTATTACTGAAGATTCATAAGCTGCTAAAGCATTATTAAAAATATCTGAAGAAATAACCTTCTGAGAAACGCTCCTGCATTATTTACAGGTATTTCAACAAAATGAGGGACTTCGCATAATCTTGTTGTTTTCTGGTACTAGAAGTGGGAAACCTAAATTTCATTAGACTAGTTTTGGATCTGAAGACCAGAAGAAGAAGATGCTTCTTTTACTGAAAATATCAGTCCATTTGACTAGGTCTTGTAAAGCAAATTCGATGTGGAACAAGCTACCCACACGGGAAGTCACTTCTAAGATCTCAAAAAAGCATTCTAGACTACTCACTCACAAATCCTTCATTTCCCTCAATTTTCTCTTCTATTTGGAATAGTAAAAATCTATTTGCTTTTACCTCTCTTTACAAAAAAAGAGAATCAGAATGTTCACATGACCTAGCCATGCTTAGAAAGAAGTCTTGTATACAATTTATCACTATTATCTGGGTCAGACCTAATAATCTATCGTTGCCTCAAAGCAAAGCAATATTTTGAGCTGAAAAAGAAATATCCCAGTGTTAAAGATATAGACGCACATCTGTAAGAATGTGGACAACTTATTAGCTATTCTGGACATTTAATATGAACAATATGAAATATCCCCCAGCTGCCAGATTCCCTTCCCTTGTACTAAATTTCACTCTGGTTTAACTCAAAAAAAAGCTATGATCAAAGACTAGATTAATTTCATCTGGTTTTCAGCTGCAACACAAAGAGAAAAAGGCCAGTTCGTCTAAGAGGAGGGGACTAATTGTCTGAAAAGAAGTACCAGTACTTATTCAATGTATTTATCAATGACATGGAAAATGTTGAGCAATGAGGTGACAAAACCTGCAAATTCTATTAAATCATTCCAGTTTTCAGTTTTATGAAGCACTTCAGAATGATATCACGAAGCTAGGTATTTAGGGAAAGTGGTGACAGGCGTGAATACAGGAGAGAGGGTAGAAGTGGGCATTAAGAAGAGCTCTTCAAACTACATTAGAGTAGCAAACGGTAGAGACTACGCCATCTTAGCTCTAGGAATACCCTCGCTTTACCACTTCCCTACCACAGAGGGAGGAATCTATGTTTTAACCCTTCTTTTCCATAGTTTTGTATTACGAAGCAGCCACAGCAGAGTTTTTGATCTACTCTTCTTATCAACTCCTACTAACTGAGGGGAAGTAAGTCCTACCAATAGACAACTCATTCACTTTTTGCTACTTACATGTTTTTACGTTGTTTTTCCTCTTTACTATGAGAGGTTCCATAAATACAAAACCTGCTTAACAGACAGATTTGCCTTTGAAAGATTACATTTGTGTGATCAATGTTAAGCAGTGCCATCCTTGTCTCATAGACACAAAATATGTCATATTCAGATGGAATATGGAAGATCTCTGAAGCTGTAATGAGGCCAAATGATTTTGATATTAGCAAAAGTAGGATTATTGTGTCCTAATTATTTGATATTAGCAAAAGCAGGATTATTGTGTCCCAATTATACGATATCTGTAAGTTCCTGTGGAACTTTTGGTTCCTGCCTTCTACTGAGTTGTCTTCCATCAACTACCATGTGAAAAATTATTGCAAGATCGTGTTCAATTCTGCTGTTTAGGGTAAGTTTCTCTCATGGCTACCTAACGAAAGAAAGCGCTGCTGTCATTGGGTATATAAAGGACTTCTCATAAGAGTTAAAGCTGTATAAACCAATGTTCTCTGTTCCCGTAGGTAGGGATTTTGTATAAGGATGTGTATTTTTTCCCTTTTATTTTTCATCCTACGAGATGAGATTTTTAAGATTAATCCAAAGAAATGTAACCACAGATTAAAAGGAAAAGGCAGCATTTTGAAATAGTAACATAAGTTATTTTGAAAGGAAAAGCTGGAGTTTAAAGCAACTCTGATAAACATTCATATGAGAAAAGGAGGTCATTCAGTTCCAGACAGATACTGTATAAAATCGGTTGTTTTTTCTTGTCAGAAAATGTCATTTTTTGATTTGTTGAGATCAATATTGTCCTCATCGTCTGCACTTATTACTTTTAGCATGGGTGAGGGGCATTGTTTTGCTATGTTGATGGAGGTTTAGTCCAGTAGAAATTTAAATGAGATATAAATGATAGCTCTTTGACTGTCAGAGTCGCAGATATGATCAGAAGGCCTGGTGAGTAATATGGATAACACCAATGATAGATATAATTAACTACTCTGAAATGTTAGAAAACAACAAATCTAAATTACATATTTTTCTGGCTCTAACATATTTTGTTGCATCGACTGACCCAGACCACTAAATATTAAAGTTGTAAGCAGTTTTCTGGAAGGATGTGTGAAGTCCATGCAGTATAAGCAAAGCCATGCAACTCCTATCTTCTGCATACCTGTGAATTCATTGTTTGCTAAAATTATTTCTGAGACTTCCAGAGATCACGTTGTCTTGAGACGCTAAAGAAACGATTATAGTATTGTAAGACTTCTGCCAGAGGAAACTCTACAGCACTTAACCCAGATTTCCTCTACGTGGGTTACTGGGCTCTAGAGACAAATGCAGAAATTGCTGACTCTTTCTACATTAAACCACTTGTTGAACTCAACTCAGCTTTCAGAGATGGAAAAGGACTTCAGCTTCAGAAATTTTCCGTTTCAAAACACGAAATCTTTCTAACAGCTAGGTTTATCGTTCCTGTCCAACTGATTCAAATATGCTCAAAATGTTTAACTTTTCTCCATCCTAGAGGCATGCAAAAGAGAGAAGATATTTCTGCCTCCCCTGTACGACCTCTATTCACACCAATTCTACTAACCCCACCACTCCCCTTTGCATATAGGAGAAGGCCAGCGGGCAGGACAATCCCCGCTGCTTAGGTCAGTGCAACTTGATCTGCCACCTACGAAAGATGACGCGATTCTGCAGCAGTTGATGAGCTTCCTCATGCTGCTTTCCCCTGCAAGAAAGGAGAAGTTCAGGGGCTGAATCAGGACTCTTACAACGCGGCCCTTTGGTGCTCCTGGGAAAAAGAAGTTCCACACCGTCTCTTAATCAGGTTACCAGCTGTTATCCTTTAATCAAGCTGGATTTTTTGGTTATTTTCTGATATGGAAGGAATTACTAATACCATAACAACAGCTATTTTTAAGGACAATAGTTTTAAATTCCAAACAGCATGGCTTGCACTACTTTGGACTTTCTATAAAGACGATACTAGTTATTTTTTACAGATATTTTTATCTCAAATCCATTTTTGGATTATATAAAAATATGCATAAATGCTAAAAATAATGACCTTTACTCTTTTTATATACTACCCTTCTGGGAAAATAAAACAGTAACATTTAAACCACATGACAGAAAAACATGTTGTCCAAAGCATAAAAAAAAAAATTCTAGTGAAACAATTTGTAGTAAAAATGGTGTGTGTCTTTCACCATAAATTCGGCTTTTGAAAAGAAATATTGTTTCTGAAGATCAATAAAAAGGCAGTCTTCCTTGCTGCCCTGTGTGTGTCTTCCTATTTTAGGTGTGATCAGGCCTGGCTGCCATTTGATACATCCCTGCTATTAGATGTCAAACACCATTTATCCTACTCAGTGGAGAAGAGATGCCTCCAACGAGTGATATAGAGCACCTAAAGTCAGCTACCTACACTTCATCAAAACCCAGAGAAGCCAGAGACTCACTGTGTTGACTAATGAAAGAGCATCCTGCCCGGACAGAAGTTTGCAGGTGTTTTCCACAGAGGCTCAATGCCCAAGAAACAGGGTTAGGACCACTTTGGCGGCTTGATTTTTACCAACGAATTGCACTGAAATTAATAATATTCTGCAGTCCCAGTTGGATTGCTGCTCAAGGCAATCTTAAAAAATTATTATTGTATGTATAGGAGCAATTACAAGATTCGGTGTTCGATTTTTCAGGCAAATATGCAGATTAGATAATAACGGTCTGGATAGTATTTGGGGAAATAGGGAAAGAGAGAGAGAGAGAAAAATATTCCACTGACAATAGGGAGGAATAGACTGGTATTTTAGGGAGTAGTTTGTCTTTTATATATGTATGTAATATTTTGGCTGGTGTCTGTACTTTTTCTTTTAGGATAGAGTACTGTCATTACTCACTGAAATATCTGAGTCCTTCTTGCATAAAATAGGTTAGTAATAACTCTTACAGACTTCAGAGAGTCTTTGGCTCACTTATATATTTAGAGTTTATATATTTAGCCAGGGCTGGGATAGAGTCTCAGCTGCTCACATCAAATACTTTAAATCAGGATCAAAGCAATTTATTGATTTACAAATGACACTAATTAACTCATAATCAGTGAACTATACAGCTAGGATCAATATGAGCAGCAAACAATATATAAATGACAACTCTACACAATTATAAAATGTTAATAAACACCTCTAAATTTCTAAACACCCTGCTAGAACTAATTTTAAAAAGTTCAGTCACACAGTTGCAAACACCCTCCCACCTCTCCTAGAAGGGCAGGTTTCCATGTTTCCACACACCTCCAGTTGGAAACACGGCTGCTCAGGCTTTGTGAGTACCAGAGCTGCTCCCTGCAACGCACTAAGGCACAAGTCAGGAAGAAAACACCCCTTGAGCTCACACGCATGCGTCTGCAGAGTGAGTCTCAAGCACTGAACACCAAGCTCTAAGTGTTGGCTGTCAGCCCACAGGGTTCCTCAGGTGATCTTTCGATCTTCTCTTACAGTGGGAAGGGCTTTTCTCCTGCAGTCCATGCCTTGCAGTCCGTCCACTTGAGAGGTGTAGGGGGAGAGGGGGCCACTGAAGACTGAGGCAAAAAAGTTGTTGAGTACCTCAGCCTTCTCCTTGTCCGTTGTTACCAGTTTGCCAGTCATACATACCCAGAATCGTAGAATCGTAGAATCGCCTAGGTTGGAAGGGACCTTTCAGATCACCTAGTCCAACCATCAACCTAACGCTGACAAAAACCATCACTAATCTAAACCATATCTCTAAGCACTATGTCTACCCATCTTTTAAATCCCTCCAGGGATGGTGCCTCAACCACTTCCCTGGGCAGCCTTTTCCAATCCTTAATAACCCTTTCAGTGTAAAAACTTTTCCTACTATCCAGTCTATACATGCATACACACACACACTATACCATACGCTCTTCATTTACGTTGCTTATCTCCAGGTAAGAGACAAACAGTCTATTTCAGCATTAAGATGTACGATCAATGTTGTTCATGGTCTGACTTCTGAGATGTTGGCATTTTAGTATGTTAATATCATATCTCCACATGCTTTTGTTTTTCTTAACTCTGAACTTTACTTTCTCTGAAGGAATGAATTTTTGTTACTGTAAGCTTTACAAATGACTGTAGAGCTTTCTTGTGTTGAATGCCCCCAAATAGCTACAATTCAGTAAGTAAACCCTGTGGTATATGAGATTTTAGCTCATATAGTCTATAAGACATGCATGGAAAAATGGAATTTTCATTCCTTATTGATAACTCCATACTTTGTTGAGAGTTATAAAAAAGACAGAACTATAAATTAGCTTTAATCAACCAAGAGGAACAGCAAGTGACAGAACGTGCATTAAAGTGTCAGTGAACAGACTATCTTTCAGTTTGAAATAAATGGAAATGAATGTAACTTTTGCTATGGAATGAAAGAACTTATTGCCATTTTGGCAAAACAACTTGGTTTATATGCCCATGACAGATATGACAATTATTTACATGTGTCCTTACATTCCTTAAAGGTGTCTCTCTCATTTCACACTTACGTATTATTATTTACATTCCAATTCATATGCAACAGACAAAATTTCTTAGATTTTGCAGGTATTGTGGTTTTTGTCCACATCTGAAGACTCTTTGGGGATAAAAGCCTTTTGGTAGAGGCTTGTTGGTCGCTGTTCATACACTGCCCAGCTGATAAGGTTCATCTTCTCTCTTTTCTCTGTCTGAGTTAGATCGATCTGCGCTTCACCAGCTTGTTTGTTTGGGGTCTTTGTTTTGGTTTGGTTTTTTAACTTTCTTCTCTATAATTTTTATTTTCTTTTCTATGGGTGATTGATTTTCAACTTTGCAGTCTCTAAATTGGACCTCTAAGACCCTTGGTTTTCACTACCAATATGGACAGTGACTACTACCCATGTCTTAAATGGAGCCTATCAATGCCAGTACTGTAGGCTGGAGGCTTATGTTTTGGAAAGTATTAAAGGATTGTCTGTACAAAAGGGCTATATCAATAAGGTGCCATATCAGATATCTGAGTCATAGATATTTAAATCATATTGTATGGTTTTCTTGAACAGTATTTCTAAAGATGTACAAGTGTTTATTAAAAAATATGCAATCTGTAAAATCTTTAGCCATAAATAAGAAATATTTCCTTGCCTCTCAGACTCCCTATCCACAACTCTATTGACCTGGGAAATGTATTACTGCTAATAAGAACTATTTAATTGCTTTTATAGCCTCATATCTTTGTTCAGGTTAAATAAGGAAATTAGATTTACCATTGCCATAAGTAACAAAGCCTTGATTTATTCCATAGTACCTATTCTGATACAAATTTACATTGACAGGCTCTGAATTTTCAGCACAGAAATATAATAATCGAAATGCATTCTCTGAGGAATGTAAATGTAGCTAAATAAAAAGTTAGGGGAAGTACTAAAAAGAGTCAAAATAAATAGAGGAAGGAGATCAAACTCATAAAATACATAAAATAAGTCACTGATTGCTACTTACTTTCTCCTAAAGATTTGCTAAAAAAGGCCAACGACTCCAATAGATGAGTTATAATTCATAAAAATCTATCAAAGTCAAGGCTATTATTTTCCTAAAAAGATCTCTCAGACATGTGTTAAGATTAAATACATCAAACCACAGTAAAGGAAAGCACTTAGCATCATGATGTGGGTTCCTCAGTCAAGTCAGATAAAGTTGTATGTGCAACACAGCGCCCAAGTGAGCTCTACACAACTCCAAGTACCACAGCATTGACTCTCTTCACCTAAACTGAATACCCCCCAACGTAACCAAAGGGCTTCAGGTTAACTTGGGTATCTCATGTGCTTGTGACTGGTGTTACTTAAAGACAATCTCAATTTTCACTTCAGTTACCTGAAGTGAAGTTTCACTTCACACGCAAGGGAATTCTAACAATTCTGTGATTCTATTCTATGATTCTATGAATGTGAATCACAGAATCACAGAGTGGTCGGGGTTGGAAGGGACCTCTGGAGATCATCTAGTCCAACCCCCCTGCCAGAGCAGGGTCACCCAGAGCAGGTGGCACAGGAACGCGTCCAGGCGATTTTGGAATGTCTCCAGCGATGGAGACTCCCCCACCTCTCTGGGCAGCCTGTGCCAGGGCTCTGCCACCCTCAAAGTAGAGAAGTTCCTCCTCATGTTTAGGTGGAACTTCCTATGCTGAAGTTTGTGCCTGTTACCTCTTGTCCTGATACAAGGATTATGTTACTGGAGTTAGTTTATAATGAAACAATTCAAAATGGTCCTCAGAAGGAAGGCAGAGTGTGTACTATAAATACAAGGGATTATTGCAATAAGAGAATGAATGGATGTGCTTTTTACAGGCTCAGTCTGAGTTCCCTTAAGCTAGCTGAAAGATATCCATTAGGTGAAAATACCACATAGGTTTCATAAAATGGCTTTTGCATACAGATATAAGGTAAAGTAGAACTAGAACCTTAATAAATTATACAGAAACTCAGCTGTTTATCCATTTATCTGCGTTATCTGTAGGTATCAATCAAATAAACTTAATTTTTTAGAAGCAAAGTTGCCTACTGGAATACCTAACTTTGTTAGCTGCACAGTCTGTAGCCTTTCCATGGCTAAACCTGAACGTTTCCAGAAAAGATTAATAGATACTAATGCCAGTCAGGTGGTGAGCCCCATTCTCCATTCTGTCTTTCCATCTTGAAGGAAAACAACATATGTTGTTCAATTTGAAAACAGTTTGCCCATTTTTTTTTTCTTATTCAGCCATCAAACTGAAAAAAAATCAATCATTCAAAGTTTTACTCTTGTCTGGTCACCAAAAAAGGAATAGTCAATTTCAAACATATTCAGTCAAGCTTACCTGTAAAGTAAATTAAACACTCCTCTCTGCCAAACTTAACAATTTCCAGGGGGTATGGACTGAATTTATCAGAACATTTTTTCAAGCCAGACACATATTTTTTGGGTAGCGCGTTGAAAACATCACGATACAGAAGATAATTTCTTTAATTTCCCCTTCTACTCCAAGGATAGGGGCTTTTTTATTATGTTGATCACAATGACTTTTGTAGTTCCTCTCAGCCTACGGCGATGCTGCACATGATTGAAAAATTACTCCCATTTTCATAACATCCTTCAAACCCAGACGTTGCAGCAAGCAGATTCATTGCAGTCTCTTCCTGATTATTTTACTTCTCTCACAGAATTTATACTTCCTGAAGAACAGTGACTTCCGTACTACATCTTTTTCTATATCTCCTATATCTAAGTTTAGTTCTGTCACCTTTGAGTATGTGCAGTTGTGTTTAATTTTGGAAAAAAATCTATGCAGTATCATTTAAGTAGCTTGTAAGATGTAGCATCTTTAATCATGCACCTCACAGGGCAGGCACACCATCTTCTATTTTCCATCTCTCAGCTCTAAGCTCTTTCATAGTAAAACCTTTTTTTCAGCTAACAAAAATCAAGCATTTTGGCCCTGTTGAACTGTCTACATTCCGAGGAACTTGTGAAAAATATAGACTACATTAAAAACAAAAAGTACTATTTTGGGTTTATTAAACCGAGTATATAGGTAGCAGTATGTTTTAAAGGTGAGAAAAATGGTGATTGTAAGCCCAGAATTTTTTACAGCACAATAAACACTTGCATGATGTTATGTTGGTCAAATAACATATGTCATAAGTTACATGGTCAAAATGTAAAATCGACTGCCTTGTTTAATAACATGCCGGAGAGTAACTTTAGATTAGCCAGCCACAGTTTTGTTCAGTATAACAGCATCTGCCCTTCAACACTCTCAAAAATCATCATTCACTTTCATTTTGAAAATCAAATTTCTTCTTACTGGTCCTCTGAAGTCCATTTTCAGTTAAAGCAACAAGCATTTCTTAGTTCCTCTCCAATCAGTATCTCCTAAAGTGGATGAATTTTTCACAGTTCTCTATCTGACTAGATATTTTTTATTCAGTCACATATAAGTGAATGTTAAACTGCTTCTCCAGAAATTAGTATATGCATCGGATTCTTTATGCAGAAGAAATCATCAAAGCACCTTTTCAAGGCAATTTTTAAATAAATCATCTTCTACTTTGACCTGTTTTGCAGTCAGTGATGCATAATATTTTACCTTAAAGTTACTGACTATTAAATTTACTGTCTCTAGAAAAAAACTGGAGCTCATGGGACAAGCAGAAGTGCCATCCCGTTTGGATAACCAAGAATTATGTTTATTCAGATAATATATTTTGAAACATGGAAAAAGGGTAACTTGTTGCAGGGCAAACACGTGGTTCTCGTTGTGGAAGTCTATTTAGTTTACGAAGATCTGTAAATGCCTCAAACATTGCTATCTTTTGAACTGTCAAAATGTTACCAAAGAAAAGGAACAGTGGGAATACATCACGGTAATGAGAAGGAATGGGAAAGTAGATTAGTTTAACTTTGTAATTTCTGTTCAAAATTGTATTTAAAGATATCCGAGTACTTTGAATACTGAGAGCTTGTACATTAATGCAGACACCATGTTGGATTTTTTGTTATTCTTCTTATCACTATTAGTATTTTATAGAAATTTGTATCTGAATGTGAATCTCTAAATCATTAGAATCTTATACAATTTGCTAATTTTTGGCTAATTGACAAACATCATTAATGTTCCTTCCCATGTGGAGTAATCTGTCAGTCATTATGTATTTGCAGGGGCAATGGCTGCAGAAATAGACAACTGTTGCATACTGCTTGCTAGATATTTTTTTTAAATTCATATGTTTAAGTTTAGAACAAGTGAATTCAAAAGCTTTACTATATCACAACAATATAATACATACAGCTAGCATCAAAAAAGCCAAATCCAAAATCAAATGCTGACATTCACTCTAATTTTCCTATTTCCTTAGTCAAAAAAATAATTCAAAGGTTATATATGGAAATCTACCGAGCTGTTAGCACATTGTATGCATCTCTAGTAAAATTATTCACCCAATAAAATACTCTACACATTATTTGTACGCTGTTTCAACTTTCCTTTCATGCAGCTTAATTCTTATTAATCTAGATTTCATATTGCACGCTGAACAGTCACTAATTCATAAATCATTGAATTCAGCAATATGGCTCCATCATATTTGAGCGATCTCCTTTCCTTTGGCATCATTAGCCTTTCTTAGGGACCGCATCCTTTGCAATCGTGCTGTATAAGACTTCCTAAGATATATTTAAGGTACGGTTTAGTGCAATAAAACAACGCCAATTTAGTTCTGAAGATTGCTTCAGCAGTATTTCATTCCTGACTCAGAAACTCTGGTTTACCGTGAAATTTGACAGAGACAATTACTCAGTCCCTTCACTAATAGGAGCCTGTTTGCAACACAGTGCGTACTGAAGAGGATGAAGTATTATACTAATTCTTGATAATGCTAGGAATCCCAGAACATGTATAAAAGTCTGCTTCTATTGAAATAATTTATTTTATTCCACATTGCAGTTTTGGTGGAAATTAGAGAAGCTATTAGCTGCCTAATAGAAGGTTCAGATGCTGGTATACAGCAGATCAGGCTCATATTGAACTGCCTTGTTCAGCCGTAACATACTTTTAGTACTAATTAAACCTTATAGATGTATTTGTTAAATTGTGGGAAGCCCAAACCTTAGTATTAACAGTATAATAAACATCTGCTTATAAGTGTTGAATCACTGGTCCTGAAAAAAATTGCAAGAAAATAATATTGTATGTGTGTATAGCACTGAAGTGATACCTTTGTCTGACAGAATGTAAAATATCGAATAATGAGTTTTTTCTTCTGTTCTTGGGGTTTTGCAGCTAAATAGCTACAATTTATGAGCCATGTATTGAGCAAACAACAGTGAGATCAACAAGTAAGTAGTTAACCACTCAGCAATAAAGTCTATTCACAGTAAGTGTACAAGTAAATGTAGATTTGGCTGCTTGACAGCAAGTGGGGACTAAAAAAATAGAGTTTGGCGATCCCCAGCCTTTCACACTGGTGACCTGCAGGCCAGTAAGGTAATCTTTCGGCAATTATGATATTAGTTGGTAACACGCCATGCATGTTCTCTTAAGAACAAATCCCTGACTTCGCCAGAAGGGCTGTAGTCTGTTCCGCCATTAGTTGGAAGGTACTAATTGTGTATGAGGCTGCGTGTGCTGATTAGATCCATACTTCTTGGCACGCAGACTCCAGGTTTACAGTGGGGTGACCGCACTCAGTTGATTGAAGTTACCATGTAACTTAGATCTGAATTACTCTCACTTTCACACCAATGTCAAAAAAATACAGCTAAGTACCCTGGAAAGTTGGTGTATCCAAAGAATTTTCTGGATAGAAGACTTAAATTAATCTATTATATTGCCAGAGTTTCCTGGGGTTTTTTCCATCCATTTCCACTACCATTACACTTGGGGTTCCTTGAAATATGCATTTTACTCTAGACTTTTTAAAATCTTGTTACATGAATGACAGTTCACTCATTTAACCAAATCATTGCAGTGGATTTAAACATGACTTTACTCTTGACTGAAGTAGCTTAGTCGTGCAAGGCCATTGTAGGGGTCCCAAATACTCACAGCCAGCCGCTTTTGAAAATTAAGTTCAAGGAAATGTGTGATATTTTTAATCTCTATTTCTAAATACAAAGTTCAGTTTCATTGGGTCCCTCCAAACCTGTGATACAAATGTCTACTCGACCATTCTAATCTATATGCTTTCTCCTTTCTCTCCCAGTTCACCGTTCTATAAATTCACAAATTCGGGATGAAGATGAGAGCGAGCGCTCTTCACAGAGCTGTCATGTTTCTTTTGCAGTAGACTGCTATAATACCCAATACAATGCTTCGCAGAGATACCTAGGCAAGCAGAGATGCCGAAAGCAGTGTAACTGTGTTATTGCAATACCCTAGCTAATGTAACTCAATTACTTCCACTACAGCATCACAGAGTGGTACCACTGAATTGCATAAATATATCCAAGTTTAATATGCACAAAGAATTCCAGTTAATCTAAAATAAATGGCATATTTCTAATAAAATTGAATAGTTCGAGGATTTCATGCATAGACTATATAGTCCCTGATATCTTTCAAGATTGAAAATTAAATTCCTAATAATATCAGACCAGAAGTTTTCCTTTATTCAGTGTGAATTAGCCTGTACAGGGGACAATTTAAAGCTGGCCCAGGGACATCCCCATATACCACAGCCATTTCTGGGGCATAAACTGAAGTAATTGTATACAGTTTTATGAGTTATAATTCTCTTTGCATTCTCACTTTCAGTAATTCATTGCTTTTAGCCTGCAGAAAACAGAAATATAAGTTCATGTTAAAGGCATTTTAGCTCGTAGAAACAAAGAATATGTGTATTTTTCAAATTTCTGCACGTAGCGCTCTGTAGAACAAAAGTAGAGTACAATATTCTGTGCTAGATATAATATAAACACAGAACGCCTACCGAAATCTGAGGGACATTTGCCCAAAATAAGGCAGTGATTCTTTCATTTTGTGATTCTAAGATTATAAAGAGTGACCAAGGAAAATGTTCTTAACCTTCAAAAAAGAATAATGTATTGGGTAGGAAATACTGATTTCCCAAGTGGGAATTTTAGAGATTCTCATGAAAGATAAGAGGGAAAATCCTGTTAAAAGTGAAATATTTTCTTAATATTTTCACATATATTAAATAACGCTGAAAATTCCCACCTTCCAGATCTTGGCAGTGGTACCTACAGCACTTGTTTTCTAATTTAAATTGAATAATAAGAATATTAACTTCAAAGATCAATGATTTGTGCCTATATCTTCAAAAACAAAAACAAAAAACCTTCGTAGACCTAATACTACTCTGTCTTTTGCCTTTGGAATGTAAAACCTTTCTTGGCTCATAAACTTGTCCGCTTTTTATGCAAAATCTAAAACAGAAAAGAGAATATTATCCTAAGCTGGTCGAAACATCGTTAAACATCATTTTGCTGGTTAAGAAAAATGCAAATTGGAAAAAATTGATTTAGAACAGGATAACCTGGCTAGTGGCACATTATACTCTTTGTCTCACCAAATAAACTCCAAATGTATGTAATCTGTAGGCTATATTCTTCTCCACATAAGCTCCCTTTCTTAACTGATTCTATGATCACACCACTTTCCCGTGTTTAATGAACCCAAAGATTCATATCCTTTAAAGCACAGTATTAAAAGTATGGGAGCTCTAAAAAATGGAATAAAATTACTATTTATTAAATATTTCTAGCAAAATAAAAATGACGGGCTATCATTATGAAATTGGTCAAAAAGAAATACATTATTTTTGTTATTACTTGTTGAAAAAGTTGTTTGTTGAATTTCTCCCTTTATTTGGCTAGAGACGTACGTGTGATGAAAATATGAAAGATTTTCTGTCAGCTGTTCGATGGCTCACTCAGAATGATGGTTTCTTTGTGTCAATGACAATTTGAAAATTGTCCCTGACCTCCAAATCATCTCTGGGAATGATGGCATCAGTAGCATATTTGTGAGTTGCGGGAGACCAGGTAAGCAATCACTGCCTATGCCCAGAGAATTTCAAATAATTGAACCCCAGAATTTTGTCAAATGCACCTAGGAGTCAAGAAAGCTGAAGAGCCGCCGTTTTTTCTTCCTTTGGGGTAGGACTCACTCCTATGCTTATGTGCCGATGCCAGGAATTGTCAGTCAGTCTCACATAACAATTCCTATCTCGTTTCGAGAAATCCGTAAAACGATGCACGCCGGTTAGATAATGCTGTTATAAGCAGTAAGTTTGACCTTAGACTCAGAAAGGGGCAAGTGTGGGGTGAGTGACTAAACTAGAATGGTCTACATCATCCACAGAATAAGGAGGGGGGTTTCATGAGGTAAGATGAACTGTTTAATTTTTCTTGGGAGGTTTTTTTTTGTCCTTGCTTTTGGAACACTATTCCTTGTGTTTAACAAGATATAGGCAAATAACCATAGCAATCCGTGCAAGGAGAATGAATTAATCTAATTATTAAAAGGTTATGTGATGAATAGTACTGCCATAACTACCCTGAATCTTTTGCATTTAGTGCTGTACCAATACTAGCACTGGGTATGATATCTGCACATTTTTTAACTTACAGCCTTTACAATCAAGGTTTTTGTTTTTTCATGGTGTAAACTCTTTTATTTAATGCACTGGTTCCTATTCCAACCCATTAACTCAACACAACTGAAGTTGTAGCAGATGCTTTCTACTTGTCTGGTGTCTGTTTCGGTACCTATGACTATTTCATATAACTGCTCATTACTCTTAGACAATAGAGACAATCTGATGTGGTGTTAGATTTCCTGTTAGATAATCAGAGGAAGGAAGAAGTTAGAGAGAGGGAAAAGTTTAAAAAGAAAAAAGGGGGGAAAAAAGAAAGGAAAGAAACAAAAATGTCCTAGAAAGCTCAGCAAATGCTAGCTTCACCACCACTACCATATTAAAACTACCAGAAAATATTTTAAAGCTAAAGAGAAAAAGTGTTGTAGCAGCAGACGTGAATTCTGGAAGGAGGGGATAATAGGAGACAGTGGAGCTATGAACAGAAAACTATTTGGCAAAGCCACTCTCATTGAAAGACCACCTACCCTTGGTGGTGTGTGTGCCAAGGAAATGTTGCAGACATTTGACAGACAGAGTGTTTTCCATTTTGGTCCAGGAGATATGCATGGGACTTCCAAAGCCAAAGAAGTTGACACTGAACCACATCAAGACTGAAACCAATGCTTAGCAAACCTCTACTTGTGTCTGGCATATGTAAGTCATCTGCTATGGCTATGAGACACCATCTGGTCAAAAACAGTGGTACCAAACACACCACCAAATTCCTCACCTCTTATTTCTTTTACTGCGCCAGTTAACTGACTTCCTTCAAATCAGTGTGAAGGCGACAAGAATAAGAGTCGAAAGGTTATGAGGAAAAGGAGAGTTTTACACCAGGGCTTTGAACTGCAGCTTTGTAAGGAATGACAGACTACAGGCTGAGGAATTGTTCTTGGTTTTTGGAGAGTTCGGTGAGAGGATCACAGTGAGCAGACTTTCTTCCTGGTAAAGTACAACAGCAACACATGAGGAAATTACAGCCGTTTTCACATCTGTCTGTAAAGCACTCGTATATTTAAAGTCTTCTGTAGACAAAAAGGTTTCCCTGAATGACTTCGCTGTGCAAACATACTTTTCTATTTTGCGATCCATATTTAATTTCTGACAGAAAGTCACAATCAAATTGACTTCAATGTCCCGTAAGAGCCCACTGAGAACTGCGAGTTCATCGCTGTTGCAGGTACAATCCTGTGCTGCGAGGCAAGGTCCCACCAACACATTTATTCTTGTGCAGAATGCATCAGAGAGCAAGGCACGGTTTCTATATTCAGTAATTTTCCCTGCATGGGGGCAATGGAGGATAGCTAAAAGGTACTATTTACCCTAGAAAATCATTACTTATTGTCTTTCATATGATTGTTTCCTGTAGTTAGAGCAAAATACTATATTTATCCTAGTGACATCATTTTCTGCCATTACATGTGTTGAAGATCCTCAATAACTTGATTGTTGGTAGGAGGAAAGAATATTTAGTCATTTTCTATGCCCTTAAATTGAAGAGCAACATCATATGTACTGGTTCTTATTAGGCTTTACTTGGCTAGCTGAGGTCAGAGTTAGGCCAATGGACTTCCAGATTTTGGACTAATAAAGAAGATGGTATAGACAACAACCTCGGATTTCGAAGCTCGGGATCATCATTCCAGGACATTGAATCCAGTGTCTTTTGCAGTGCAAAGCACCCTAATTATACATTGTGCCTAACATTAAAAAATTTATATCTTATTTTATTGGAATAGAGATATGCCCACCTTAGTTAAATGCCACATCAGCTTATTAAGATGGTCATTTTAGGACACCGTAATGCATTCATCCTAGTTTATGTCAGTTTATCGTTACTGTTGATGGTGAAAAGACAGAATAAAGCTATACTGAGAAACAGTATTTAAAGAGTTGGGTTTACCTGAATTTTGTAGCTTTGGCGGCTACCCAAATCATCTGCAGTGTGCTATGTTTGCTCCTAAAGAAAGCCTTTCTTTTGATAATCTTTTCTGTAATATCACTAAAAGCAAACTACCTCCTAGGTAGGATCCACTGGACAAGAATGAAAATCAGCAGTCTTGATTCTCTATTGTCTTGTACACTATACTGCTTTGGTTTTGAATGGTGTTTTTTTGTTTATTTTAATAGCAATGTAGAATAGAAGTAAATTGATTCTATACTGATATAACATTTTGTGCCCACTTTATTTTTTATTTACATCGTTGCAATCAGGAATAAGGGTCTAAATCTGAAACTCAGACTGGTTAAAACAACTTCACTTCAAAGGTGCACTAGCTTAATGTTACCGTCTCTGAGTTTTATGAGTGTCATTTAGAGAAACTCACCTTCTAGTATAAATTGCTTTGAAACCTAAGGAATAAAAATAGCGCTATTTTTGATTTAACTCTGATTACAGCAAAGTAGAGATGCTTGAATGACTGGCTAATGCGTTGCCCCAATAGTTCTTTAGCAGCTCAGAGAGAGGGATCTCTGTTTCCTGAACCATACAGCCATTTTAGTCTGGTACTCTGTCCAAACTAATGAGCGTAATGAAAAGCAGCTTGGCGGAGCTACGGCATCTTACTAAATAAACAGCTTCTAGATGGTTTATCCCAAGCTGACTAGATACTCGCTCCAACTACCTGTCACTGGTACTAAGGACAATCTTTCCTACTTTAGGAGTAATTTCACAAGAATCAGTGCATGAATCACTGTAGCAGTGTGTCTTATAGCTATGAAATCTCCTTTTTTATCTTTATAAAAAGACATTACTTTTTTTATTGAAAATTCCTATAAAAGTATAACAGGCTAATTTGAATTTTAGTAAATCACAGCTGAAACATCTCTGATCCTCTATTAACTTTCCTTGTAATAATTCTTTCAAAAAAATGTTTAAAGCTCTACATAATCACCACATAAACTGATGTATCTGCAATTTCCTTTCAGAACTGCAGGCATTGTGCTTACTTAGCCTTCAATTTGACTTATAACTGCTTTTATTCATCTTCAGTATAGTGTACCGGGTCTTTTATAGTTCTAGAGCAGCAATTCTCTGTTGTGCCGTGAGAGGCTGGAACCTCAAATTAATTGTCTCAAAGCTCGCTTAAGCTCCTGCAAATCGATGGCAGGCTTGTGGGCCCATAAGAAGCTTGCTTGTACCTATTTAGCACCTTCTGCAGACCATTCTTTTGCTTATCAGTCTGTTGCGTGAAACGGGGCCAAGCGGTTTTGGCAGAAGATAAACCCCCTTGCGTTCTAACACTCCTCACCGAGGTGGGAGGCTAGGTGCGGCTAGGTTTAAATTCTGAGTGATGCCCAATTCAGCACTATCAGTCCAATCGCGTTTAATATGTATTAAACTACTACGATTTGGATACACTAATAGTGGACTGCACCTTCAGTCTAGTCGTGCTCCTGAACTAGCACGGCCTCTCTGTAGTTTTGGTCGCGTTCAGTGAGAAAGCGGAACGACTAGCTACTTAAACAGTGCAGTTTATTTAAACAACAGATATACAGGTTCTTTAGGATTGCCGGTGATAAATACACTGTCTGCAAAGCACGTGCAAATAAAGATATTGCTAAGTATACAAACGCGCGACAAAATTATAAACGATACAGCCTGGCTATAAATGTAGGGTAGAGATTCTCTAGAGAAATTTCTAAGTCCCCGAGAAAGCGCTGGGTGTAATCGAAGTCTTACCCAAAGGCGTCCCTATGGGGGGGAAGAGAGGCTCAGCCCGTCGACTGATCCTGGAAATCAGCGGTGGAATCCTTCACGATGGTGTCTTCCCTGACATCCCCTCTCTCTTGGGCTATTTTTATATTATTTTTTTATCTTCAAAGTGGAGTTTGAGTGACTTTAGTCATACGTACTTTTATTATGATTAATGTATTCAAGGAGGAGTGTTCACACCTCGGGGGCGGATAGCCTCCGGGATGGAGGTGTGTTTTGGTACATTGTGGTGAGCAAAGTTCGCACAAAAGGACAGCATTTCATCAACATTTGACGAAATGTTGGCTCGGGTAGCGTGTAGGCCGCTTATCAGTTCCGTAGTACCATCTCGTCCCCATATCTGCTACTCGTCACAAGGGAAGGCCACGGAACAAGCGTGTTCCGTTCCATCCCTCGTGTAGTTTCGCAAACAACCTTGTACAGGGAATCACAGATGTTGCATTCTTCATGTGCTAGCTGCGGCTGTATTCTACCTCAGAAGCCTCTTGATTTTATGACTTTCCTTAATGTGTGAACAATGCTGTATTTTTGTATTCTTGGCCAATTTAGTAATTATTCCACATAATCCACCCCGTGACTACAGTCACTCAAGCTCCACGATAATCAATACTGATGGGGAATATCACATGTCCTCTTATGGCGAGGGATATCAAGTGCAAATACTTCTTGTGGGGTGATTAAGCGAGTTAAGCGTTTCATCATAATCCGAAGTCTAACATACAAAACAATTGTCAAAGCAAAGCACAATACAGTGAGTACTAGTAGAACAACAACAGGATGGAGCATCTTGTTAAAAAGTCCTGTAGCTGTCGGTGACCATCCAAAGAGGGTGTCCCACCATTCATGTCCTCCGTCTCTCTTGACCCTTTCCAGTACATGGTGTATTTCTTCAACATCATGATGGACAGTAATCAGAGTTCTTTGTCCATTTTCTTGGGCCTCTTTCAACAATCGCTTCAATTCATCGTGTTGTAGCAACTTCTTCACTAGTGAGAGATTCATTCCGATAGGGGTAGGCAGCAAATCTCGAATCAATGTGTAATTAGATTGTAGCAATTGAAAAGACGTAACAGGAGCTGAATAACTGAAGTCACATCCAATGATGTTAGTAAAGTTACAAACACAAAGATTTGAGTTATTACTTATATCTACTGCTATGTCATCTACGAATACAAAAGTACAGGGAGACCTCATGCAAACACACCCTTTCCCAATATATACAAGCACAGTTTCTGGGGTTTCATCAGGTTGTATCTCAAAATGACAAACATTCTGGTTGGTGTCAAGACAAATGTCTTGTGCCTTGAGAGTATTACTCTCACAAATGAATCCTTGTTGATCTCGTGAAATGCATGCTTCAACATCAACAGTTTGCCATTTATTCTCGTTTTGTTGTGCCCACACTCTATGCTCTACCGGATGGAGTATAGCTCCATGGTGATTCAACCCCAGTGCGATGATTTGGTATATGGTGTATACTGAGGCATTGCGTATCGTTAAGACAAAAGCTGTGGCTTTGCTCTCAGTGGGGTCGTAGGTGAAATTAACCAGATACCACCAGGATTGAAATTTTCTCTCAAACTCAATTGCATTATCCCATATTACTTTTCGAATTTCAGTGGGCAAGGTGCCTTCTTCACCTTCCCTTATAATTGCGGCTGTCATAGATTGCATCCACAGTTGGGCTTGGATACAACTAAGGGCCAAGGAAACATTGTTTTGGGTTGTACCAAGTGCATTTGTGATCAGCTGATGGTCTTTTTCACCTGTTTCCTCCCACTGAGGCAATATATTCGATAAAAGCCATTGGTGATTTCCCAATGCTGATAGAGAGGACTGTAGAGGATGTTTTAATTTGTCTAGATCACTAGTAGTTGTGACTAGTTTGTTTGCAAGTATCTCAGCATCTATACTATTTAAGACTCCCAGTCCTGTTCCTAAGATACCAGTCACCTCTCTCTTCAGTCGTTGTGAGGTGGCAACAGTTCGCCGGCCTAACCATGCTGGCCATCCTGTAAGACACAAAAGAAAAGGGAATCTGCTCGGTCTTACTTGACCGACGGGGTTAAAAAGACAGCGAGGTCCACCAGGAATAGTTGTTAAAAACACTCCTGGTCCCCAAGAATCTCCTGCTTCTTCCTCACTCAGCATAATTCTGTCCCCCCCTTCAGAAGAAACTCGCCACACGTACTCAACAGCTGACTCTTCTGGTCGCCTCGAATATTTCTCCCTTATTTTTGTTAACTTGGTTGGTGTCCATGGAACGGTACGCACAGTGGTGTGAATTTCATCATCGTCATCAACCGCAGTTTCAGTTTTAACCAGAGGACGTAAAGGAAAAACTTGGGATTTCAAAGTAAAAGTCCTTTCCTCCTCATCTTCTTCGTCATCCTCACTATTAGACAAAAAATCTCCGGTCTGGGTTCCGGAATTTGGATAACACATTAACTTACGAATCTGTTGGACCTGGGTCGAGGGCTGCATTTTATCTAAGAGCCCAGTCACCCTTTCCAATAATATTTTAAGTTGGAGATTTTCACTCCCAAGTTGAGCATTCCGGTTTCCTAAACATTCATTCTCGCTCACAAGCTTATCAACTTGAGTTCTTAATTTTTCTCCTGTCTCCTTTTGCAAGGCTAATGATGACTTCAGCACCTCATTCTCCGATTTCAGGGTTGCATATTCTACAGCTGAAATCAGATTAGGAGCAGGGGTTTCTCTAGCTTCTTGTTGTGCACAAGATAAACAGGCGCCTAACACAGCACAAATCACACCCTTGCCTTTCCCCGCTCTGAGCTTCTGTGAAACCCGACACTCTTCAATACGTTCCACCACTTTCTCTTCATCCTTCCAAAATTTTTGGGCCCACTCCTTCCCAGCCTGGGAAGGGGCACAATCATATTTTTGCAGCAGTTTATCCATGGCAATCCTGCCGACTACGCCAATTCTGTTGCGTGAAACGGGGCCAAGCGGTTTTGGCAGAAGATAAACCCCCTTGCGTTCTAACACTCCTCACCGAGGTGGGAGGCTAGGTGCGGCTAGGTTTAAATTCTGAGTGATGCCCAATTCAGCACTATCAGTCCAATCGCGTTTAATATGTATTAAACTACTACGATTTGGATACACTAATAGTGGACTGCACCTTCAGTCTAGTCGTGCTCCTGAACTAGCACGGCCTCTCTGTAGTTTTGGTCGCGTTCAGTGAGAAAGCGGAACGACTAGCTACTTAAACAGTGCAGTTTATTTAAACAACAGATATACAGGTTCTTTAGGATTGCCGGTGATAAATACACTGTCTGCAAAGCACGTGCAAATAAAGATATTGCTAAGTATACAAACGCGCGACAAAATTATAAACGATACAGCCTGGCTATAAATGTAGGGTAGAGATTCTCTAGAGAAATTTCTAAGTCCCCGAGAAAGCGCTGGGTGTAATCGAAGTCTTACCCAAAGGCGTCCCTATGGGGGGGAAGAGAGGCTCAGCCCGTCGACTGATCCTGGAAATCAGCGGTGGAATCCTTCACGATGGTGTCTTCCCTGACATCCCCTCTCTCTTGGGCTATTTTTATATTATTTTTTTATCTTCAAAGTGGAGTTTGAGTGACTTTAGTCATACGTACTTTTATTATGATTAATGTATTCAAGGAGGAGTGTTCACACCTCGGGGGCGGATAGCCTCCGGGATGGAGGTGTGTTTTGGTACATTGTGGTGAGCAAAGTTCGCACAAAAGGACAGCATTTCATCAACATTTGACGAAATGTTGGCTCGGGTAGCGTGTAGGCCGCTTATCAGTTCCGTAGTACCATCTCGTCCCCATATCTGCTACTCGTCACAAGGGAAGGCCACGGAACAAGCGTGTTCCGTTCCATCCCTCGTGTAGTTTCGCAAACAACCTTGTACAGGGAATCACAGATGTTGCATTCTTCATGTGCTAGCTGCGGCTGTATTCTACCTCAGAAGCCTCTTGATTTTATGACTTTCCTTAATGTGTGAACAATGCTGTATTTTTGTATTCTTGGCCAATTTAGTAATTATTCCACACAGTCACCACCCAAGATTGCCATCAGCTGAAAAGGGTGTGTTGCCCCCAGCTGAAAAGGGTGTAGGCCTTTGGTTATCAGAGTGGCCAGACCCTGTTGACCCCAAACTTGCTGAGGCATGAGGACTGTGCTGAGCCAAGCGCTGCCCAAGCAACAGGGGGCAGGAAGACCTCATATGGTGACTGTGTCAAATGACAGTTAGCTGGGCAAAGGCCACTGCCATGCTGGTTGGTCAAGCTATGGACTGACCTGGACTATAACTGGTGCGGTGACCCACCACAAATTGGGACTGAGATCCCCACCATTGTCAACCATAGATCAATGGGATGCTGCCGAAATTCCAGAGGACTGCTCAGACATCGTTGGGCCTGTGGTGGTGACTGTACTCTTGCTATGCTCTGTAATACCGCTTCTCCCTTCTGCCTTTCCTCTACTTCTGCCTTTACTCTATCGCTCGTCTCAGTGACTATTGCTGGGGAATAGCAATAAACCTGCAGTGAGTGACGTCTGACCTCATTTGTGTCTTAATCTCATGCTTGGAAATCATTGTGAACCTCTCCCGGGATCAATGTAGTCGGACCAGGACATAACAAGTGCCCAAGCCAGGCACAACAACCTTGGTTTTGTTTCCATCTTGGTGTGATAACACCCTATACCCGCCCCCTTGCAGAATTACTACCCTTATTTAGATTCAAGGCAAATAAAAAAAATCATTTTATTTCTTAAGTTTTTAAAATATTCAATCTGTACCTTTTTCTCACCATACAAAGATGACTATTCTTTCCCTCAATCCTTTTTTATTTATATCACTGAAGATGATTGTAACTTCCTATACTACACCAAGTTTATGTAGCCTGTCTAAAACTACAAGACGTACCCTGTTTTCCATCTCTGTTTTCATTCTAAAAGCCTCCTTAATGCAGTAATTAATTCATCTAGTTCTTTAGCTCTCTTCTACACTAGTTGTTCTTTTCCTTTCCTTGAATGGCAGGTTTTGGTGTTTCTTTTATTGCACAAATATATACTTACATGATGGAAAAACTCTTTTTAATCATATGTGTATTGGAGCTTTAATAATTGGTACTGCTTCCCTCTAGGCTCAACGTTATTTCTAAACTCCATGAG
Organism: Larus michahellis; assembly: GCF_964199755.1. NCBI lineage: Eukaryota > Metazoa > Chordata > Aves > Charadriiformes > Laridae > Larus > Larus michahellis. The sequence goes on along the minus strand of NC_133900.1, from coordinate 79,245,921 downwards.
ATGATAAAGTCATGAAAATATGGACATCAAAATTAATTCTGTTAAAAACAACAATAAAAACATTTTATCATTCTTTAGAGAGTAAAGAAATGGCTAAGAAAATGTGTGAAAACACGGCTGTAAATGACACCCTTTATGAGAAGGAGCTTAATTATAACTAACTAGTGGAGAAATCACAGCAAGTGTCAAATAAAAAGGACTTCAGCATTGGAGGGAAAGAGTAAGCTTTGGTCGGTCTTGTCAGAACTCCAATAAATAATGAACATACTTGCCTAAGTTAATGGAGTCTAAATGGGGGCTATATAATAATGAGGCCAGAGATATCACAGGTGGGTGGGCATTCAAGCTTAGTGATTCCTGCTGAACATATTACTACTGACCCCTAGTAACAGACAGACAAACCAATACAGGTATAAACCTAGTGGTTCAAGGCCACCTAAGATCAGCAAAGGAGGGAGTCAGCAGGTAAGGAAATAGTTCTTTCTTTTCTTAAGAAAAGAAAAGATCATTATGGAAGCATATAAACTCTTATAAGCACTTACGAAAAAAAGGCAATGAAGATGGCATCCCCTAAGCTCTTGCTGAAAACAAACCATTGCATTTTCCCCAGTTTTGGTCACCTCTGTCAATGATATTTGCTAAAGGTGGCCAAGATCCACCGAGGGAGCGAGGTCAGGCACAAAAGTGGATGGGGGAGTGGGGGATTTCCTTCCAGCAGGGCTGAAGGCAAGCTACAACACACATTGAAAGTGGTCCATCCAGGAGACAAGCTGCCCATGGTGCAGAACAGAGGCTAGTGCAGGAGGCAGCTAGAGACGGGGATGGAGACCAACAATTCCATGGCACCTTTGGGGCAGGGACTGAGGGCCCCAGGCTGGGCTGAAATGTGGTCCAGGGCCAGGGGCAGTTTGTGGCCCCAAGGGAGTCTGGTCAGGGCCATTGAGGGCTGGTGGTGCCCTCAGGACCCTGAGAAAAGAAAGAAAAGGACATGGTGAGACAGAGCATCAGATCGGTGATTGTAAATTAAAGATAATTGGAAACAAACTGAATGATAGAAATGTCTACAGTGAGGAAGAGTTAGCAGAGAACATAACCTTAGCAACACCAAGATGAATTTTATTTTTATCAGGAGGAGACATTGAGCTGACCACTACACTGATCCAAAGAACAAAAGTGTGATTTATCTTCCAGCAGCAAGGATATTTAGTGTAAACCTGAAGCTGAAAATTATTTTTAAGGGAAGTCCACAGTAAGTACGAGGTGTCCTTCATGTCAAGAGAGATTCTGCTGCTCTATTCTGCAGTGAAATGATTCAAGGGCAATCACGCTGAGCAGGGTATCAAAAGAAAGGGGTGGGGAGGATTACAATGATCTGAGTGGAAGTCTTCCAATCCTTAGAGAAGGTGGTAAAAGATGACAAGATATTACAGATCACTAGGCAACAAAAGAAAGAATTCTGTAAAACTATCAGGAGTTTAGAATGCACAATCACTGGTAAAAAAAAAAATTATGTTTTAATGTTACGTAGATTAAGATCAACACACAGACCCTCCAGCCACTGTTAGATTTCCCCTGGGCTACTAACATGCTTTGTCCATTCTTTTCCTTTAATCGATCTAGATTAGGACCACACAATCTTTTCATGGTATGGCTTCACATTATAGAGATTGTCTAGCAATATTTATCTTTTTTGTTAAGAGCATCGCTTCTGTGGGAAAACGTAAGTCTTTTCTCTGTTGACTACCGAGGAAATAAATAACAGAGCCTAGTTCATTCTGGATAGGATTTCTGATCAGCACCATTAAGAATGATACTATACTAGCATGGGTTTTTTTCATGTGAATTATGTCAATAACTTCTGCAGTTTAACTCTGGGACCCTGATGAGCAATGTCTTTGGATGGATTCATTACAGCAGACCAAAAGCAATGTTGTTGCTCTCTTTTCCAGGTGATCTCATGCTTTGTTTCTGGCTCACCTGGCTCACCATGGTGGGCTTGAGGACTACCAGAAACTCATAGTGTAAACTTTCAGGTAAAAGTCATCCTTGAATGCTGATAAAGGACACTTTCATCAACATACTTAAAACCTTTTACTTGGCTTCTGTAACTGGCTTGGTCATTCCATAAGCTCTTCCTTAACGAGTAAAGCTAAGAAATGCAATCTAGCAGTACAATGTTAGAGCAGAAGTGATCAATCTGTCCCTCTTAAGTAGTTTTTGAATGACAAACGCGGTCATCAAAGTGATCTGCCCAGTGCTACGCATTTGCCATGCCATTGGTGAGATAGGAAGTTGTGCTCTGGCATTCATTACTGGCTGGCAGGGAGGGCTTGATGGGTTTTTCCCATGAGGCTAATATTAGATTTTGTGGAGTTCTTCAGAGGCAACGGGTCCGCATCCTAGGCTCTCTTGTAAAAAAGGAGTTGTGTCAATTACAGTGAAAGCTAGTTCCTGCGAAGAAGCACAGAAAAGGTGGTGAAGTAGCAAAGGAATAGTTCCGCTGGCACTTACCAGGGATGAGGCTGTTCCGTATCCTAGGAGCCTAGAGGTAGCCTACATCGTTTGGGTGAGTGCATCCAAAACGCTCACTGGCACATACAAAAATTATTCATGTGGCACGGAAGAACCACAGCAGAGCTAAATTTACGTGCATGATTTTGGGAAATCATCTAATGATGCTTCAGCTTTTCAACTCAAGGCAGTTATGTGCCAATCAAGGAGTGAATAATTGCTCTCTAAAGCACCAAATGAGCCTCATTAGATCCAGAACATGGTATACATAATCACATGCTCAGATATTCTAACAAAAATTCATCAAATTTGGGTTGATATTTCCCGACTGGAAAACAACAAAATAAAGCAATTGGCTCAGATCTCTTCAGCAGGCTATATAAAATAGGAATGTGCATTACTTTCTTCTCCTCTCTGAGAGATGAAGTAGAAAAAATCCAGTCCATAAGGATGACAAAACAGCTCTGAAAGTGACTTACTCTGTAATTCTAGTAACGATTTTCCCTGTTCTGCATCAGTCTACTTTGACATAGATTGTTTTTCTGGTTAACTTTTAATATCAAAGAAATAAATACAACTGTTTATGTGCAAAATGTTCAGAATGTGCTAATAACAAACCTTGACTGTAACTACACTAAAAATTTTGTGCAAACCAGTAAAAAAGTTGTTTGTTTGCCCTTTTCATGGATCAGCAATATCTGTATGTAAGTATGCAACTACTCTTAGATATTAATTTTCCTTTTCTTCAGTGGAATTACAAAGACAGTATTAGAAATAACAGTTTAAGCAATTGCACTTGAAGAATGAAAAGGAGAAAATATGGAATTATTAGGATATAATATAAAGGAACAGAGAGGAAAGACAAAGACTGTCAAGAAGGGCAGGTAGATAAACTGCGCTGAAGTGGGCAGAGAAGAAAGAGAGAAGTGCTAGGTATGGAGGAGCACGTGCATGCATTTTTTGGTTATTATTTTACTCAGACATACTCAGGGCATTGTCTCACATGTTCAAAAATGTTTCTTGGCCAATTTTCCCCTCACCATGGTGGCCAGACTTGCAGGTACACACCATCTAGTTTTTAGTTTATGCCTCCTGGGTTTCCGCTGTAGTCTCTTCACTATTACTACTCCTCAGCTGAACTCATGTTCTTCATATTTAATCAGATTCCGTTTAGCATCCATCACATGTAATTTCAAACTACATGGCTAGCTTGTAATCCAAGTTGTGTTTTTTTTCAAATGGGGAAAAATTGAATTCTGAAGTGGAGTTGTGCCCAGAGCAAATGGACACAAGAGCACTTCTAAACTGTAGGGGTTCATTTGTCACCTGCTGACCCACAAAGCCTGAATTTTTCTGATTTAGTGACGTGTATTTTAAGTAAGGCACGGGATGGGGGGAACACGTCCTCTGTGTGATTAGTCTTAAACAGAAGAAACAATTCAGGGATGCTTGCTGGTCTTTGTTTCCAGTGTTTAATTGGAAACAACTAAACTACACCACCCCCATCCCCATCCTTTTCATTTTTAAGAAATCCATATTTCATTCAGCTTTGCCTTCCAGGTGAGAATACAGCATAGTTCTATAATCCTTATTTAGTAATCTGGTTAACTCCTGAAATAACTGAAGAAGCTCAGTTGTTCTTGGGTAACTAGTGCGCTGGTGCCACATTAAAAATAGACAACATACAGAAATTGTCTACGTTACTCTTCTGAGTCTTTAGATTTAACCATTCTCTCAAAGGCATCAATTGAAGCTAACTGGTTGGGGCTCAGGACAGAATTGCTGCAGCGAGGAACATTCATTTATTCTAAATTAAATTTAGAATAGGTGAATTGAAGGTCATAGTCTTATTTAGTAGACCTAGTACAATATCTACCCCTGATTAACCTAACACTTGGTTTGAGTGGCACGTACATAAAGCTGTTCCCTCTGGTCTTCTGCAAAGAACTACAGGGGGGATACTATCTAGCTGAAGATGATAGCTGGTACAAAAGTCACAAGACTAAGAACATGGGATTGTGCAAGGTATCAAGCAGAAAGAGGAGAGAAAGTTCTATTTTTCTCCCTCAAAAATCAATCATATTTGTTAGGACTTGCCAAAGGCAATGGCCCAGCAGAGGTGAGGCTGCCACAGGCCCATCTCCTCAGGTCCAGCAAGTAGCATGGCTGAGCTTGTATGCCCAAGAGACGCACTCGCACACATGCGTGCACACATAGAATAATTTAGGTTGGAAAAGACCTTTAAGATCATAAAGCCCAGCTGTAAAGAAACATGTACGTGCACAGCCAGCCACACACGTCGGCACAGACAGACACACTCAGCACTCGCCCAAACGGCGCCAATGGCCTCGTCCTGGTACTTTCGCTGGCTGATGAGGATGAAAGCCCATTAGTGGGAAGTATATATTTAAATTACTTATATACATAATTATACATATATACAGCATGGAACCCTCCAGTAGCTGACCTTAGACACTCAATCTACGCTGGCCCCTGGGTCCCCAGTCTTCCCAGTTGTAGGTACCTGGACACGTGAGCCCCGGAGGATGCAGCCCCCCTCCAGCTGCTGGTGCTCAGACCTACACACACATTGGATCCTTCCATCACCTGGCCTTGCACACCCAAAATGCAGCTCTTTATGAACAACTAAGATATGAACAGTACCAAACTACGGTCAAGAGCCAGGAGGTGCCGTTCCAGCCTATATTAAAAGATCATTCTTCATGTAATACCTTCTGTTTCAAAGGAATTAAATCAGAATTAAGTTGGTCCATTACATTTGATTAGTTATGTGTCATGTGATTGATGAAGTAAACATTTTAACAAAATGTATGCTATGAAATAATGAAATCATTAGTAATTGCAGTTCATTAGAAACAATTAGTTGTAGGAATAAAATCATTTGATCTTGAAGTTTGACATGATCAGCTCACAAAAGAGGGTAAGAATTATAGTATAATTTCTCTCCTACAGAATTTAAATAAAATCACATACTTCATTACTTTTTTAATCATACGGAAGAAAAATCTGTACTTAATGCTTACATGGACGCGTGTTCACAAAATGCATATATTGTTGAAAATATTTGTTCATTTATCTTAACTTATAGTAGAACAAGTACAGAAATCTTTGAAAACCATATCTATTTATTGTGTTATTATGTGGAATATTAAATCATATATTTATGTGGCAAAATAAAAGTTTCACTACTAATTTGGTATGAAAGTCATAAAGGGTGCTCATATGGCAGGTTCCACTGAAAAGTCCCCAAAGATTATCTCCCAATAATGAAGAAATACAGTAGCAAAGATGACAAATTATAGTGTTTGTGAACGTCAAGATGAGTAATTTTATTCATACCATCTTTTCTATTTCTGTTTCACTTTTCTTTGCTGCTATAGTCTTCCAGGTATGCTTTAATATTTTTTAAAGTTGACTTCTAAAATAAATTTCTTTTATTTTTCATTAAAATGTACAAAAATACATTGTTCTCTTTGTTCAGGTATTTTGGACTTTCCTCTAATTCACACTGACACCCAGTGAACTTGCAGTACCACAAAGACTTTCAGGATACTATTTACTTCAGGATACTGCATTACCAACTGCTTTTACTTTCCATGGAAGTGCCTCTAAATACGCTGTCTTTATTTTGTCATTATGTAATCTTCTATTTCTGAAAATAAAATCACCAAATTACTCATTTTTAGTAAATAAATCTGAATAGAAAACATCTAAGATATTTCAAGTTTTAACAGTGCAGGTCTTGAAAAATATTAGTGATTCCTAAGCCATGGTTCATAAGGGCATGATAAATGGTTTATACGCCGTACGTATGGCCATTGTCACCATAACATTTATAAATTGTTGAGACTGGTGGCAGAAAGAAGTTGCAAGGGATTAGGAGGCAGGCAATCGTGATTTCAGTAGGGGACTTTTTACTCTGTCAGTCACCCTTTACGATGAATTATTGGATGAAATAGGAAATGAGATTACCGGTGCAGTGAAAAGAAGTCAGGTTAGGTTATCATAACCCTTTCTGTTCTTGAAATTAATGAAGTCTAGATTCTGAAAACTTGGTCAAGTAGTTATGCACTGCCTCATCTAGCCTACGTGCTGGTGTAGAAGGAAAAAACCCATGAAATTTACTGTAATTGAATTGTTTTCTGTGAATGGAAGGAAATGGCTGGAAGGCTCTGTAGAAACATAATGTTTGCTTTTCATATGGACAAGTGGGAAGAGTAGAAGTAAGGGCACATCGGCACGTCTGGGAGAATGTACAGCCTGAGGCACTGAACTGTTTCAGGTTTTCCTCCGTCCTTAGCAATCACTTCTTGGCACTTACAAAGTTTCATTCTCCTTCCTAAATTTCAGCAAACCCAGGACAATCAATTAACCTTAATTCTGGCAGAGAGGAGTATAGCTTTGTGTCCTCTAAACAAAAGGGCATTGCTTTGGAGAATAATAAGAAATATTTGCTACCGCATGCTTTTAAAATTTTCAAAATGACCCTCCAGTTTGATGTTTTTCTGGACATCCCCGACCTTACATTCTGCAGTGCTTGTCTGAACTACATCGCTATGTCAACACGAGCATAGTTGGAAAGCAGTAATACAAACAAAATGCCTAAAAAGATCTTTAAACACTTTAAACTGCTGAAATATTAATGTGAAGAGGAAAAAAATGAACTGGGGTTTAGGTCTGGGAAGCCGTGAAACTTCAAAGAAATTGGCAGGTTTAGGCAAAGGTATTTCGCAGGTTTTAAAACCTCATAAAATATGTGAGTCCAAGGTATCTGCTTTAGGTGATTAGATTACTGAAATTAAACATACCCATCCATCTGAGCAACAGCCCTTAAAGCGCAAATATGTATGTCCCACATTGCAGTTCGCACTCAGCCATCCGTGAAATAACTGCAGGTGGGGGAGCGAGGGAGAGGTGTCAAAACAGACAATCCACCCGTTGAAATGATGGCACTGTTTTTATTTTTATTGATACACAATAATGCTCATTTTTCCAAAGGCTGAGGCGCATCTTTCTCAAAGAGAAAATGTCAGCTGAGCTGATTCAGTGGCTGAATGCAGGCTCGTTGCAGATGGTGCGTTACATTTCGGCTGCGCCTCTTTCTGTCTCACGCAGGCACATTTCAAGGTATTCCAAGTGGAGTACATCATGACGCTAGTCAGCCAACAGAAATGCAGAACTTCGTACTTTCCTATAAATGTGAATGGTATATTTTCACCTTAATCCCTTCACTTGGGTAACCAATCCGATATTTAATTACCTATTCAGAACCCGGGGCCTAATTAGAGCTGCACAGAGCTATTCGCGCGTTGAACTTGAGTGAACAAGCCTCTCGCTGCTTGCAAGTTTATTGCCATTAACCCAGCAGGTTTGCTCTTCACCACAAGGCTTAGTTCAACCATTGTGCTCCAGAGAAAGGGAAACCCTGAGAACACTAACACCGACACTACTGCGCTCTACCAAGAGCCCACTGTGCTTTTCTCTCCTTTTGAACGAGCTGTTAAAAGACAAAGTGAAAAACTGTAGCAGCTCCAGCCCGTGGTGAAATAATCAGGCAGTTTTACAAAAAGGGTATTACTGAAAGAATGGAGGAGCTTTAGGGGGAAAAAAAAAAATAATTGTTGAAGCAATTTAAGATAATAGGATGCTAATTAAAGAGGAATTATAGTGGAGATTTTATAATACTTCTAACAGCGGCGTTAACGTTGACTGCATCCGGATGGAAACAAGCACAAGGAGCTAAGGAATTACTGGCAATTAGGAACCAGATACTGCCACTCTCGGGGAGCAGCAGGTTTCTCTGTAAGCAGGTAGTACCCAGGGCAAGAAACAGAGGCAAATCCCACCCTAGATACTGCTCACGGTGATTGCTCTGCCACTGTCATGGCAGTAGATAATTAGGAATAAATTACCCAGTCCGCGCTCTCCCTTGCAGGAGTCTCAAGTGTGTGACTAAAGCGTGGGGTCTCAGCCCGAATGGATGTTTCCAGGGTCTCAATCTGGAATGTACTCACCTTAAACTGCGTTAGGCAGCCGTGACAACTTCGGAAATGCCCTAAAAAGGTTGGTTCCCGTATGGCTCAAATTATACCCTCACAATTAACGTGAATAGCAGTATGGTTATATGCTAAAAAGATCACCCTCAATGTAGAATAGTTGAAGAGTCCAATTAGCAAGAGATAATGCATGATAAATATGGAAATAATGGCGTTTAAATATCTGATTATTTTTTACATGACTCATTTGAATCCTTTTTTTGTTTGTTTATTTGTTTGTTTGTTTTGCCTTTTTCACTGACCTGTGGAAAATTACAAAAGCTTCAAACAAAGCAAGTGTACTTTAGCTCTAGTTTGGTACGGTTAATAGAAAAACATTCAAAAGCTAAGCGGACGTTTTATTTTAATTAGAACAAATAAAACTGTTTGGTGTTAGGAATATAGGAGAAATTTTTAGCCTGGAGCAAAGTGTTGCGATTGGGTTATACATCTGAAAAAAAATGGAGTTTACAAAATGGAAAGCACTGAGTTTGCTGACACAACTGTAAGAGTCTGTATAACACATAACCACAGCAATGTAAACATTGCCAAACACAATACCTAATAAAATATGGCACTATACATTAGCAACAAGAGAAACCCTTATTCTTTACCACTCAAAATGCATTGATGTGGCATACTGAGTGAAAAACCGCAGGGAACTGCTGAAATTTTACAGCTGCGTGTTTATGCCTTTTAAAAATATGCTCTTTTTGGCCCACATTTGCCTGGCGTATCGCATCTAGTACCTCACTATAGGAGACCAATGGCTAAATACGGCCATAAGCAGAAATTGAATATAGACTGAAGAGGAAGGCATATTACAAATTGTATAGTTACCCTGCCCCAGAGGTATTTTCTCTCCTGGGATTCTGCTTATTCCAGTGCTTCCAGGGTGGGAGTCAGCTGCCTATCCCTACAACAGCAGAGACATAATGACTCCTGCTTCCCCAAAACGCCTCAAAAATAAAGGAACGTAGAAAATACTAAGCAATCTGTACAATCAGTATGCGGTTTCCTGAGGGGCTGAGAGGCAAGAAAGTCAAGGTTATATTTTAATTCTGTTCTGACTCATTCTATTCTTAGTTTTCTATTATTACCTCTTCTTGAAAGAAAAAGTGCTCACATGTGGAACAGGCTAAAATAGGAACAGTAGCCCTAGATCACTTCTTGCCTGTACTGGTACCTAAGATCAGTTACAAAGAAAAATCATTATCTAAAGGTCTTTTTGAAGGTCCTGACCTTGGCTACCTTAACGTGCAGACAACACATCGTTTCAGGAACCTGCTCCTGCTTGTACCCACAATAAGGGCTATTTCAGAAAGATAAGCAAGGCATCACTATTTACATGAGCTAATGATACTGCTGTATTGAATACCTTGGAGTGCGAAAGGGGCTGCAAGCATCTGACAGCACAGGGGTGGAAGGTGAGATAGCAGCGCAGCGTGATAAAGATCACAGAGGCAGAGGGAGACAGATGACTCCACGAAGAATGTTTCAGAAGACTAAGGACTTCAGATAGGTGTCATGACGTCCGGCATGGCATTACACAAAGGGGGCAGCAAAAAAGATTTGAGGTCCATGTAAAAAGGAAGAGGAAGGACACCTTTGAGTGCACAGAGGGAAGGAGATTTTAAAACAGACTTGATTCGGATCAGTGACAAAATCTTAGAGGTGAAGACAGGGAAAGAAAAAAACCAAACCCCAAAGCCTACTCTTTATATAAATTTAGTCAGAAAAGAATCACTCGCAGTACAGTCTGAGAGGGCCAAGTAGGAGACCAACCTCTGGGGTGTTGTTACACAGTTGCCCTAATGGGAGTGTGGAGGAAGAACCACTTTGCTGAAGTATTGCCAAAACCTAATGAAGGTTTTTTTCAAGGCCAGGCTTGATGAGGCTCTGAGCAACCTGATCTAGTCAAAGATGTCCCTGCTTACTGCAAGGGGGTTGGACTAGATGGCCTTTAGAGGTCCCTTCCAACCCAACACATTCTGTGATTCTATGATTCTATGAAAATGGCACCCTAGGAAGCTGGTGAGCTAAAGCACAAGGGTACGTTACTGTTGTGGAGATGCAGTCTCCTTAAGAATGGCAGGTGTGGGAACAAGAGAGAAAGGTGTACCACGTATCAAAGATTACTTTGTCATAAGTTCATGGAAAGGAGAGAGGTTTTTTAGATTTCCTGTTTAACGATAGAAGAGGAAAACAAATGCTGAGCTGAATTTACATGTCCCACATAGGCCAGAGGACAAGACAGGTAGGTATTTTTTGGAGGAAGAATTCAATATTCCTAAAATTAAAGCCTTCTTACCAAAAAGAGATTATAAATTTTCAGAGATAGCTAAAGAGTAAAGGAGTATGACACAGTCAGTGCGTGGAATATTTTGGGGGCAGCTTTTGTTTTGGACAGTAAAGGAAGCTCCTGTTTTAGATCTTGTGTCAGCTGACAAAAATGATAGAACACGTAAACAAAAGCTACAGTCAGCAACTGAAATTGTGAAGATTACAGAAAAGCTATGGGAAGTAATATTTATATGAAGGTAAAAGAGCAGGAGTGTGATGGCTGAGGGGGAAGGTGGACTTCACCAGTTCCAGGAGTACAGGGGGTGGTCTACTGGGAAGGGAAAAAGTTTAAAGGGGGAGCGAGTGAAGCGCTGCTGGGAGTTACTGAAAGAGAAGATATTTAATGCATAGTGAAAAGCTATACAGAAGTGAAGCAAGGAATGGCAGACTAGTAAGAAACTATTGTGGAGGCATCAGAATTTCTCCAGTGACCTAAAAATTCAAAAGCAATCAAACAAAAAGTGGAAAGATTACAGGTCTAAACGTGAATATAAAGGAACAGCTCAAGCCCCTGAGGGATAAGATCAGAAAAGCAGAGGAACATAAAAGGAAACAAGATCAGGTTCCCTAAATGCGGAAAGAGAAAATCAAAACATAGGCTTGGTGCTTAACAGTAAAGGAGAGAAAATTAAGAAGGATTCAAAAAAGACTGAAGTATTCAACAGTGTCTGTGCTCTAGTCTTTCTGAAAACAAAGAAACAAAAAAAAAGGTATCTGTAAAAGTTCTCTGGATTCAAATATTTCATAAATTTAATTTTTTCCAGGAAACAGTGCTTACACCAGAAGAGAGAACATTTAAAAATATTAAGATAAGTGATCTTTCACTGAAGAAAAATACAAAACCTTGCCTGTAACATCCAAAATATGCCTGGGAAAGCAAACCTAAAATAATAAAAAAAAAGGGGACAAACTATAGTATTGTTAAAGTAGTTTCCATTCCCATAAGTATTCCCATGAATGTACATATTGTTCATTTCCTCAAATTAACTTTTGAATTTGAAAATATCTAGAAGTTTAAATGGTAACAGCTTTTTGGATTTCCTAAGAGCTGATCACGTCGTATTAATTTGATTCTCTTAGGCAGGGTACCCGGCTTTGCGGACAAAGGAGAAATGGACTGGTGCTGCATCAGGTAGACTACTGTGGCATAAAGCTGTAACCCAACTCAGGTGAAGTTAGTAAATGGTTTGGAAGATGTGATTTATGAGTAAAGATGAAACAAAAAGTTTAGGGAGTATAGAATCATAGAATCATAGAATCTTCATGGTTGGAAAGGGCCTTTGAGATCATTGAGTCCAACCATACACACACACAAAAAAAAAAAAGAAGAAATGGGGAGGGAATACATAGTTAGGTATATAACAGATGATTGTTTAGTGAACAGACAGAGCCATAGAGCAAATAAATATATTTTTCCAATGTATAAAAACATCTTTAATTTGTATTCTAAAAAAAACCCAAAAAAAACCCAAAAAACAAGCAACGACATCTCCAGGACAGAAAAGACTTTCTGTGGACAGTGTCCAAGGGTTTTGATATTTGTTGTTGATGGGTTTGGTTTTGGCAAAGCATGCGTTATAAATAACTGGTGTTGATGGTCGATCCTATCTCAGTGTCCTGGGGTGGGCTAGAACTTATTTTGGGCCCATCTAGTACTCTCTTTCTTTTCCTGTGACTACCATAAGTATCCTTTCTACAAATTTTCTTTTGTAGCACTTGCCGTCTTTTTTTTGCACTGCTTTATCTTCACTTTTCAGTGCTTGATGGAAACAATAAAATTGGGGAGCGGAAGCAAGAACCATGTAAACCTCCCTCTTCTTACATGCATAGTATAGCACTACAATGGTTACACGTAAAACATAGTCCGGTTTTCTTTATATGGCTGTATAAAAAAAAGGTGTATCTATCCGTGGTCAGAACAGAGGAAAACAAGGGGGTTTTATACATCTTCTTACTGAAAAGTGTAACAATATTTGTTAAAACCACTCCGTAATTTCTTATCTGACTGAAGAATCTGATGTACAAAGCAAGCGCTCAGATTTGCTGTGAAATTACTTCAAACAGCATATTTGCCAGGGAAAATGGTAGGAAGGAGGAAGATTTCATCTCCGATGGCAGGATTTTTTAAGATTAGTGAAAGAGGCTCTGACTTGATAATGATACTTGAGTAGAAAAGCTAAGGATTTTTTTTTTCTTTTCCCCATCAGCTATATACTTAGCGGTTTGGAAAGACGGGTTTGGATAAACCCCCAGCAGGAGAGGAGCTGCAGAGGCACGGAGAGAGCAGCCCTGATTCCCCCTCACCACACAGCTGGGGCAGAGAAAGTTTGCGTCGCTGACCTTCATGATAAGTTGCCTGCGTTCATCTAACACCAACAGCCATTGTCTTACTGTCCATCCCCTTTCACACTTATTAATATCTTGTTCTGATACCTTTTATTTTGCAAATTGCAAGTACTTTGCAGAGCCCTACTGTTTTTACCATACTGCCTGAAGCAGCAATTCTGTCCGACTGACAGGCCTATGGTTACACTAGATAAGTATAATTTATCAATATCTTATAGTGCATGTTGCGGTAAAAATCCACCCTTCAGTGCCTTCCGTTAAAAAACAAGAACAAGAAACAGAAGGAAGCGATGTTTTTGAATCTCTACTCTTCTTGGGTTTTAATGCGAGACTGGGACTGTGGCCTGTTCTTAGCGCAGCTTTCAAGGTGACCTCAAGAATAACGATCATAACATCTATCAGCCACTTTTATTCAGATAATTTACCCAGGCTGACATTTCTCTGTGCAATCAGAGCATTATTTTACAAGGACACTCTTAAACCCACCAGAAATCCCCCAAGATTTATAGCGCATTATCAGACATTGATTTATTTTTCTCATCATTCTCTCTGCAACTGGATAAAACCGAGAATAACAATTTAAGGCTGTATTTTTGTATAGGATTAAAAGTTACCACATATAGGCAAAAAAAATTATACTTAAAATTGAGCGTGCAAAAGCTAGGGCAAGTTTATGCAAGGAAAATAACCAATAGTTTATGCAAGGAAAATAACCAATAGTTTATGCAAGGAAAAATTTGAGTCTGGAGGACACATAGCGAGAAATTCCCTTCACTGCATGACAGGTTGTAGAAATGAATCTTAGAATCATAGAATCACAGGATTGCCTAGGTTGGAAGGGACCCTTCAGATCATCTAGTCCAACCATCAACCTAACTCGGACAAAAGGCATCACTAAACCATATCTCTAAGCACTATGTCTATCCGTCTTTTAAATACCTCCAGGGATGGTGCCTCAACCACCTCCCTGGACAGCCTGGTCCAATGCTTAATAACCCTTTCAGTGTAAAAATTTTTCCTAATATCCAATCTAAACCTCCCCTGGCGCAACTTGAGGCTGTTTCCTCTTGTCCTATCGCCTGTTACTTGGGAGAAGAGACCGACCCCCATCTCTCTACACCCTCCTTTCAGGGAGTTGCAGAGAGCGAGGTCTCCCCTCAGCCTCCTTTTCTCCAGGCTGAACAACCCCAGCTCCCTCAGCCGGTTTCAGAAGTCTTCTGAGACCCCATACTTACACTTCTGCCTGTTAGACAGTGCCAAGACAGTCCCTGCTGGATGAGGAGTACCAGCTAGTTATTAATTGCTCAGTACAACTTTTTTTTTGGCGCTCCAACAACGTGAAACCAGTGCAAATACAGTGGATAGAGTCCTGTTCCCCTACTAATTCTCCTCTACCTCTGACCAGCTCAGGCTGAGCCTGGCGCAGGCTCTCCAAGGGAGGCATTATATTGCTCTTCAGAAATGCACAGCAAGATAAAGAAATAATTATCCCTTGCCGTTCCTCAAATAAGCAGGTCTGCTTTCTCCAGCATGCTGCTGCAGTGATGCTCTATTTTTCAGAGCCAAGGACAGTTATGTTTGATACATAGAGTGCCGGGCACACAGCCATAAATCTGTACTGCAGGAGAGAGTGAAGCGATTAGTTTAACGCAGTGACAATGGGGAAAGGATACCTGTCACCTGCTAAACAAAAACCTTAGGTTATGCTCAGAAACAAATCAGTGCCTACGTGCTGCTGGTTTCAAAGCTTGCTGTGTGAGAGTTGCCTTCCCCATGCTACCGTCCTAAAGGGCTTCCCTCCAAAGCTTCTGCATATACATCCCTGGTGGTGTCCGCATTCCCAAAGGAGGAGAAGAGTCAATTCAAAAAGCTTAAAGCCCGCTTCCCAAATAGTTCACTTTTTCTAGAACATTCTTCTGATATTCTGTAAATATCAGAAATACATAGCTGGTTTGCCTTTCTTTGAAATTGTTTTCAACATCTGTGAGGCCTACTTTCAGAACACAAGGTGTTGTGCTAGCCCAAATAAGAATAAGGAGCACTGGAAATATTTTAAAATTGTTATTACTTTTAGCCAGAAAGATTTTACTGGCTCAAATTTGAATTACATCACTTTTATGTAGTCTTGTTGCTATGAATAAATGCATTCTAAATCTTAAATTAACCCTTTTTTTTTTTCCAGTGGCAAAAAAAAAATAATACTGTCAAACTGAAAATTTGCATTTTTTATTTCACATTATTTGATTTTTTTACCCACTGTTTAAATTTATTAGAAATTAGAGAAAAATAATAAATTGCATAAAATGCGTCACTTTTCAAGCCCCATAATTACTTCAAGTAACAGGATTTTTAGACCTACTCTTTGGTAGAAGATTAAATTCATAAGACCCCAACAAATCTTCAGAATAAGACTCTTCTGTCACAAATCGAGTTGTGTGCTCTGGATCTTTAGATTTTAAGTAGTGAGAGATTCAGCTTGCAAGGTAGAATCTGTGCCACTAGTTCCTACAACTTGTGACTCTGTATCAGTGTGAGCATCTCACAGGTATTAATACCTTCTTCCTCATATATGAATAAGCAACAGAAACGGTACAATCTCAGCATCTCTCAAGTCAACAGCAACCTCCCAGGAGTTTTCCTTGTTGGAAAATGCAAGTTTCTTCAGGGCTACACTTTCTTTTAGTAAGTGCAGCAATTACAGTTATGGTCAATGCAATTCAGCATCATATTTTCGTAATTCTAGGACTTAGGGATAAATTAACAGTAATAAAAAACTCATTTTGTACTGGATACTCAAGTCTAGAAGATAAAAATAAAGAAGTGAAGATCAAAATTTGCACAAAAGCAAATTTGTGTTGGTAACCCAACACTACAAAGAGGAACCTAAGTATGGGTTTGCCTTGAATTGTTCATGAAAACATTTTTCAGAAAAGTGGAACAGTCCCACTGTTTGGGAGACTCTTGCACGAGGGAAACATTGCAAGAACAATACTCTGTTAATATAAGTTTGTACATGTAATATTCTGCAAGGTTACTGTGACCTTCAGTTGTCACCTGCTATGAATGTGCCTTGCAAATTTGAATTATCACTCATTTCCCTCCTTCCCTCCCTTCCTGTATTACTTAGGTTTCCCTCTTTGTTTAATTTGCTTGTTGGACCAGATCCTCCCTTTTGCAAATTAATTATCCAGTTAAATGTAGGTTGCTTTCATAGGAGGTCTGACGTTACGCTAGTTCTACAAATGATCAACAAGAAAATGAGCTTTCTTGTATAAGAATAAAAGGACTCAAAGGCTTTTAAAAATTCTAAAACATTACAAAAGGAGAGAAATTGTTATACAATCTTCTTTAGAAAAATAGCACATCCTATTCTCATCCCATCTCAAGTCAACAAGCTTGTCCAATCTGTCACAAATGAGCTACACTATTTTACTGTACTTGTGCATGTCTGTTATCACCAGTCTCTTAAGACATTGTTATCTACAGCGATGGTAGTGTTCCATAAATAATTAACATCAGGGTTTTTTTAAATCTGAAGGGAAACATAAGCTAGAATTTGACGTGTTAATGAGGGATTTATTGCACACATCCACACAAAAAAAATAAATTCTTTTTTAATTAACGTGTTTAAGAAACTTGCGAAAATTTTATTATAAACATTTTGGTTGAAAGCTGTTTCGAAGTGGGCGCGTATGTCAGTTCTTAACAACTCAGTTGTGCAAAAGTCTCACTAACTGTAGTATAAAGTTTGGGGAACTTTGCATTACAACAATTAATCACTGAGATGGAAAGAAACTAGTGTATCCATTGGCACACAGATAAATCACACATGATTTCTTTCTAATGTCTAGTCACCAAGAATAATAGAAAACACAGCTGGCGGGAACGCTAGGAGATTATCTACTCCATTTCTTTCCTCAAGCCAAAATCAAGTGCACCTTGCCCATGCTTGACAGATACCGTCTAACATCCAGTCGTGGTGCTTCCAGAGTCTCCCAAAGCAATATGGTCCTTAAAGATAGAAAGTCTTCCGAGGTATTCCAGCCTTAATCTGCCTTGCTTTAATTTATTTCTTGTCATATGCATTCCAGATATGGAAAGCAGTTTATCCCTTTCCTCTCTGCAGCAATCTTTTGTATATTCGAAGGCCATTACCATGTTTAACATGGTGCAAGCTTTTTCAGCACAGCTCAGTTTTCAGTGCTCAAAAATTGCAAGAGACGTAAGTGCAAGTCTACCCTCAGCCCCCAGAAACTGAGCTCTGAATGGAAACTGTGCTTGGAGGAACTGAGTTTTGGAAATCTGTTGCAGCAGAAGAGAAAAGGAAACTTGAAATGGAGTCGGGAACAGTTTTCACGCACAGAAAGCTGCATTATCCCCTCGTCCGAATGAACATGGAGTGCCCAGTTAAAACATAGCAATATAATATTTATGTGCAGGTCCATTGTGCTTTTGCAAATTTTATGATGCAGTGAAAGATATAGCACGTGTTTTGGAATGTATGTCAAACTTGGACAGATTTCCTAGCGAGTTATGTAACCTCAATCTCTAGCCAAACATCCACACACCAATGAAATTGCTCACAGGTAATTGACTTCTCTGTCGCTGCTCATGGGTGTTCAGCTCCTAGTTTAAATTAGGAAAGTAGGAGTTAGGGCCTAGATTTCCAGTGCACGATATTCTTCACAGGAGAGGAGCTTCTCCTAACCATATCCCATTGAGAAGCAGAAGTCAGAAAGCATTTATTTAAAATTCACTGTCTTCTTTCACCATTTTTATTTGCCTTGTATTTTTACGGTTTTATTTTATCCTCTTTTTTTACTGTTTGCTTTGGCTTGGTTGGTGTGTTTGGTTTTTACTTCACTAAGATTTCCTTAATCCCTTACACGTTATTATGCATTCGCATCAGTGTTCTGTCATGGGGTATGTGTTGGAATACAAAATCGTAAGTTGAATAACAATTTGGATCTGTGTGCGGGGCTGGACCATCTTCTTCAGCATCACTGAGGTCTAAAATACTACTCATAAGAGAAACATTGATACACCTGGAAACTTTGGTTTGCACAAATTACCGTATTTGCAGGCTATGTATTTAAGTATCTCTAAAAATTAGTGCACGAGTCATTCTCCTTGGTCAAATCTTTATTTGGGGTTAGCAGAGCTTCTAGTCTCCATTTCCTTTGGGAGGAAATAGATAAACGGTCACTGAAACACAGAGGTGACAGATAATTTCGAAAGAACCAAAAAAAGCACAACCTAGTGCTGGATGTTCACGTGTTTGATTCAAGGCAACGATGTATTCTTGTGCAAGTGTTGTGCTCTGTAGGACTCTGAATCAGCTGAATTCTCAAGGCCACTGAAATAACCCAAGGGAATATTTTAGACTAACTATGAGAGAACTCTCCTGGATTCTGAGAGCCAAAGTTATTTCAAAAAAAACAAACAACAGACAGTCTTTTAAGGAAGGTCAAGATGCTGGATCCTTTTTACAAGACAGAGGCAAGAAGTAGAAAACTGCACTGGAGCTGGACCCTTCTTTCTTCTTTTATTGGCATTGTTGTTATTTTTCAGAAAGCTATTTTCATAGTGTTTGGGCACAATTCTATGTCAACTTTTAGATGAGTCTTCCTTGAGCTATTTCTCCGCTGATGGGAGATTAAACCAATTTCTGTTACCAAGAAGATAAGTAAGTTCATAACAACCTGTTCCAAAACATTTGCCATATGAAGTAGAACGATTATTTATCATTAGTCAGGTAAAATCTGCTGCTCTGCACGTTTCAAGTTCTGCATTATTAGGCACTAAAACCAGACTGTCACTCAGGCTCAGGACAGCTTGCATTTAAACCTAATACGTATTATTCTAGGTGATCTAGTTTTGCTATAAAACTTTGTATGTGTTTTGGAATGTGTGTTCTGCGAGTGATGGTTACAAATGAGAAGAGGACGACTTAACTGGATGTTATCCAATCTGTGGGTGGTATTCAGTCAGCATGATTTTTCATAGAAAACTCTACTCCGTATTACTCGAGTTCTGCTTTTCTGCGCAAAAGGTATTCACAAAGAACAATGCTGGCAACCGTCTCCAAATATGCATTTTAATGGGTGTTCCTAATTCAGACATGATTTTAGAAATGGTTCATAACAGTAAGTAGCAGGAATTTTTCATTTGATTTTCAGTTTAGCCACGCTCTCCTTTTGAGCGTGATTTACTGTCAAAAAAATGACAGGAAACTGGCACTGCTTTCCAACACAATCGCAGTGCATTTTGACTAAAAAGAGATATTTCAAAACAAATCAAATATTTTGCTTCTTTCTGTCAGGAAATGTATTTCAGAGGCCTATCCTTGTTATGGATGGCTCTTGAAAATTATTCAGATTTTCAGTACTGTCACTGAGTATCAAGGTTTGTACTACAAGGTTAAGGTTTGTATTGCAGGTTGAATTTATTTGTTAGTAGAAATATGGCTTAAAAGGAATATAAAATCTCCACATTTTCTTACTAGGAAATCTAGTAAGGCCCCTTTCTGCATATAAAAGTGTCATTTTTGCAGTGGTTTTATCCCGGATCTCTTGCTCTCAATCATATCTTTTTCCACTGAGTAGGTTAAAATAGAATGTAGCACACTCAAAATATTACTAGGCTTCTGGATGGATATCATATATAGCACTTTTTATGGTCAGCTAGGATATTGCACGAACTAAAAAAATGTAACCCCAGGCTTATAAATTGTTCGGATTTTGTTTTATGCACTGAAAGCGAGCAGAAACATTTCCTAATTTAGAATCTGTTTTTGTTTGAGTCCATAATTTAACATTCTCTGAAGAGTAAGTTGTGTTTCAAAGTCTGTCAGATTTATGTACAGAAGTTACTTTTGCTAAGCAAGAAGGGTGGTCCAGTCTTACTTCTTTTATGGAAATCTAAACAACTTTAAACTTGAAAAGCTTAAAGAGAATTGAGACTTTGGGAGTTTTCTGGTTTGGGGAGTAGCAATACATAAACACTTCAGTTCCTGCAAAGGAGACAATCCTTATGAGCACTCTACAGTTGCCTCAGAGTTTCCTACACTTGAGTTCTTGCAGCTCTCACACATCAATGCTTCCAGTTCTAGCAACTCACTGAAAGAGTGCAGGGATGGAGAGATTACACAACGTGGAGTCTGTGGAGAAAGAAAGCAAAAAGATGACAGGAAAGGAAAGAAAGGAGGGGAAAGAGCATGTGGAGAGGAGAAATGGATGAAACGGGAAAACAGAGCAAGCATCAACATGCTGATGAGATTCTCTAGTTTCTAATCAGCACTACTCAGTGTTGAAAGAAAAGGATTGCATCACTTGTTAAGATCTCAGTGATTAAGATATAGAAGGAAATTGCTGATTTCCACAAGGTTATACATCCCAGAGTCTGAGCTCTGGGGTGGTGATGATCACTGTAGTGGTGCAATAGTTAATCTCTACTTGGCTAGTTTTTGCATTGATGAAACAGAAAGCTCACGTGATACTCAGTATTCATGCAAAAATATTTGCTTCTTCGTGGTTCCATTCCCACTTTTATCTTCAACCTGGCCTGTCTCAGGACAGAAGTGATTTCCAGAACTTTTTCCTATTGTCCTTAGCACAGTCAAAATCCAGTCTCACTTGAGTTTTCCCAGAAACAATGTAATCTAAATAAACACAAAAGAAGGTTGAAAGAGTTTAAAAGTTTCATCTAACTTAACTTCCAAAGCCAAGGAAATCTTTATCTCAGAGAGTATAAATCAGATGCTTAAGATCAATACATTGGCATTTATTACACTATCATATTTAATATAGTTAATTCTAAGGATGATACACTTAAAAATTCTACTCAACATAACCTAAGGGAAAAAACGTGGCACCACAAATTTTCAAATATCAAAGTTTCCCCCTGAGAGTCTTGAAAAAACTATAAATGCATCTAGAAAAAAAATTAAGGAGAGATTGATTGTATCACCTTTGCTAAACACCATGTTCTGCTCCCTGTGTTCACAATCCTTTCAGATGCATTTATCTGTTTACAGGGTAACTATCAAGCGTTAAAGCAGATGGGGAAAAAAAATCACATTCTATAATTATTGGCAAAATCATCAAAACAATATACTAAATCGACTCCCACTCCTAATACCGTGGTGTAATTTGTAGATACCATATGTTGCAAGAGTTGACTGTTTGCTTTAAGTACTCATCACAGGTTCTGGCAATTACAGAGACTATTAACCTCTGCCTTTTTTAAATTGCTCAAACAGATACCTCGATCTACGTATTTTCCATCCTCAGGAGGAACAGACCATTTTTTGAATCTGTCATTCATTATTAAACTGCCTTTGCGGATCAACATTTAACTACTGCTAAAAAACAATGTCTCTAATACTAATAATGGGTCTGTAACCCAGATTCATTAATATTACATTATACATTTTCTTACAGGACCACTTATAATAAATTTTCTCTTACCGATTTTCTGTATTAATCATTTATATCAGACCTTAACATTTATGATTTCAGTTTGATTTTTTCTGTCTTTCCGACGTACTACCTTTATTTCATTGTAAAACATGATATATATTGTTCATCGTTTATGATCAAATTAACAGCTCAGTAATTACACTTTCTCAAAGTCACACAGTGCATCCCTTGAACAGCAGAGACTAATTTGCAGACCTTGTAGGTTTTGCTTATTTTAGGCAAAGAACAGAACATACGTGGCAGTAGTTATCTTTTAACTAATTCATCATTAACTTGTGCATTTTTAATGAATAAGGTCCTTAAAATGAGTAAAGGCTTAGCGCTCTGACTTCAAAATTCATAATTTAACATTCATGGAAACGTGGAGGGTTTTTTTTCAAGCTTGGCTTATTTTCAATAGCAACATCTGGAGAGAAAGTAAAGTTTGAAAACTTTTAGTTTCAAACACTTACATTTATCCGAGTAGAAACCTTTAACAGACTGTATGAGGGAGAAAGGACAAAGTTTATTCATTTTCTCACATCTGGGAAAAAAGGGAGAAAAAAAAATCCAGTAAGGATAAAAAGTTGGTCTGAGATCAAGAAAAGAAAACAAAATTGTGAAAATTATGGGCAATGGGAAAGGCTCTCAGATATGTAAACAAGAAACTAAATTATGTGTACAAGAATGAGAAAGCATATTCATAAATGAACTCCTAAAGAGAGGTAATTTGTTAAGATAGAAGATCCGACGGCTGTCTCAAAACCATCAGGCTTTGATGATTTCATCATCAAATTTCCAATCGTCACTCAGGGGTAATGATTCTTTCATCAAATGTAACTACAATATGTGAAAAGATGTTACATCAACAAGTAGACAAATAGCTGGACTAAAGGCTGGAGGAAATACAGCTGGGAAAAAAAATATCAAAACAGACGATTTAACACATTAACAGAGTGCTTTCAGTATAGTATTTAATTCCGTTTTCTTTTTTTCAGAAAAAAAAAAAAAGAATCATGTTAAACAGATAAATGAGATTAAGCAGACATACTTTAAGCAGGCGCTCTTATCCCCGTGTACTGGGGAGAATGAAAGAGACCACACAGTTTACAGCTCCACGGATCTGACACTCTGCCAAGAAATCAAGTCTTAAAACAAAACAGAAAGGGGAAAACATAATCCTGTCTCTGTCCAGCTACGCTGGAGTACTACAGAAGCCCTGCTAAGTGAAGAAGAATTTCTTATTGGTGTACGAGGAGCTGGTATGCTTTCCGTCCACCTTGATAAATATGTTTATTAGGTATGTTTTTCTTCTCCAGTAGGACTGGGTTACTTGTGGCATTTTCCCCCTCATTACTGGAATATTCTCCAGTATTTTATGAATGCTGAAGCAAAATTCTCCATATGGAATAGGGGAATCATTCCGCACTTGTGTTTGTTAGGACTGGAAATGCCATTTCAAGTACGTGCTATAACATTTACAGCACAATCAAGATTTATTAAAACTACTCCACAGAGCACTATTGTAAAGAATTTATGAACTGTAAAACTGCTATAAAGGTCACTTGAGATGCAAAAGTTTAATTTGGAATATCATGTTATGGTGTAGTACTGCTAAACTTAATGCTTGTTTAAACAAATGGCTTGAGGATATTTGTCTCAGAATCTGGGGTTTATTAACTTCAGTAAAACAACTTTATATTATCTTTTTTTTCTGCTTAGCTTTGATTTTTAAAGGCTTGTTCACCTTTTTACGTCCATTCATCCATTGCTTTCCTTCCATGAACATGACCATAAAGAAGGACAAGAAATAAATATTTTTATTTTAATTCTGTAGTGTGTAATAGCAGTGTGTATAGTTTTATTGTTTATCATTGTTTTGAGGTTTAATATTCCATTTCATGACCTTTGTTTTCTTTAATCACCAGCTGCAAAGGTTTAGAAAATTTAACTGTTAATCTGGAAAAGATGGAAAATTTCATAACTAATTAGTAAGGTCCAAAAAATTTAAGTTAAAAGAGACATTGTTATTTATAGATACTGATGTAGAAATGCATATGAATTCTATTGGGTGAAGAGAATATTCGTTTGCTGAAAATGAATAATATTCATACAATTTCAAAGGCAAAGTTTATCTTCCTTCCGCCAACTTCTATACTATTTCTATAACCCACAACTGAATCAGTCGTCACATCACATGGGTCAATCTTCTTGAACCTGCAGAGCTCGATTTAAGTCCATAGTGAGCGGTAGAAGATCAGTATTCAGACTTAACTTCTTCATTCTTGCGAATCTCAAACACTTTGGAGAAATCCCTTGCACGTGCCAAAAACCTGCAAATTTGTAAATGTGAAACATGTATTATTTGCCAGCAATAATCGTTTCCTGTTAAAATTGGCAAGGGTGATTAATTGCTTTCTCTTAGCATTTTATTGAGGATTTAGGAAGTTAACAGAGGGAAGCTGTAATTGGAAATCCCACCTACCCTAACAAATAGCCAGAGCTGGTCCCTATACAAGCAGAGTTATGAAAAGAAGTGATTTCATGTAGCTTCATAAAAAGGCATAAAATTATTTGCATGTCGATAGTAGCAGACAATGTAGTTAAAGATCTTTGAAACAGTTTCTCTTTCAGCATACGGCTGTACAACATAGAGGCAAATAGCTTGGGAAGATAATCATAACAAAAATGACAACAACCAGCAATAAAAAATAATAAATCATAGAATCATAGAAGGGTTTGGGTTGGAAGGGACCTTAAAGGTCATCCAGTTCCAGCCCCCTGCCCTGGGCAGGGACACCTCCCACCAGACCAGGCTGCTCCAAGCCCCGTCCAGCCTGGCCTTGAACCCCTCCAGGGATGGGGCAGCCACAGCTTCACTGGGCAACCTGTTCCAGTGCCTCACCACCCTCACAGGAAAGAATTTCTTCCTAATATCTAACCTAAATCTCCCCTCCTTCAGTTTTAAACCGTTACCCCTCATCCTATCATTACACCCGTGATCAAGAATCCCTCCCTGTCTCTCCTGTAGGCCCCCTTTAGGTACTGGAAGGGGCTCTAAGGTCTCCCTGGAGCCTTTTCTCCACGCTGAACACCCCCAACACTCTCAGCCTGTCCTCACAGCAGGGGGGCTCCAGCCCTCTCATTATCTTTGTGGCCTCCTCTGGACCTGCTCCAACAGGCCCATGTCTTTCCTGTGCTGAGGATTCAAAAGCAGGAGGCAGTACTCTAGGTGGGGTCTCACCAGAGCAGAGTAGAAGGGTAGAATGTCCTCCCTTGCCCTGCTGGCCATACTTTTGATGCAGCCCAGCATGTGGTTGGCTTTCTGGGCTGTGAGCACACATTGTCGGCTCATGCTGAGCTTCTTGTCCACCAGCACCCCCAAGTCCTTCTCCTCAGGGCTGCTCTCCATCCATTCTCTGCCCAACTTGTATTTGTGCAAATAAGGTTTGTGTCTTCTGGAAAATTGAAGAAAACTTGACATTTTGAGCTCATTTTTTCCTGGAATTTGCACAGATTCTACCATGGCCTTTATCTACCAGATGAATGCAGGTTTGATTTCTAGTTTTCTTCAAGATGAAAATGTTTTTGCTATGTTATGCCTTAGGCATATGGAAAAAAATATCTCCAGACTGAAGAGTGTTAAGCAGCAGACATTTAAAACAAATAATAATAAAACTTGTTAATATTTTTTGATGCAAAAGAAAAAGTGTAAAGATTCATTATCTATTTCTTGGAATACATGCCTTATCAAACAGATCCTTTGCCAGGAGGTTGTGACATAGCTTATACAAAATTAGCTGCTTGGAATGGCAGAAAAAGCGGCTGCTTCACAATAATGAGCTGCTATTTTCTTCTCTGAGATACTGAAAAAGAATTTCGACTGAATCAGGCAGGACATCTTTAGAAGCAAGGGTTGGAGATGCGTCTCCTTTGACATTACATCTGTGGAAGGAATAGCTCCCAATCCAAGCAAACAAAAAGTTTCATGAACCAAGCAAAAAACTTTGGTCAAAGAAACAAAACAAGCTACTGTATTATTTTAACTTTTTTTTCACCCTGGGTTGTGGGGGTGTTGTGGTGGGTGGAAAGGACGAAGAAAACATAGGCTTGTAAAACGCGGTTGGAAAAAGGATGTGAAAAAAGGGATGCTGCCCATGATGGTCTCACAGTGACCGCTAGAACGGACCTAGGCCTGAGGTCGGTTTTGTTTATCAATGCTTAATTACAGGAAATCTAGTAATCTAAAATGCTCATGAGGAAGAGAAATATTGCAACATCTATTCCAGAAAAAGGAAGGGGCTCAGACTTCTGAAAATACTGTTCATTTTAAAAATAGAAAAGACAGCAACTTGCGTTATCTACCATTGATTCTCCACCAATGTGAAGCTCCAAAGTCAGACGTGCTTCCCCCCACTTTCAGTACAACAAATTGCCTGTGGTCTTCGATGTATTTCTTCAAGTGTTAAATTAACAAACCAGCTCCAGAAGCTGTCAGCGAGGAATGCTCCTGCGTGTTCATTTTCAGCATGAGACAACATTCACCCTGCAGACTCAGCAGCCTGCCTGGGTCAGGTCTTCTGGTTTTGACGGGCCTGTATTCAGAATAAGGATATTTACTATAAAAAGAGGGGTTGGTTTGTTTGAGTTTTTTATCTTGACATAGCAAGTACAAATAAATAAGCATGTACTGCCATGAAATATTTAATCAGAGCCATAGGAAAAAGTAATTTCCTGAGGTCTCTGAGCAGATATTTTTAAATATATTCTGCCAACCCTTTGATAAAACTTTCATTTGAATTCCAAGTTACCCAAGGAAGCTATTTAGGGTTTTGAACAGTGTTTTACATTTCAAGGGGAAAAATAAGTTTGTGTTTACTTATCAACTACATATTAAATTCTGCACACTAGGATGATATTTTTATGACTAAAAGACCTCACATACATCTTTCTCTGTGTATCTCAATTCCTGCTGAAAAACTTTGTTTTACCCATCAGCATACTGACAAACACGCCTTTGTGATACACACATGAATTTTCTGCTGCTTTACTGTGATATTTGTTCTACATGACTAGCTATAAGTATCTCTTAGACTCACCACAAAAGCAATCTAGAAGTAAATATTAACATTTAAGCTATTAGCCTTAGTAAAATGTGCACTTTTGCAAATAAGGAACCAGTACTTAAGATAAAGCATCAAGACAAGTCATGCATTAAACATTTTTAATAGTACTGTGCATGTAGCATAGCATTGGGTTTTATCACATAGTCTCATAGAAATGTGCAGAGGTCATATACTAAGTAGTTTGCAGGGAGACTGGGTTGTAGGCTAAGCACAGGGCTATGAAGTGTTTTGAAGTGAAAATGGACAAATGAGGCAGATGATTATGCGGAAATTTTATGGATAGAATCCACAGAGATAAAATTGCTTACGTAGGAGCCTCTTTTCTACAAGACCTACCAAGATCTTGTGATACGGAAGGGAAAGACTCAGGATTTAACAGTGCCTGTTGACAGGATTAGAGTGAATTTGAAGGCAGAGGCAGAAACTCACAGGATGCTAAGACAGTAACTGAGTAGGACGATAAAGAAGCACGAACTAAAGAAGTAGGACAGCATTAATTCATGAAAATAGGTTGCCAGTAGGAGGCTATGATCAACGAAGGGGAGCAGATTGAGAAGGACAAGAATGCAGAAGAGGCTACAGAGCTCTGACGAAACGGAGATTGTTAATGCCAGTAAGAGTGTTTATAGGTACTGCGGGAAGCCGGCACAAAGAGGCTGAAGGGGAATTAGCAGTGGAGAAGCTTAGCCAACAGAACCAATTACATTCAGAATGGACATTGTTGAGGACAGAGGGGAGGATGCTGGGTGCAAGACTGAGATCTTGAATGGTTCCTTGAAAGTGCCTGCCCAGTATGATGTGCTGTGACGGCGAAGAAGCGTAAATGGATGTTGGTAAAAACTACAAAAGGAACAATGAGCAAAAGCGAAGCACTGGCACCCTTTTCAATCTACTGCACTTATGTATCTTCAATAATGACGACGGACAGAAACCAACAAAATCAAGAACCACATGAAGAGCTTAAGGAGAATAATAATTCATACTTTTTAATACCCCAGGAAGCAACGTGTAGCCAAAGAAATTATTAGGCATGGGGTTTAAAACAAACAGGAGGTACTTTTCACGTAGCAAATAATATATTACAGAACTTTCTGATCTCCACAGGAAATTATGGAGGGCTGAAACATAAGTAGGTTCAAAAAATGTTGAGACATTCATAGAAGAAAGGTTTTTCAAGGCCTGTTAAATACAGTGGTGAGCTCTAGATCCTAGATTCAAAGGAACTAGCACAGTATTTGGGGGGAATTTCACCATGTTTCTGTGTTGTTGTATGTTCTCCAGTATCCGCTTACAGTCACTAGGACAAACAGGACACTGAGTGATCGATCTATGTTTTCCCTCTATTCTCTTCTCTCTCATGCAAACACAAACACACACACACACACAGAGAAAGCAAGAGTTTTGAACCCATAAAGGAAGATTAGATTAATATCTGGAAGAATAACGATTTACCCTTGTCCCACCCAGAAGAATAATTAGGTTCTACACCACATAGAGCGACTTTATCAAACATTCAGTTTGCATGGTTAACAAAAAATATTTTTATTTTAAGAATGTGATCATTGCCACAGATTTCCAAAGTGCAGCATCTCAGATGCTGACCCCTGCTGGATCTGTCACGGACACTCTTGGGAAGACCCAATCTAAGAATAGGAGAATGAGGATACTCTATTCCAGGAAAAGTAAATATATGCTGCCTCACATATGTAGGACATGAAGCCAGGCCAGGCAAAGATCAGAATTGCACTTAGCTTTGTAAATAAGCTCTTCCTGTAGTCATTCACACTGAGGTACTGTATAAATTACAATGCCGTCAGTGACTCTAAACTATTAATTTATGCGTAAGATCACAGAAACCGTCAGGCAATCATAAGAATACCTTGGCAAACACATTCAGGATAAAAATATAGTGAAATAGCATAGAAAGAATACTTGAAGCATTTTAGAACCTTGTACCTATTCTCTCTTAAACATGACCTCCTTAGGAAGGAAGAGTGGAGATAATGAGAGTTGAGGAGAAAAGATGGTGAGATGGGGACCAGTAGGTAAAGTCAAAGGAACTGGAGGTAGCTAGGGTCTCCAGCTACTGAAATCTGCAGGGGAAACTCCTGTTGATAGATCATCTTTCACCAATGGAAATTAAAGACAATTTCTATTTTAGTGCAAAAATAGTCCTTTCTTAAAATCATCATGGTTCCAAGTGCACTTAAACTGAACTAAGATTAAAGTGTGTGTATATATGTGTATGTATATATATACACACACACAAATATATACACACAAAGGAGGGAGTGGTGGTTTGTGTACATATATATGTGTGGGCGTGGGTGTACACAGTGATTATTCTTTGTCCAAAAAGAAACATTATTCTATTTAAGGCCCTCCACTCAACACTTCTTTTTTCTTTCTTTTCATGAAAGCCACTGGAATGTAAAGTGAAGATAATCACTGAAAAACACATCTAAAAGGTCTCAGCTAATTGCTGGCAGAAAAAAAGCTATGGGTCAAAGCATAGGATGGGAAGATGGAGGGAATCCATGGTCCATGTCAGAATTCAGTTATTTAAATAACTATGTGTAGAGGAAAGGTAAACCTTTGTCAGCATTATTGCAGCTTTTTTATTTTTCAGCGCAGAAATATGTTGAGCTTCTATAAATAGTAGGCCATTCATAGGCTTTTCTTTCAACTCCTATTATAGTTGTGCCTATTAGATGTGAGAAAGGATATTATTCTGTCTTGATTTTTATTTTTTGAGTCATAATATTTTTATTACCATTAATGACTTCTGACCAGTTGGGGTTTTTTTTTAATAGTTGATGCACATTATTAATCAAAGCAGCAAAAACCTCCTTTTCTTTGGGGAACATGTATCACTACAATAGACCAAGATAACTGTCATTTATGCAAGACCAGAGGAGGTATACTGCTATTAATCAATGTTATGGCCCACTACTTTAAAGCCATTCCACGTCTAGTGCCCCCAGAGCAAAGCCAAGAGTAAGCACAAATACTCGATTTAAGAGAGACATATGTGATTCACAATAGCAACAAAAGGAGAGGAACTAGGGTAATAAATACCTTGCAGACACAGAAAGAGACATTTTCATGTTAAATTTTGCATCAGCCTCCTCGAATAAAATATTGATGAGAGATTTTCCCGGGAAAACACGTAATCAGCCCCAAGTTGGTCATTAAGGAAATACGTAATTTCTCCTGTGTGCCTTTGGCTAAACTATATGAATTTTTTTTGTCACATAATATTATTTGTTCCTTACATTTCCCCATAGGAGTGTTGTACATGTTGTTTATATGCATACATGTCACAATCTTCAGCTATATGTGTTCCGTAATAGTTGAAGTATATTCTCATATTTTTCATCCTCTGTGGTCATAAATACTTAGTCACTGGAAAGAAAGTGGCTAAATATAGAACACAAAACATGTTGCTCTGCTCCACTAGTATCCATGTAGATTAATGTAATACTCCTGTATTATATACTGGCAAAAGTAAGGTTTTAGACAATTAAATGTGGGTCCTCATTTAAGATGAAAATTATTTATTTTTGGTGTACGACCTGTGCAAATGCCAGAACTGATCTATTTAATTAGTTAGCTTGTAAGTTAGCATCCATGAGAAAGTGCGTTGCCCTTACAAAATGACTTTTTACAATGTCCTTACATAAATTGAGTGTAATGTGTATTTTTGTTTCTAAAGGCTTTTCTCTTTCAGTGGATGCATACGGCTTATTATTCAAAAGCAATGAATGCAAAGAATTATTCTTGGACAGCTGCAAAAAGAGGCAAAAAATAGTTACTTTTGAAAAACTTTTGTCCAACAACACATACTTTTAAAGCGTGGCTTTGAAACAGTAATTGAAAAATACAAGAACTAAAACAGAATTTTAATCATAGATCCATACATATGATGTTTCAGACCTCACAGTGAAGACAGAAGCATTGTTATTTGCAAATCACAGTAAATCTCTTTATGGAAAATGGCTGGAAGGTAAATTAATATCCATGTCAAAACTACATGTTGTCAGGGCTGTTCTGAAGCAGCTGAATAAGCGCCTTAGCCGCTAAGTTTTTAAATCCATTTTGTCTTCAATCTAAGAACAAGTTGATTTCTCTGTGTGTGTATCTGTGTGTGCCTGAGTACACTGGTAGTAGGAGTCAAGAACTGAAGCTGTGCCCTTTTGAGCATCCTTGAGTTTGCATCTTTCATAGATCTTTGTATGTAGTTTATTTTCCAATTATTATTGACAAATCATACTTTAATTACAGTAGATCTCTCTAATTGCTGTGTGGTTTGGTGCTTTTATCCATTCAGACCTAACATAGACTAATAAAATAAGTGGAGTTAACAAAGGAACACCCTTAACTCCATGCAAGAATAAGTTTACAGTTCTAAAATTCCATGTTCTTGAAATACCCTTTTTTTGCCCAGACTGCTGGCTGAGCACTCAGTCCATCACGGATTTCTTACTAAAATCCATCATTTGCTGACTGTTTTCTATCCCTGATGTCCACTGTTTTATTTTTAAATTGCTGCTTCTTCATAGTCCATTTTCTGCCTTCTCATTTTCCTCCCTTATTTGTGACAGAAAAAAAAAAGGAACTTGAGAAATGTTTGTCTGAGGAAAGAAACCAATCTCAAATATGTTTCCTTTACCTTTGTTATACTTTAGGGGTATTTTTATTGTTTGTTTAAGATGGAGCATCCAACAAAAATCTACATAAGAAGCTAGTCTCTCAAACTGTCCCAGGACACGAACATCACTCCTGCCTTGGCCTTCTTTCGGTTATTCAATAATTCAGGCTGGATATTGCAAGATTTGCTTCCATGAGTTAGCCTCACAGAAAAGAGACAAACCAGTTTTCACTCAAACATCTTCACCCAAAAAGGTGTTCATTTACCTTCTTGTTTTTGAAATCAGTTGAAAAATGTAATGTCCAATCAAGAATTCAGACATATATAAGTAAATTACCAGTGTAAAGAATACAAACAAACAAGCCCAAATTCAGGAGATCTACCCAGAAGGTCTGAGGTAAAAAATTGCACCAAGGAATTTAGGAAGAAGAGGGATTCTGACCTGAGGAACAGAAACGCACTGACTTCAATTTCATTTTTAAGTGGGATCCAAGTTCATTCTTGAGCTGATCACTCGAGATCTCAGGCATGCTCTGATCACTTACCTCGCTGCGCACAGAGAGAGGTACACATAACGGGGAGGGGTCTATTCTTTTTTGTCGAGCTGTGCAAGGATTGTAGACTGTGATTATATTGCAACTCTTTTATATACTGTAAAGGAAATAAAGAAAATTCCCATAAAGCGAAATATTCAGCATAAGCAGAACCAGGTGGCAATTTTTCCTTTTTGGTTGATTTGTTTTGTTTTGTTTTCCTAGTGAGGGTTTTCCCCAGCTGAACACTTTATAGTCTTAGTCTTGGGCCTGGAGAGACCCCAACGGATTTATCATAGCAGTAATGAATTTGAACCATCCCAAATGGCAGTATATGTTTCAGAGCTAGGCTACGGGTCAGATAAAGACGGAAGGCGAGACTCCCAAAATTTGTTCAGCATTGCCGAAATGAGTAATAGAAGGCAAGAAAAATGCAGAAAGATGCAGAATGTCAGGGCAAGCATCTCCCATTTTCCTCTGAATATGGCATGACTCAGACCGTAGAGATGGAGGCAGCACTGCCTCAAGTATTGTGCAACGAAGAGGAGTTTTTACTTTATTTATTTATGCAATTTCCCCTTCAATTTCCCGCTCTAGAATTTGTTTAGCTGAAGACTATAACATCTATTGTTTTCTTACAAGCGCAAGAGCAAAAAGACTGATTCTCTGAAAAGCCTTTCTTAGCAAATATAGGCACTGAGCTGCTCTGCAGTGTACAAATCTTAAGTATTAATATTGATGGACGTAGAATACCATATAATTTTGCCATATAGCTGAGAGTCAGATACCGCAGTTCTTGGAGAAATAAGACTGCCATTGACATCCATAGAGTTTCGCTTGAGGTCATAATGCAAGATCAGGCTCTAAATCACAGTGCAGCTGTCAGACTAAGCCAGAAACACTTTCAACACATCACTTCTTGCTCACTATATTTCAAAAACAGTGGGTCTCACCCACCCGCTGTTTAGCAGTTATATTTAAATAAATGCAAACATCACTGATTGAGACATCTGTGTCCTTCCACCTCCATAATTAAGTAACACAGGATATGAATATGGCACAGTGTTCGATGAGTTTCCTCCATCACTTTACTTTCTTTGTAGACAGTTTTTGTAGCCTCTCCAACAAAAATAGTGAAAGAAGCTTATAATTTCAAAATTAATCTTCTGATGGTGTTTTAAGTATCATAACAGAGTTCAAGTGATAAAAAATCCCCAAGCTTTATTTCTGCCTTCTTCCCTTTATACTGTGTACCTTTTTTACTGTGCCTTTTGTCTTGCAAGTGTAATTGAAGAAGGAGGTGAAAGTACAACTAAATTAGTTAATAGAAAACCTAAGCATTAGAAACAACACGAAAAATAAAAAGAGATGACACTGAACAGCATTCATGATGACACATTTATTAATACAGCCCAAACACTTACAGAGCAGTATATTAAGTTC
The DNA here is from genome assembly GCF_964199755.1 of Larus michahellis. Classification (NCBI taxonomy): domain Eukaryota; kingdom Metazoa; phylum Chordata; class Aves; order Charadriiformes; family Laridae; genus Larus; species Larus michahellis. The sequence goes on along the minus strand of NC_133900.1, from coordinate 79,212,453 downwards.
TTACAATGACATACTGGGCCACAAATAATTGGCAGAGACGGTGAGTTATAAGCTAAACAGACAAACTTGTAAGCGAAGGCTTAAAGAGCAGAAATGTCTATCAGAAAGGTGAAAAGAGAGCAGTCTAGCAGGGCGGAAATATGGATGAAAGATCCGTTCTGAGCTGGAGAGAGCTGGGAGGGAAGGCGGAGGAGACTTCAGCTCTGCCACACAGACAGTGAAAGGGCAGGAGGGAAAAATGTTGGTGAACGATGCTAAACAGGAGCCAATAAATTTGTGACATTTTGGAAAATGGAGTATATAGGGATTTTAATTTATTTCTTTTTATGTACACTGACTCCTAAAGCTACAGTTATTTGCTTACGCGAAGCCTCTTTGCATGTGCAAATCCTGAATATATTGATGCTTAAGTAAATGTCTGGTGCTATGGAAGGAATTAGACGTGTTAGCAAAATTCTTAAAATCACGGCTTTACCTGTGCAGAGAGAGTGGTGAGAATTTAGAAGATACCAAAAGAGGACAGCTGGCTTGTTTCAACTGTGAAAGCTCACACTCAGGACAACCAGACAAAAGTAATGTCTGTAATGTTTAACAAAAATAAAAATTAAAAAAGGGAAAGAGGAAAATATAGTGTTATATACTTATCTTTAAGCCTAGTGCAGCTGAAGATCAAGCTAGGAACTTCTCTGAAATTCACCATGAGAATCAGGGATCACCGGTAAAATAAATCTCAGCCTCTACCTGTACTTCTGTTTAGCAAAGGAAACGGCATAGGAAGAGAACTTATTCTAAATAGAAGAGTAAAAGAAATGATTGCCCATACATAATAAAGTAAAGTAGACATGCTGCCGTATTTACAGTGTTTTGTACTACATTTGATATACAAATTAATTAGAAGTACCTGCAACTCTTTTCTAATGTGAATGTTAATGGATTAATCAGGATAGTTCACAAGATTTTAATTACATAGGCTAAATGTCAAGTTTTTAAATAGCGAAATTAGATGTTTTCATAAATTAATAATTTTGTGAATTTTGTATGCATGTGAATGGGGCAATTAGGGTTTTTTAAGATAACTTCGTTTAAAATTAAAAGCTACATGAAAGCCTCCTTAGACGTCTTTAATAGCCTGACCTAATTATGAATAATTGCTGTTGACACAGGATTTACACATGTCCTTACACTGTGTCATTTTCTTAAACGCAAACAAGACACCTGCTGAGTACTAGCTTCAGGAAGCATGTCAAATATAAATCAGCAAGTAATTATCCCTACCGTGCATGTGGAACTTAAGTCATCTTTAAAGTAGTCTTTCTAGGCATTTTTTATACATGAGGGGGCGAATAAAGACGAGACATTCCCGTTATACATACAAAAGAAAACATTCCCTCTCAAGAAGCATGGGTACTTTCAACATCATAATGGCAGCTTTTGATATTATTTTGTTTCTGATACATTTTACATTGAACGAACTTATCCATACACCTTTAAAGAGTTTTCTATACTTGAAATTACGTAGAGGTACAAATTATTTCGTTACAGAGCTTCTGAATATCTGTGATTACTAATATTACTGCATGGGCTTAATTTCTTCCTTTTCAGAAACTGAATTTAACCCTGTCACATTCCAGGGAATTATTCAAAGTAAAATAAGGACAGACACAGTGGTGGGTATTTGGAGAGAGAGGGCATGGACAGATTTGAAGGAAGAAGATGGGAGCAACAAGTTGTCCAAGAAAAGAGAAGTAATATTTGCTGTTAAAATGAATGTGGTATACGGCAGAAAGGGGGAAGTATATGTAAAAGAACTGGAAACTTTAGGATTCTAACAGTGTGTAAAATTAAACACACTCTTAGCACTTTTGCAAGATCTGGACCGCGGTCAGTAATCTTCTCTTAGTCTTGCCAACAGGGTGGAAATTAGGCCGTAAATTTGAAACCCTCCAAGAAAATTCTCCAGCCTGAAATCTCCAGCCGCTTGGGAATTCCGTGAGGAAGACGAGGCAATCGACACCCAGCAGCATGTACACCCAGCTCCTACCGTGTTTGTAGGGACACTAACCTCTTCAGAGGGGATAGATTTTCCCAGAGAATTTCCTGGCCAGGATTTTCAGCTGAAACTCATTTTCTGAATCCCATCCCGTTTGCTTAGGCTTGGAAATGTAGGGACTAAGGAGCAGAAGAGATAACAAAGTTACTTTCAAACACGTTAGTCTTGACCCCGGAGCTGGATAACTAAATCAGTCGTCTGCTGATATTGAAGGCTGTTGGCTTAATAACAGCAGTGTTTTGGTTAAAGATGATAATTTTTGAGGATAACAGAATGCAATGTCATCCCCTTGCACACAGACCCTGTGGTGAGGCAAGTGTGGTTAATGTAGTGACAATTGTCCTACTACTGGAATAATTATATGCTGTGATGAATTTAAACCTCTCGTTAATGAAATGCTGCTAATATCTAATTTGAACTTAATACGATCTGCAGTTAGGAAAATAATTGCTGTCCGATCAGTTTTATCAACTACAAAAGGAAAAGCCACACTGTTTTTGTTATTTGAAGGGGGAAAAAGCCACATCTTTTTAAACAAAGTATGCAGGGGTATGTGCGCTTTAGTCTTGCTCCAGAAACTATTTTTCTGGAACCGTTTGTATTCAGATACTATAGCTTTTACTGCTGGGCTTTTAATTACACTGCTGGTGTAGTTCTCAGGCAGGCAGCTTTTTAAAAAGAAGCCAAACAGCTAGAGGGGACTATGAGCCAAAAATACATAGTTTACTCTGTTGGGAGCTACGCTGGTAATTCCATTTGTGGGGGATTTTGTTTGGATACTAACTCAAACTAAGAACGCCTTGGAATGCTCAAATCAATCTTTCTGAGATATGAACTGAAACTGCACTAAGTCTGGGGCGTAGAATTTTAATTCCATCATTTCTCCTTCCTTTAGGAGATTCCTCAGGGATATAATGCCATCAGTTTCCAAAAAAAATCTAAAAAAAAAATTAAATCAAACTTTCTTTACCTTCCAGGACTTCACTCTTCTTTGCCTCTGATCATCTTTTCCTCCTCCCCCTCCCAAATGACTCTTTTTGTTTGTGAATGAACTTTAAGAACATTCAGTGATAACGTTACTGTTGTGACCATCAGTTGTCCCATCAGTGGTAAATTCTTTCTTTACTGGCAGTTGTGTGACCAAATAATTCACTTATTTAAGTGAACTGCTATCTCTTTAAAATCTACTTAATTTCAGGACTGCAACATAGTGGGACCCTGACAGGCGTAGAATTTGCAAAATTAGTTACTTAGGATCTTCCCCTTATTTAATTTTCTGTGAAAAAAATCACGGCTATGTCTCAAATTAATTTGCAGGCAAAATGTCAGGTAATAAACACCCCGTACGCTCTGACCTGAGTTCATGAGAGTGCTTCATCGGGGTTTGGACGGAACCCAAGACCAGTTGGATTAACGTTGTAAGCAAAGCTTTACAATTTTCGGGCCAAAAAGATTTTTGTTGCTTTCTGTTTTCCTTTTTTTCTCAAGTCAACACATTAATTAGAAATGACCTGCAATGGATAAAATACAGCCTACACCATATACCTGATTGGAGCCTGATACCTCCAAAAGAGACCACATTAAATTTTCTAAATAAAACCCAAAGATGCAGTTATTGAAACAAGGGCATCTATGGAACTCAAGTTCAGAAGGTTCAGGCTTGTCAGTCACGGTTAAGTATTAATAATACAAGGAGTAATGGAGAGAGATCAAAAGTGATATTCCCCCTTTGGCACTGCTGCTTAGCAAATGTGCCAAGAGTCTCTCCTGCCTCTACCTTCTGCTTTCTTCTGCCATGGATGAAGCGTGGAACACCCCCAGTGTAATTCTCCCTCCTACTGTCACTCACAACTAACTCACTGAATCGTTTCTGTGTTAGTTGTGAAACACAGAAAACACGTGAGGTTGTGTTAGCTGGTCTTATCTCTGAAGATAACCCCTGCGGACACATTCATCTGAAAGTCCCTGTGTGGATATACGTGAATTAACTAAAGACGGCGGGATAAGCTTGCCGCGGACCAAATATCCTGCTTGGCGGAAGTTATGCTTTACAAATATCGTCTGCCAGCTTTAAGGGTTTAATCCTACACGTCAGAGGTGCTGAGGGTGGCTTGTATAAGCACAAGATAAAAAAAGGTGAGCTGCAGAGGGGGCACCGCGAGGCTCGCGGCGGCGCTCGTGGGCAAGCACCGCTACGCAAATGTCAGCCCGTTCCCATCCAGTGACACGTGTTGAGGCTAAAGACGAGAGAGCGGAGTTCAAGTCCTTGCTGATGGTTCAGAAAGACACTTGATTCCACCTCTCTCCAGGCACACCGATCGCCCTCGTCTCCCCTGTGCCACCCAGAAATGAGCCCAGAAATCTGAATAACTTCTACAGTAACTACTCCATACTTTGGGCCTCCTCCAGCGCTTACACACACCTGTGGAAACAGGGATGCTGGTGCTCACATCTCCTTCTCTCCCTGTTGCACACAGCACAAGGACTAAAATGAATATTTATCTTCTTATAATCTTTTTTTATTATTATTATTATTTTATGCAGAGACATTTACACTGTGCAGCTCCTGTATTTTGGCATTCTTACTCGTGTTTGCATTAAATCTGGCATGCTGAGTATCTGTTTAGCATTAATCACGAATGCCTGCCTCTGAAAGGAATTTCTCTTTAATTTTTATGCCTTTTTTAAAAAAGCTCTCAAAAGCCCCAGGCCAAACAGCCATTTTTAATTTTCATGAATAAGGTATCTCAAATACGGGGATCCCAGGGCCCCCTGGCTGTTTTTGAATTCCACATAAATATTAGAGGAACTTGAAATCTGCTCACAAAGCACTGTGTCCAGTGGATGCTTCTTTGGGGGGAAAATCCTACAAATACCAGGAGGAAAACAGTTCCGTGAAAATTCTAGATTGCTGTGTATGGGTGTGCTGCTGTACATTCACTTCACTTAATTCGCAATACAAAGTCTTGTTAATTTTCCTGCTGTTTTATCTCACTCCAGCCCTCACTTTAGTATAAAAATTTAAATATTTGATCTCAATGAAACAAAATGAGATTACGAAGAACTCTTCTGTCACTGGATCCAACGCATATTGAATGTGACAGAAACATTCAAACACATTAGAATACGACTTAAATATTAAAATCTTAATCTCTATTGTTTGGAACCTGACATTTGCAATTGTTGTTGTCTCTGCTATTCAGGATTCAGAAAGAGAAAAAAAGTATGAAATGGAACAAAACCTAAGAAGTAGGCACAAAGTAGCTTGCTATCACGAAATATTCAGAACTCAAGTTATTCTAAAACAGCCTTATTTCTGCTAAGAGATAAAAAGAAAGGGAAACACAATTTGCATGCCAAGAGACAGTAAGCACACTGGTTTTCTTTCCTCACAAAACTCTTCAGTCGGACTTTCAGCCTGTAATCTCTCCCGAAACTGTTGCCACTGGTGTCTAACGTCCGCATCCTCACCAAGCTTCGGGACTGCTATACCAGCCTCCATTTCTCAACATGTCGCCTGCCTTTAACACTACATCCTCGAAAGAGCGTTCTTCGTGTTTCAGTTCTGTCATATGCAATGATTTTTCTTCTCCCTTACTCTATAAGACTAAAATACAAAGTCCATTCATTTCTCTTCTTGCAAGTGTTTTCCCAATGTCATGTTTGATTCTCCCCTAAGGAAATACATAATCCACAATACACTATTATCTTCTGCACAGTTTTAAAGTTCCTAAATAAAAAGATAATAGCCCACCCTTCCTCCACTTCTTTGGACATCTTAGAAATACACCACGAACATAAATCTGATATGAGCAAAGAAGTTGGAGATCAGACAGAAAATCGTTTTCCCAATTCACAGTGCTTTCTGTTGTTCTTTTCTCTTAAATTTTCTCAGAGTCTTTTCAGCAGCAAAGAAAGGCTTATCCACTAAAGAGCCGTGAGCCCAGCCTAAGCTCAGAGGATGCAGAAAATCCATGATCGAGTCCGGTTGTCTACAAATTTTGCTGTAGTGTTAAAACTTGTGTCTTGCACAATTTAGGTGAATACCAAGACCACCACGTTCTGTTCTCATACTGTGCTTACATTCTCTTTTGTGTCACAATATGAACTGTCATTTCCATCCTGGAGCTGAGGAAAAATGTTGTCTTTACAGTTTTGTTACGTGTTCCTTAAAAATACGTAAAATGTGATTTCCTTTTTTTAACTGTTAGAATCACCTTCACAATTTCGGAACAATTGTGAGTATTAAAATATTAGGACAAGAAAAGTAAAACCGTCAAAGGGGGCAGGTATATTCGAAGTTTTAACCACTTTACAGAAGGAAACTCTCACAGTCAAAATGTTCTAACCATAAAGTTTCCTTTGCAGAAAATGTGCAACTTTTATTTCAGTATCTTTTAAAACGAAAAGTTATCTCCTAATTTTGGAATAAAACGATCACTCAAAAACGACCTAAACTAAGAAAAAGGTAGAGAAATGTGCTGGTAGGGAACTACTAGTTGAGTCGTTCAGATCTAATAGACCTAAATTTATTTTGTTGGGGCGGTTGACAAAGCAGTTCTTATTCTTCATTGTTTTTATTAGGTTTTCAGTATTCCTACTGAAGCAAAAAACCTTGTCTTCCCCAACATGATTAAAATGCAGCAGAAATGCAGTGGATGTAGTATAAGAACTAGCTAGGACTCTTGACAAATAGTTAGGATCCTAATGGATGTTCTGCGTACATTTATGATGGCTTAAATAGCAAATGGAAAAAGAGGGGAGGCAGAGATTGCAAAGACTGTAGAGAGTTAAAAGGATATAATTATATTCAAACTGGTAAAAATAAAAAGGTATTGTACAGAGTAACAGCTAAGAGAAGAACAGAGAACCCCAGTTTTACCCTGAGCAAGGAAATTCTAATTTCTCTGAACCTATAACAGAACTAAAGACTTCCATTAAGGCTAGAACCAAGCCATTTTTTCCTTTTGGACTGAGTATAATGTGAAGGTTGTGTACGGAATACAAATGCTAACCTGCTACAGATCATGCTGCCGGAGAAACCTGAAGTTAGTTAGTGGAGTGCATCCACCAGTGAACGGTACTCCTGCAGCAGGGAATCGTTAATCATCTGCATAAGTTGATGAAAATCAGGTCTGCCATTCCCTGGCATCACAGGAGGCTCCGAAGGCATGCACACCCCGGAGGAGTGAAACAGGATAATCTGTTCAATAGAATCCCCAGAAATCAAACTAATGTCTTTTGCTTAAACCACACTTAAGCAGGGGTCAGCCAGTCAATCTCTCTAGACTGGGTGGGGAACTCAACACCTATCAATGTAAGGGAAACAGAAGGGTATAACCCATCCGGCATTAAATAAGAATCGGTATCAAATAGGAATCTAAAATAGCTGAATCCTTAAAATAACAATTGTACTATCTCTGTTCTTTTCTGCTTACAATGTTGTTTTCTGGTTCCCGCATTCAACAGTACAAGAAGGAGCAGCAAACAGCAAAACCCTGAGCTCACATTAATACAGCATGGTTCGCCACGAGAATCTTGCTTGAAGAACCGCAGGGACTTTGCTTCTACATATGCCATGAAGAAAAGAGAGAGACTCTAGTTTTAGGGAAGTCTGGAATTCAGAGATGGCTATTTGGACTACATATACCTGAAAAAGTGTTTTTTTAAGCAAGCTTATTTCACTAGAGTGAGGATCTTTGGATGCATGCTGCAGTTGAAAGACTTGCTTTTTTCATATTTATCTTGTGAATGGTGGTGATCCCGAGTTTGTGAATTACACAGATTTTTTTTCTTATACTTCTTGCTCATATAGATTCTTATTATTTGGGTTTTCTTGGTAAACTCTTAAAGAAAAAAAAACAACAATATTTTTTACTATGACGGTGATGAGCCCCTGGCCCAGGTTGCCCAGAGAAGCTGTGGCTGCCCCATCCCTGGAGGGGTTCAAGGCCAGGCTGGATGGGGCTTGGAGCAACCCGATCTAGTGGGACGTGTCCCTGCCCAGGGCAGGGGGTTGGAACTAGATGATCTTTGAGGTCCTTTCCAACCCAAACAATTCTATGATTCTATGAATATTAAAATATTTGAAATAAATAACATCTGAAATATCTAGTCTGTATTTTGAATAATACATGGAAAATCTGCAGGCTAACAGCTGGAAGTGTGCAGAATTTAATCTGGCAACAGATCTGTGAGTGACAGAAGGAGTAAACTTGACAACAAAAAAAAGGAACAGGCTCCCTGGGTCGACCTTTTGGGACTTGCCAGAGTTGTGATAAAACCGTGCCCAGAAGCCTCATTGAAGGGCAGCCCACCTACACAACCTCTCAGTCATACGAACACAGTTCCACACTGCGTCTCAATTACCAGCCAGGCAACTCAGACGGAAAAGTCTCATCCCAACACCCTGCAGCAACCCCGCTGTGCTCCCATGGCGCGCCTGAAACTGGCTACAACACAACATTTATTTCTGCCACATCACAGCAATCAGCCTGAAACAGCAAGTGCCTTGTTAATTTGAGTCTCCAACTTAATGACAAATCAGCAGTGTGCTTTTCATGTGTAAATATGGAACGGGGGAAGAAAATTAAATCAGAGAGGAGTTTTCCATTCTTTACTTTTTCTGTAATATCCAGGCATTATTATCACGTCTAAGAAGAGAAGGGTTTTTTTCATGCATGCAAAAAAAATTCCACATTGTCAGAGTCCTAATCTGCAATACAGTAGGGCAGTAATTATGCCAAAAAAACCCACCCTCTGCACTCTGAATGCCTAAGAGCGAGTTGTAGCCCCTTGTCAGTAGAGCACAGGAGCCTTCCTGCAAAGTGTCGTGTGGGAATACCGAATGGAGGCAACTGATACAGCATCCCTCCCTAGCACCCTCACAGGTGTTCCAGAAGCAGACACGGGCACTCGGGGAGAAGCTGGGAGCAGCCGAGAAAAAGGTTGGATTCGCAACTCCTTTGCAGCTGTGCTGCCTCATAGCTCAGCCCCCGGTTCCACACTTGACTCCTGGGCAGCACTAAGTCCCTCTACCAACTGGTATTTATTTTTCAGAAAGCTGTCTTCCAACGACAGCCCGCGCGGTGTTGGCAGTAGATTCAAGTGATGGAGGTACCTGCCAGAGCATCTGTAAGGTGGCCCCAGTAAGGGGTGCGAGGTCGCGGACAGCCAGGGTCTGGGCACTAGCTTTCCCCTGTTTGCATTCATAGAACCATAGAATCACAGAATGGTTAGAGTTGGAAGGGACCTTAATGATCATCTAGTTCCAACTAAATGGGCAGGGACACCTCCCACTGGAGCAGGTTGGTCAATCTGCATTGGCAGCTTCTGGATCGGATGCGAAGAGGACAATTTGACAGAAGGCTCAGAGCAGTACTGCAGAAGAGGCTCCTTTGCTCTTTAAAAGAATAGTTTTGCACGGTTGTTTTTGCATTAAGCCCTCTTTGGGCCAGATCTGCCCTGTGTAGTGGCACAGCGCTTCATTTCTCCAAGGACGAAGCAAAAAAAAAAAAAAAGAAAAAAGAAAAAAAATCACATAAAAACCTAAAACATTATTTTTTGATTTTTGTCCTTGGTAATCTGAGTAGAGGAGTCATTAACTCTGGTTTTGAACTACAGGAAATGTCATTTCCACCTGAATAAACTTTATTGCAACACCCACATTTTCCATTAAGCCTTTTCAGACGAGTCTTCTCTTTCTGTACAGACGGAGTATTTCAAAGAAACAGTTTTTCCCCCCTCTCTCCCAAAATATCCTTCTGGTCTATCTCTAAACAATTAAATGTTCTGCGTAACATTAGTCACTGTTAAATTACTGCCAAATACAGTCTTTTTGGTGTGGGCAGTTAGTTTAGTTTTTTCATTTTCATAGAAAGATGATTTGGGGATAAAGGTCTAACAGGAGCACAGGTAGATTTATATTGCCTCCAGTTATATCTATGTGAACTTTAATATTTGAAAGCTGTTTTCTCTAGAGCAATCTGTTTATGAAAAAACCCCACCAACTCGAAGAAGGTGTGCTGAAGAAGGTTGCTGTTATTTATGGATTTTTAAGATACTGTATGCCATATCTGATTCTCAGTAAATTATTCATAGTGCAAATTTCTCGAGCATTTCCATATACCACCTTTCCAGTGATGGCACATCTCAAAGGAGTGTTTTACATCTTCTGTTGCTGGTCCTTCCTGTAGGCGATGTTTATATAATAGTCATTCTATTGTTGTAGAAAAATAATTTTACCAAAAGCAATTTTAAACTTCTTTCTTGTAAGAAAAAAAAAAAAAAAAGAAATAATTACTTCTATATTGCTTTTAAAAATTCAATCTGCTTGTAAACGGGGAGACGGTAGAAAATAGATGCTTCCAAGTGTTGATTTCTTTGAGAAATTGCCAGTAATTATAAAGTGGAATGACTGCATCAAGTCTCAGGTTCTGATAGCGATGAAGAACGGCAGGAAAGAGGGCGGGGGGTGGAGTGCAGTACATGTATGCTGTACCCTTGTTTATTTTTTGTGTTTCGAAAAACGTACCCAATCCATCTCCCCAAAGCTATTTTTTAGCAGCCTGCTTAAATATGTTTAGCAAATATAGATAAGAGGTACCATGGGGCTTTATGATTGGAACGGCTTCAGCTCTGACACGTCCGGTGCAATGTGCGCTGTAGTTTAAAAATGCATCTTCTGAAATACATTTGCTGTGACAAATTTTTTATTCACAGATAAGTAAGACTCACATGACACCTAGTATTTGACAGCTGGAAAAAAGCACTTCAGGTAGACAGAGAAAGCGCCTGACTTTTTCAGCACGTCAGCTGTCAAACAGACAACCAACTAAATTAGTCTTCTGCTTATTTTTTTTACTTCGCTTTTTTTCAGCGGTGAAGGAAATGGTGCAGATTAAATTAGTCAATACTCATGAAGGTGATCAACTGACAAGGGAGAGGAGTAAAATGTTCTGTTTACTCCTGTGATATTCTCTTTGCATTTTTTAGAGAATCTTGATATCCCTTATCGACACAACTAATTATACTGTTAACACCCATTTTAAATGGAGTATCTAGTTTATGAATGACTCGAGTACAAAGCTTCTACTACTCAATTAAATTTCTTGACAGCAGAATTTGAAAGAAATCAAATCTACTGGGTTACTAAAGCCAAGATGAAAAACGGGGCAAGTGAATGCAAATATTGCTAATCAAAGCATTTTACTACGGCATTTAAAATGTTCCACTAAAAAAGTCCAGTCACCGTAACATGACGTCTTTCTGAAAACTGAGAAGATCTTTTTAGCCATTTGTGGAATTGTCTTTTTTTGCCTTTCATTAATCGGAAACAGTTCCAGTTATCCTAATGGCAACAGTTAATGGGGCTCATGGACAACACAACAATCACATATATAGTTAGCAGTTTTCATTACCCATTAGAAATTTAAATATGGAGATGATCTTTCATTTTTGCACTGAAATCTAACTTCAATAAATTTCCTTCCTGATAGCTTGAATTTCATACCTTTTGTAATAATTTTTTGCAGTAGTTTTATACCCTAAAAATTCTTGTTTCCACGTCTTTACTGATAAATACATGAAAATCCCAAGCTCAGCGGTATTGCAATTTAGGTGTAAAAGACGCACACAGACTCAAGTGTTACAAAATGTCCATTATTACAATCATCCCCAGCCATGGCATCTTCCCAGAACCCTCCAAAACCAGAGAATATGGCCTTCGTAATCGTCCCTAATTAACTTTATGCAATGCGCTCTTCAACCAAGTGGTGGATATTTGAGGCAATTTGTACACCCCTAATGTTTTTAAGGGTAGCTCAACAATTTTGAGAAGCTCTGGGTTTGTACGATAGTGTTCAGAACAGAAACGTCAGCCTTTTAGAACGCTAAAGTTTAGAAAGACGCTGCTTACTGGAAAAGAAAGGACATCTGTGCTGCAGCACAATGCCGCAGGTTGTACGTTTCCTCTATAACATAATGTTGGTATGAAAATTAAGTAATCTGTTTGTTACACTTAGGAGCTCTTCCGATGATAAGAAACAGAGAGTTCAGTACAATTAAGGTGGGGAGAGTGTGGACTGTAGTCTTGTTCCAGCACAGCAAGGTCCTGAAATCCCAAGCAAGGGCTAGCCCATCTTTTCCCAAATCCCGCATGTAGTGGTTTAAAAATGTCCATCTTCTTAATGCAAGTTGTTTTGACTTTGCCTCAAGTCATTGCTTTTTAGCTCGTGCCTGAGGAAACAAGCCTTCTGCTCTCCTGCTGTTTCGGAGTGCGTGTGCATGCGTGCAATTCAAATGCCAACGCCAACGCCAATGCCAACGCCAACGCCAACGGCGGCCAAACTGGACAAGGTGGATGCCTGCAGAGATCAGTGCTGCCCGGCAGAAATGAAGACTAAGGAGGAGACATCCTGTTAGTGCCGGCGAGGCTGAAGGGCTGTAGTCCTGCTTTACGCTCACAGAAACTGCCAATGCACACACACCTACATCGTGGGAAAAATCGCTCTTGCAGTCTCAATGCTGACCAGGCACGGCACACAAATCTGCAAGAACCTCACTCTATCAGTTTTCAGGGGTGTTTTTGCAGAGGCGGTACTGGCCTCTGTGTGCAGTGAGTGAGCGAGACCTTTGCTCCTGCGATACCTTCCTAGCAGAGCATGCTGCAGCAAAGTCCAAGGCAAAGTCTGGATGCTTCGGGCCCCTTCTTTGGCCAACACTGGGGAGCAGAAGGCCTGGCTTTCCTCTCAGAGAACAGCATTATCGTTGTGGGGTGTGTTTTTCACTCTCGGTGAAAAATGGCATAACGAACATCTCCCCAGAAGGCAGAAATAGTTAAGGTAGAGAAAAAAAAAAACAAACCAAAACCAATTTAGTCCTATGCCACACAGCAATCCAAAAAAAAAAAAAAAATCAAGAAAAAGGGCAGGCTTATTTACGTATACATGACTTCTATTTTAAGAACAGGATAGTACAACTGATATTAATGCTAATTGAATCATCATTGTGTATGGAACTTATTTCTTACGCTTGTGTTGCCAGAAGAAGCAGCCCTCTACACCTCCCCTGCCTCAACCCAGGATTAACAGCAACCTTTTACTCTCTGCCCTGGTGCCCCAAACAGAGCTTTTAAGTTAAGATCCCCTTTTTGTCAGCAAATTTAAATTTAAAAAGACTCCGTGAGAATCAATTTAAGTGTTTCATGTTAATTATGGGCTCTGCACATAGCAAGATAGAGAGAGAAGAAGGAAGGAAGGAAGGAAGGAAGGAAGGAAGGAAGGAAGGAAGGAAGGAAGGAAGGAAGGAAGGAAGGAAGGAAGGAAGGAAGGAAGGAAGGAAGGAAGGAAGGAAGGAAGGAAGGAAGGAAGGAAGGAAGGAAAGGAAGCAGCTCCAAACCTGACACCAGGGACCTTGAGTCCACTCACCACTGAACTAAAGGACAGATATAACTCTCCTCACTTCATTGATATAGGAAAGTGAAGCTCTCTCGCACACACTCTCTCTTTCTCTTTTCCTAACGCTCTCAGATACTTACTCTTTCTGAATGCAGTCACATGCAAAAGCCCTACATGTAACATAGAAATACCCATATGTTTTTGCTGTAGCATCACAATTTAGAAGCCCTAGAGACTACCAATTAATTGTAGTGCTGAGCTTTAAGGAGACCATGATTCTTAGTAGAAAACTTCATCTTCTTAGAAGAGATATCAGGGTGAAGTTGGATGCTTAATTTTAAAATTAGTTCTTCAAAAAGCGTTAAATTGCCTTTTGCATCACATGGAAAGTAAAAAGGACTTCAGAGACAAATTATCAAGATACGCTAATCAATTCGTCCTTCAAAAAAATTTGATACTGTATCTGTTGAAATCTCATAGTTAATAATTACTGACAAAAGCTAATTAAGAATTGTTTGAACTCATTTCCTAGACTCGCTTTCCCATCTCAGTTCTCAGTTATTTGAACCCCTTAAACTCTGAGTTAATTATATGGTTACAAATACTGGGCAGAAATAGAAATGTAAGTAATTATGAATTACCAATTGATATGATCATTAATACAGTACATTTCGTCTCACTGGTTCCATACCCGGGGCTCCGATTGTTTGTAAACCTCAAAGCACATGTATTGCTCATGCAAAGTTTAACAAACTCTGTTGAGAAGTTCAGCTGGAGTGAGATAGCCATTAAAAATTCAATTAGCACTATTTTTTGTCTCCTTCAACTCAGATTACCTACTTCCCATGCAGTTAGGTGACTTACGGTTAAAAACAAATTAACCTATTTGTACCACTTGTTGTGAATATAATCCCATCCAATAAATCTGTCTGAGGCACCGTCCATTTTCAGAGTATGCTTTTGCTCTTCTTCAAGGTGTTTCCTTTCTCCTTGGATGCATGGGCAGTTCTCTTAGGGCATGCATCCAGTTTATGGGAATAAGGAAGTACAATCTCCAACAGAGCCTTAGTTCTAGTATCTTTTTAAAGATTTCTGAAAAACTCTGTGTGTCAACATTATTGTGCCTCCGTTTCCATATACTGAAGTGACAAAGTTGTCAAGTGGGTAGGGTCAACCTTGCAAGTATGCGTAAATCCAAGAGCTACAGTGAGCAAACAAGGAATTCACATGAAACGTCTCCTATTATACATTATTCTGTTTCCTATATGAGAAACTATTTTTCCCAGACTGCCAGACTTGCAGAGAGAGCGGGTAAAAGTCTGCAGAACAACTGGTCCCCAAACTAAAATTTCATTCTGTTATTTCATCTGAACTTTTTCTAGACCTTGGTACTTCTGTGCTTCAGAAATTCCCATTTTGCACAGTTGGATAAACTCAGAACTTTGCTAATGAGCTAAAGAAAATTAGAAAGGAAAGAGAAACCAATGCAATGTCATTTGCTCCATTGCTTTTCAGAGTATCTTTGACCATTGTCTTAAGCAATATTTCAGTGCAACCGGGATTTATAGACCAATTTATCCAAACAGCAACACACAATGCAAGTCTATCACACAATTAAAATTATGACTGCAAGGGAGGCGGCCTCACGAGGCAATGAATCAATGTCATTTTTGTGGGCATAAATCTAGTCCATGAACAAAGTGATATCTTGTTATTGTACAGTATCTTTTTACTGTACAGAGGCTACAGACCGCTGCAAGCAGTGTAGTCTGAGTGCATTTATAGAACAAAAAAAAGTTGGTGTTGGGGACATGTCATCCATATACTTATTTTGGGGAAGTTTTGCTTTGGAATGGGATTAATCTGATGGCACGGGCTGAATGCTCGGTAACAGCTGGAGTACATCTGGAGTCCACCTGGAGCACGCCTTCCAGCCTAGTTTCATCAAAAAGGAATCCAGTTCTAATGTCCCAAGATGTCAACCAAAGCATAGGTAAGTGAGGACAATTTGCTTAAAAAATCTCATTTCTTACCCAAACTAAACCTCTAATGTAGATGTATTTTAGGTTTCAAAGTATTTTGCAAAGAATACTGTATGTGCAGAATTGATAAAAAAGAAAAAAAAAAAGGGTATTTTTCTGTCTCAGTGCTTCTAGAAGAGGTTTTGCAGCACTGTTTGCAGTATGTAGGATGTTTCCTTCATCTGCAAGTCTCTGACGATTCATCAAATTGGAGGAAAACACACAAGGGGTTTGGACTTACGGACATAGTGTATTATCAGAAGTCAACCTGTAAGACAGCTGCAAACAACTGATTACATTTATCTACAAAATCACTTTAGACTCTTCTTTCTTGACTTTGCTGCCAAAGTTGTGGAGAAATACTGGTGGACAAGGCATTGGAGTTCGGCTTTCCCACCTATAATCAGCTCCTCCATCAATCCCCTCCTCATTACGGATTAACGTAGCCAGGGAGGAGTTTGGTTGCTACTATGTCTACCCTTACTGGCAATCAGCCAATGGACGATATTTAAGTAACACAGTAAGTAAGCAATGTTTTTACGGCAAGAGGTTTTAAAGTAGGAACAAGAATATAGGTGGGTACAAATTATTCTCTGAAGAAATGGAACGGTGATCTTTTGGCAGGGGAAAAATAGCAGGAAGGTATAAGGCAAGACAGATCACGTTTTTTAAAAAATATCTTTATACTCGGTTCTCCATTGCCCATGATTTTTTCCTGTCAAAGAGAAGTTTACACAAACGAAGAGTTTTGCTGTGCGTATAACTTTCATCGCCCCTTATTTCACAGCTGCAGTCAGCTCTTAATGTTGAAACCTCCTCAGCTAAAATCACCTGTGCCCGCTCTGTGGGCTACAAGAACAATAGGACTAAAGGAGAGTTGGCTTCCCTTGCATTTGAAATCACATTCATAGGTAAAAAAAATTACATACCCTATCTGTCTACTGACAGGCATGCCAATGAGTATTAGACCATGATTTGATTTTAATCTTCTTTACCTTTAGGATTTCTCCATGTAATATATATAAGTGTGTGTATATATATATAATAGTGGGGCTGCATTCCATGATACTGTACAGTTCCAAAACGGCAGTAAAATGCCCCCAGCTTTTACCTATAGCAATAACAAGCAGGAACCATAATGTCATGTCACTTTTGGAAAAACTCTTGACACCAGAAATTCATAATGTTAACGCAATTCTCAGGACATTTTAACTGCCTATGATGAACTCTGAAGACAATTGTGGCTGTCTTCCCCAGAAAATGAGTCAATTTTAAAGTGCCACTGCAAAACTTGCATGAACCAGACCGATTTTTCATATGATCAAAGATTTTAACATATTGCTGAGTTTAGAAACTGGTTTAAAATTCTGTGCGTGTTCCTTGATACGCTCCCCACTGAGTAATTTGAGGTGAAAACCTTTTCCTTAAAGTTAATGCAAGTTTTGATGTTGATATGAGCCACAAATTTCCCTGCCATATACATGCCCAAAGACAAAATATGTGTGACAACTTACCTGAATTCTAGTCCATCCATTCTCTGAAGCAAACCGGGATTGGCTAGTTTGTCTCCTTACTAAATGCGGGTTCTTGCAAAGGGGGGGGTTTCAGCCAGATCAGATCTCTGAAATGATTCTTAATTTCGGCACATCATCCCAGCATCAGCGCGAGCAGGGCAGGAGCTCGTCAGCCTTAACTTTTCACCGGTTTGAGTTGTTCTGTGAATCCCAGCCGGAGCTGATACGACAAACGATAAATCGCAGCGTTGTCTAGGGCAGATCCCATTCTCCCGTCTGCGGGTCTTTCCTTTCGATCTCACGGTCTCTCGCTCTGGCATGAATTTGTGCAGCTCCTCGGTGAACCAGTTTGGCAAACTGAGCAGAAAAACAGCCAGAAGGAACAAAAGAGCAGGATGATTCTTTAACTTCATCCACTGATCAGCCAGGCTTGTGAGAGACATTAAACTCATTTAAATAGGCCTTTATTTAAAATAGAAAACACTTTCCATCAAATGAGAATAAAATAAAGCTTAAAACTG
Organism: Larus michahellis; assembly: GCF_964199755.1. Taxonomy (NCBI): domain Eukaryota; kingdom Metazoa; phylum Chordata; class Aves; order Charadriiformes; family Laridae; genus Larus; species Larus michahellis. The sequence goes on along the minus strand of NC_133900.1, from coordinate 79,194,951 downwards.
TGGAGTTCTTTCACTTACAAGAAACAATGAGCAGGTATTTTAAGGAATACTGTAACAATAAAAAACCCCAAAGATTTCTGGGACAAATCACTGCAAATTTTGTGTTTTGTATTTTTTCCTAAAAGAAAAAAAAAAATCCTTTTAAAGATGATCCCATTACAAGAACAAATGAAAACTTTGATCTCCATAGAAAATAAAAGCATCAGGTATCTAATAAGAATTAAAGTCTTACAGGTTTTTGTTTTTAAAGCTAAGTACATACTCAGTCAGGACTTGTTATATCTGATGTGGTTTTATATGTAACTAAGAAGGTGTGAATTCTATGGTTTTTGTAGTAAGGTTTAAACACAAGCATGACCCTTTGAAGAAATTCAATACAGTCATGGGAAATACCATTCCCCTTATTTGACTGCAGACAGAAAACTGCATGTATTTTATACGGGATTGTTTTCAATTAATATAGTGCCGCCTGTTAGTTCACCACATATTCTACTTATACTATCCCAAAGCAGCAGCAGAATGATGTACCTAGGGAACTGAACAGAACAGCGTGGTTATGTTGAGTATTTTTCACACGTAGCAAAGTACACTTATTAAAGGCGAGGAGGTCACCTTTTTGAAACTCTAGGTCAACCATTGAAACTAAGGAAAAATCCAGAAGGAAAGATGGTGGTTTTCTGAAAATAATGTTATAATTTAAATTGTACTTGACTAGAAACAACAAAAAATGATAAAGGAGACCTTTTAGGTGTTAGAGAGTTACAGGTTCAGGTTCCTTATGAGAGCATGTGCTCTCAGGGAAAGTAAAAAATGTCATTTATCTCTGTATAACCATTCATACCAGATGAAAGAAGAGTTGATTTATATTCAGCCCTTCCTCCCTTTTTCTCTTTGTTAAAAGCAAAACACCCCCTAACAACCACTTAAAATACATACCAGCCACTCATATTGTTGAAGCACTTGACCTTAAGTTTGATAACCTAAAAGCCATCCTCTGTCTTCTCTGCTGGAGATGCGGTGGGATTCACTGAGTGCTCACAAGGCATGGACACAGCTGTTGAATGAACACGACTTACAGTCAAATACTTCTTGAATGAAGTAAATTCACACTTTCATTATCTGTGTTTTTCCTTCACTTATTTGCTGTTACGGAAATAGCTCTAATCGTCTTTATCATAACAAGGCTTATATTGCTCTTTGAGGGACTTGCTTGGCACTATGCTCATGGCGTAATCTGCAGCTATGATCACTGTCACCAATAACAGCAGCATGCAGATCAACAAAGATAAATTTTTTTAACACTGTGAAAAGAAGTACTTGTCACAAATGATATCATTTATTGACCATAACATCAAAATTCAAAATTATGATACAATATTCATTTAAACTATTACACCCAATAAAGAAGTGAAATTTTTCATTTGCTAAATGAAAGGATCATTACAAAGATATATATCTATTACATAGTGACAAGCTCAGCTCTTAGTTCACTTCACTCATCTGTATATATAATTTCAAACTATACCAGTTCTTCCAAATGCTTTATGAACCTTAACTATCTTTAAATTAGCACCACTTGAGAAGTATAATTCATTTCATCTTGCTACTTGGAAATATGGAGCAGGAAGAAATTATCGTATATCGGGGTTTACTGGAAATGGAGGTCAGATCATGATATAGTCACCACCAATCAGCTACAATTAATTCCCAGTGCAGCTGGTCCCTAATACATACCACATACATCTGTCTTTGGACTAAGATTATCGAAATATAAACTTGTTTTTAGCTACCAGCATTAAAGATATTTGTCAAAGTAGTAGCATCTGTGTTAGACACGAGATTAATATTCATGACTTTCTTGTTATTGCTTCTCATTCATAACACTTACACTGTAATAAACTAACATCTGTATCTCAAATAACTAAGAATGATCTTAAATTAAACAAACATGACATAGCATATCCTGATGTAAATATAGCGTGTGTGCTTCTCAGACTGATTGTTTTGCTGTGGTAAACACCTGCATTTCAATTCACCCAAACCACTGTTGTTTGCCCAGGTACAACAGCACTAGAGACAATGAGTTCTGAAGTATTTTTGCATGAAAAAAAATAACCGAGTAAAAACTATTTAACAAAGGGAATTTAAATATGTTTTAAGCAAAAAAAAACAACCAAGCAAAAATCTGAGCACGCTAGTGAAAAAAGGGAAACACATTTCTGGAGACATATTTCTAGATCAGAGTCCTATACAGAAAATGCTGTGAGAAATATCCTCTTGATGAGAACTCAACACATTTCCTTTGTCAGCTCCCAGTGTGGTGCTTTTTTAATTGCAAGCTAAATGTAGACAGCCAACAGTTGAATTAAATATTCCTATTATTCCAACTCAATTAGGTCCCACTGGATGTCTCCTAGAACTGGACTCACGCACACCCTTGTGATTATTTTTCTTTTTAAGGCCCTTAAATGCTTAATGAGTGGGTTTGATTCTTAACATTTTGTCCGTCCAATTCAATGTCATCTTTACACACTGCAAAGTCTTCAAATCCAGTCTTTAGTCTGTATGCTGAAGAGAGAACTATCGTGCAAACTTGACTTGACTTCTTGTATATCTTAAATCATAATAAAGATTGAGGGAATCGGTTTTCCTGATACAATAGCTCTCTTTTAATTTAAGCTGTGAATTGTCTCAATACATTTCCCTGATAGTGCCCCAAAATATTATGCAAGTTTGTGCCACAAGTGCAGTAATGAAAATTGGAAGCGCTGAGGTGGTATCAACACAATGCGCTCGTGTTCTTTAGATGAGGGAAAGTTATAATTTGTGTTTCTGCAGGCAGCTTTTTAAAAAGAGACACTTGCTGAAAAATTGAAAAAATAAACCAGGCGTATGCCAAAGCCTCCTCCACATCCCCACGGTCAGGGAACGCTACATGTTGCAGGGTAAAATTGTGTTTATAAGGAAAGCCGGTAGTTATCTGTTTGCCGAGGAGAGCAAGCTTTACTCACTTTATCACTCCGTCTAGAAATGGATACTAATTTAGCCAATCATTTACACATATGTTTAAGTACAACAATGTGAACATTACGGCATCCACAAAGTATATCTAGATACGCTAAACTAATAATTTATTTTATTTTGTTGCATTCATGAAACAAAGTTAAAATAACCTGAGACTCTGAGAGCTTCAGAAGGGAATTTAGGCTTCAAGAAAGCCAGAAAAAAAAATCAGAAATATTAGAATCATCAGTTTGCAATTCCATTATTAGACATCTGCAAATATTTTTTGTCTTTCTTAACACATAATTAATACTCAGTGTTTGGAAGTCTTGGCGTTTTGTTTAAAAGAGCAGTAAATTTAGGGCTAATGATTTGCAAATAGTGTGTTACATTTTTCTATTTTTTTTTTTTAAATTAATTTATTATAATAAGGTGTGGATTTTTCTGTCTCTTTCAGTCAGATGCTGATATTAATGCTGGTACTTTGCCTTAATGGAAATATTGGCAAATTGGCAAATTGGAAGTTTACAAAGAGATTAAAATTGACAAATAAGCACCAAATAGGTTAAACACAAATGATTTTTTTTATTTTTTTTTTTATTACACGGAAGGGGGGTTGGCGAGAGACTGTGTTTGTTTTATTTCATTTCCAAAGAAATCCAGGGCATTTATGGCAATAACATCAAAAGAACTGTTGAGCCCATACTTGCAAAATCTGACCTTTTCAAGGAACATGCCTTACAGAGACCCTAACTCTTCCATGATGTCCAGAGTATTTTCTCTAAAAGTTTACCTTGTTTACTATTTACTTTGAAGATAAATATTAACATCACAAATAAGAAGCAAATGAGCACAGATTAGTATGCCGAACTGAATTCTGTTGTGGATTAGAATTCTGACGTTGTAATGTCAGTGCTAATTGACATTTAATTTGCTCTTTAATAAAGTTGCTAAATCTCTGCTTCCGCATTAAATCCATATCATGCTAAACATAAACAGAGGAAAAATTTTTTAAAACCGATCTTTGAACAGCCTAGAAAAGCATAAAACCATTACGTACGGTATGAAATGCAATTATATGTGTTACACATAGTGTTTTCAACTTTTGAAACCAGTAGGAGTTTGCTGTTTTCTTTTAATAGGGACAGGATCAGCCCAAAGGTATTAAAATGCAACCAACATTATAAATTAATAGCTCACTAGCCAGGAAACGCAAGACTTAGGGCTGAAACCATAACCTTAACTCTTCCCCATGGGCTGTGTGCAATATGATGATATGCAATTCCATGATCGTGTAAAGTATTAAAATATTAATATGTGCAGAATCCCCACCACCGCCCCAAAAGAGAAAACATCTTGCCGTAGCGCGGAATATTCTCTACATGCCTTTTAGCCCTCACCAGCAGGTACAGGGCAGAAAGTTCCTGGGCGTACCACAAAAGCACAGCGGGGAGGTAGCGTTCTTCATTGTTTGGATAAGCTGGCTTGTCACCCCAAAAAGGAAGAGCAGCTCATTAAGGTGCTATGTATAATTTGCGTAAACCTCAACACAAAACATTAGAGAATTTCTCCTCATTTCAGCACCTGCTGATTAGAAGAAATGCAATGCTTCCAAATCCTGTATGTGTTATTAACTGAAAGATCCTTTCCATGAAACAGAGGAGAAATACTTGAGGTGATTTCATAATTACCCAACACATTTTGGTTTGTTCCTTCTTGCATAATATTCAAAATACCTGTTCATGTAACATCAATTTTATGAGTCACTTTTAAGCCATTGTTGATTGACGTATGTAAAATAATATATGCCTGTCTGTAAAATAAGTCAATTCTACTGCATAAAAACTATAATTTATTTAAAAGTAAGTTTCACTGTACAATTGTGGCTGTAAAACCCATTCTCAATCAGATTATGTGAAAAGCACGGTTCAGCCCATCATCCTTTGGTTACAGTAGATTTGCTGATGTCACATCAAAAGGCTCATTTGCAATCCTATTTCCCAGTTTTAATTACTTCTGGAGACCAGAGAATAATGATACATTTGATATAAATTCAGTTCTTCCAGTATTAATTCAGCCATTTCCTTTTGGTACTTTATGTTCCATATAACAAATACAAAATTATGTTGTATTGGCTGTTATCTATATTCAAAGTGGAATGTTAATGGAAATAATTCTGCAATTTTAAGTCTATTCTATGGAAAAATCTAAATCAAACATCTATTCTTTTTTTTATTTTATTTTTTTTTTCTCAGTACACAGATAAGAGGAGATTCAAATAAGGATATTCAGTTCTCCTTACGAGACTTTTTCAAATGTGAAGGTCTTCTGTCATTACTCTCCTTCTAGCAAAAATTAACTGTAACCACCATTCCATTACCTATTTTCTAAACAGTACAGTAATGAAAACTGTATCACCTAAGAGATAGCTCTATGTGCTAATTCTACCTAAGCCTTCTGCATAAAAATTTTCTTTTTATTTTGAGCTAGCAAGTCACTCAGAGAGCAAACATATGAAACTGAAGTTCTGATGAGAGCGCAGGAAACCTAACTACTCCCGCCACGTCGTCATTGTGGGCTAGATCCAGAGCAAGTCATTCTGTCTGAATATGAGGAAAAACTTCTTTACTTTGAGGGTGGCAGAGCACTGGAACAGGCTGCCCAGAGAGGTGGTGGAGTCTCCTTCTCTGGAGACATTCCAAACCCACCTGGATGCGTTCCTGTGCAACCTGCTCTGGGTAAATATACTTCAGCAGAGGGGTTGGACTAGATGATCTCCGATGGTCCCTTCCAACCCCTACAGTTCTGTGATTCTGTGATTCTGTGATCATGAGCTAACCCAGCTGTACGGAGGCAAACTCAGCCTTGCTTCTTTGGTCAGACAAGTTTCGGCATCATCACGTGCTTACCTGCAGTGAGTCCACTGAATGACATGAGTGAAATCAAAGGTGTCTGATGTCATACTGGACTCTGGCATGATCGGCCACCCGAGTCCAGCAGGTGCTTCCAACGCACTCCAGGGACATTGCCATTTTGTCAGATTTGCAGGTCTACTTTAAAGCACTGCAGAGAAAAAACACCGAGCACAGCGTTGCAGTTGAGTCTGCTGCTATCTTCTCAGAGAGAGACGCAGAGGCTGATTTCTTTTGCTGTCAGGGGTTAGTATTTCTCAGGAAAACTTCTGGGCAAACAGCCCAGAACACCAGCGGGTCGGGGGCGAGCTACTGGCTACAAGGCAAAGCTAGAAAAAGCCATGTCCTCTACGCCACCGCTTGTGAGACGCTGAAGCCCAACCGGCCACTACTGTCTGCTAACACCATGTGGTGCCTGCTGGACCTGACCACTCGTCTACCATGTCATGGGTGGTGGTGTCCTCACTTAGCAGAGGTGGTACGCACTTGTGCGTGAGGCGCCACTGCACCACAAAGGAGAAAGACAGCTTAATCTAAGACAGTCTTTGGAGGTTTCTTGCTGTACTAGTGCAAAACGCCTGTTGTTTCATGCTACAGGCTCATTCCTGTTTGAGTGGGTACAGAGCAACAGTCTTTGTAAAAACTCTGTATTTTACAATATATAGAAGTTCTAGTATGGTAACGTGGTGATAAAATGTAGCCCTTTCCATTTTCCAATGCTAAAAAGAAATACATAATAATCTGAGAAAACACTCCACCCACTTATTTCAATCCTTGTGTGAAATTTTACTGTATCAGAAAACATTTAACTGAGTTTGGAGAGGATTAAGCGCAATTTTAAACAGAACAATTCAACTTTTATCTAAGCATCAATGGCAATTATAAAAATTCTGCCCTTGAGTCAGGTTTCATCATAAAAGGAAAATTACAAATGAGAAATGTAATCTCCTCTCAACACTAAAATTTGTTTTTATGGGTTCCACTGGGTTTACAACATCTTTATACACACGTGTATTCTCTTTCATCACCCTTTCTCATCATTAAGTAATAACCTATAATGATAATTAATATCTGTTGTGAAGAGATTGCCGTCTTCCCTGGAGTCGTCCCTAAAATTATTAACAAAGTGGGGAAAAAAATAGAGTTTTCCCTGAAAATGCTCAGAATTAAATCTTTGTAACAGTAGGAATATTGTTCTTGAGGCAGCTCTTCCACTAAAAGTAAATCTGTATTAGAGCACCCGTGATGTTAAGCAAGGCCTGAAATGAAGGAAGACAGTGCTGCTCCAAGAGAGCATCCTTGGAGATAAGAATCCTGCCCTGCAGGCAGCGTGTGCATTGGCATGACTTGGTCTGCGGCAGAAATTTAGTTGTTGTATTACTCGTATCAGAAGAAAAGGAACTCAGAGACTCAGGTAAATGCCCCCTTTTTTTATAACACCACTGAAATCTTATGGCATTGGCAGGACAGTTCTCCCAGCATCATACCAGGGACAGAGTTCTCATTGTTGCACAAAAGAAACTATCACAGCTTTGGTTTATGATTTATACAGTGGACTGATGAAGAACAAAAAATAATCCAACAGACAACTACATAACCACATGTTGGATATAGATGGGGCAACAGAAATAAAGGAATACGTCCAGAATATGTGTTCTCTAAGTATCCGTCCTTCCCCATGTGTACCAGCACATACTTTTGGAATTTCTTGTTTGCCTGCAAAGGCCTTGCATGCTGTTACTCTCAGAATAAAGTGTATGTGGCTTTGTCTGTGTGTTGCCAACACCACCTGTTCTTTTTCTTCCCCTAGATCCAGACCAGCAGCTGGTCAGTAGCCTCCTTTATTATTTCTCCCTTTATCTCAACGCAGTACATTTAAAGATATTACATATCCTGTTGTACCTCTGTAATTTTCAACAAACGTTTGGTCTACGCATAAATATCTGAGTTTCTTACTCTGCACCTTCTTTTGTTAAATGTGAGCTCATAAAATCAACCGACATTTAAGGAATGAACCTGCTGTAGTTTGGTGTAGTGCTGGCCTATGCAATAAATACAATCCGTCTCAAAGTAAGCAAGAAAAAAAAAAAAAAAGGCAAGAGGCGAGGCTGGATTAATCTACGTCTTTGCTGACTTGGCTGCAACTATAGTGGTGCATTCAACTAGACTTTTGAAGACCATAATTTTCATTTGGTTATTCCAGGCATGCGCTACCGGCATACCCACCTTTTAACTTAATGCCAGAAGGTTGTTTGTGCTCTGCTTTTCTCCCATCACGAGATGTCTACATGACCATAGGACCTCAGTACATCCTCACCTCAGTTGCCTGATGCGTAAAATCACTTCCACCCACCATTAAGGGCTGAAATCCCTTCCATGAACGCCTGCCTGTCTGGAACTTCCTACTCACCAAATCTCTCACCTATGCGCGGAAAGGACAGCAATCAGTACGATGGCAAAGGGGTAATCTCTTCTCAGTCATGACAAAAGACAATGATGATAGGCATTCAGTAAAAAAGGAAAGGTTGATATGTGTGAGATGGCAAATCATCAGACTTTGTTCTTATTCTGGCTGCACAAGACTGCCAAGGACTGGGGAAGAAATTCCCAAACAATCTCAAATGAGGAAACCGAAGTAATGAAGGACATCGAAGCCTTCTTAACTTCTGTGCAGATATAGCCAGAGGAACGATTCCCTTCCTTCTGCCCCACTATCCCCATCTCTTCCTTACTTCCTATCCTCCTATCCCAGCAGTTCCTGTCAGGTTGCTGGTAGAAATATAATCCTCCAACCTTGCACCTTAAAGGGGAGAGGTTCTGCCCCTTCCTCTGCTGGCTGGCAAAACTCCTTTCCTCCTTATAAAGCCTGCTGCACTAAAGCTCATATATTGGCGCTCCAGGACCCGTATTTTAAATTACAAGGAGTGAAAATTTCTGTAGAAACCATTACACTAACCCATCTGAAACAGGCTGATAAACAGCCAGTCTTGTGTGTGTTACTGAATATCTCATGAGGGTAATTTACAATTCCTCAGAGAAAACGGAGGTGAAAGAGTCCCTGCCTGTGTTTCATCTCAGCAAGCGTATCATGCAATGTCTCGAGAATATTAGCAGTGGTAATGTTTGCCTTCCACCAGTTGCAGCCCCCTGGAATAAACATGAATGCTTGCGCTCACACAGCTCAGGGTTTCACCTCCTCGGCGGTGTCAGAGGGACCCGTCTTTGACTGACAGAATGCCCACGCAGTGAAGTCTCCTGGCCATTAAATCTAGGTCCGCGGGACGACTGGTGATGTGTGGGGTGATAACTATGCAGTCCACAGCAACTGATTTCTCTTCTGCTATCTTCACCTCAATCCATCCAACAAAGAATAGCAGAACAAAAATGTTTCTCTTTCATTATGTCACGCTGATGTTTATACTTCATCTTGCATCGTGCCAGGGCATGTTTAGTATTTTTAGTCTTAGACAACACATTATACAGCTTTTCTTGAGAGGTAACTCCAGAGAAACTCCCTTTTTTCACTCTATATGATCTGCCTCCCCATTTATACTGGAGTATACCATGTTTTCCTGTCTTAATGTCTTAACTTTGATCCATATTTTTGTAACAACCTCAGAAGCTTTTGTAGTGTCCTGGACGATCTTTCCTGTTTCTGGCAATTAACAGTATACCATTTGTCTAGCAGAAGACAAACCTTAAAAGTAAAGGTAGAGAACCCGATACATTATGTTTTGGATTATGGCAAGGCTGCGAACAGTATCACACAGCTGTTTTTCATACCCGAGTCCTTACCTGTACTCAATGGACCATATACAATGCAACACTAACGCCATTTCGCATGTCTGAGGCAAATCCACCACTTATATGTTATGTGACATACTATTTTAGAAAGAAATTTGGTGACACCCAGTCAAACCTACAATTTTTCTCTTTCCTTTCACATCCTTACATTTAGGGTATGAAAGACACAACTATCCTTAGGCACGAAAAGTCCATTCACTAAGCCAAGACGGGCAGTATTTACAATTTCTGTGATTCTCTCTGCAGGTGATCAGAAGTCACAAGAAATAGGGATGAACCCAAGAAAATTTAGATACAACCCCTTCCAACATTTTTAGTTTTGACCTTACAATTTCAAAGGAGTACCATCTGTATCATCAGCAGACATATATTTTCTCGTAATTTCACTGCTTACCTGACGTGCTGTTTAGTGTCCAGCCTTGTTTTGTTAAGCCAATATCTGCCAATTAGTGAAGGACCATTTCCTTCCGCAACGGTTAATCAGAACAACAAAGAGTTAACCCCTGTATTGCCTAGCAGGGTAATTATGGTCCTGCTAGAAACAGCACCGTTCTTATTCTGCATTGTATACCAGTTCAATAAAGATTTTTATTAACAATAGGGGATTTTTATGGATTAAAGATGAAAAAGCATACTCTGACATGATTTATTTATTGTTCTCTTGGCACAGTGTTTTTTTTTCTGAACCGTCTACTCGTGTTAAAGAACATTTGCAATGATCTATGTATGAATCCTGATTAAGCTGTTTGAGTTCTAACTGCTAATGATGCAATTTGTTATTAAGCACACCTTGTACTGTGTGAAGTCATTTCTTTTTCAGAAGCAGGTTGTTCATCCTGCCCCCTTTCAGAGAGCCCATCTTTTCCCTCTGAAGGAAGCCATTTTCAGTTGCTTATAAAAAAACTTTCCCCAAATGTAACTAGGTGAGCCGATGTTAGCAATGGTGGGTGTCTGCCTCGAGCCATTGCTTTTGGGGAAAACACAATCAGAACAGGCGTTTATAAAATTAGGCTGGGGAAATTACATTTTTATAATGTCAGATCTCAAATCTGACATTTTGACAAAGTGTACGTTTAAAGTCCCGCGATTTAACCATTTAAAAGGAGGGTTTTGAATTCTTGCCTGAGAGCAGCTGTTAAAAAGTCCAGCCTGTTGTTTCCTCCGAAAAATCAGTCTGCGGATTTGATTGAGTTGCAAACTGTGAAAAAACAAGAGTTTGTACATACTCAGACTGTAGCAATCGAAGTCCCTGTGTGCGCTACGTATCCTTGCACCCCATGCGTACTGGAAACCCAAGCAGGAACAGAAGTGGCTCTGTGTGATTCTCACAGATTGAGTATGCTTGCTGCAGATAAAGACCCGAAACTGGGAGCAGGAGGGGGAACCGACAGAAGGAAAGAGATGTTGAGATATCTACTGAAATACTGGAGCTAAAGCTAACTTTTGTCAAATACGAAAGGTATGCTAGACCCCCTGCAAACAAAGGCTTTTACTACTGCTGCGTTATCACAGAAATGCCAGGAAGCATGTATTGCAAAAACTACTTTACAGTAGAAGAGTTAATGGCGCAGAATATTATTTGTGCTATCAATCGTCTTTCTCAGATAACTTAAATTCCTGCACAGACACTATGCAACGTGTGTAAGTCTGTTTAAGAATTTAATTTTGTTTAAGGTAGAATATTTTCCTTGTAGCAAAGGCTTTCTTCTTCAGCAGCGTAACTGGAATGGACCAGCTCCCTCAAACAAGTATTTCCTGAGGGGCCCAAAGCATTCAAACGCAAAGATTTTGTCAGGAAGGTGAAAGAGGCTGATGAGAACTAAAAAATTACTGAAATAATGGCATAAAGGTTGGTGCAATGCAGACACTACCATGTTTGCACCACATAAACAAGGAGGAGAATATCACAGGCTCGCGGGTATTTACAGCTTGTAGACACCATAAAGAACTTCCAGGGTAAAAAGAAATTAATTTTAAAAGATGGTAGGGCCTGCTGATTTCTCACTGGAAACAGGTTCTTTCCTGCCCATTTGCAATACATAACTGATATTGTTCTGCATCTCGGAATTGTTTTTCCCAATGGTAAGCTATTCAGATTCATTCAAATCATGAATATTCTAATTTCTAAGCAGCACTCACTCAAAGCCATTCTTTTAGATCTTACTTTTTTACTTGGGGTTGCATTTGGTTTTCTGGAGTGCTAGCTGGATGGATCCCCACTGGAATTAATGCCTTTTGGGTTGGGTACTGTCTAGACACAGAAATAGCTCATTTTTAAAAACTCCTAAAAATAACGATCACAGATAGAGTTGAAAAATATTTCACAGCCATTTCCAAGAACAGAAATCAAGTCACTTCATTATTCATGTCACAGTCTGGATCATGTTACTTTGCAATGGCCTTAATCAATAAAACCCAGATTTAAACAGCAAATTGATGAGAAGAATGGGAGGATAAAAGGACACTAGCCAGAATTAAGGCCAAAAGTCAATATGATGTTTTTATTCTGAAATGATGAAGTATCCATTGATGACAGATTTTTTAAAATATCCTATGGCATCTAAATATTTTTTTGCCAAAGAGGTTCTTTTATTTTTATTTTTTTTTTACTCCAAAAACATGAACTGGAGACTGACCTGTACTGAAAAAGATAAGCCAAGCCGAGAAAGCATCCCTAAGGTATATCCACCTGGATCTAGGCATGCTTGCATGCACTCACAATATCAAGTCCCTAGATCTGTCCTATTTTATCCCAGTCCTATTTTACAGCAACTGTATTCCTATGAAAATAACTTCTAAAGTCTGATGAATTCTGTGCAGGTCATATGGCAATATACCATGCTTGGTAGGTGACTTGGGTGAAGATTTCCGTTCCAGAATAAATTGGTTTGAGAGTTACAAGTAAACTTTAAATCTAAGGGACTCTTTAGCCTGAAAAAATCTAAAAAACCAATACAAACAAACAAAAAAAAACACAAAAAACCCCCAAACTCAAAACCATCAACAAAAACAAAACCACAGACAAACAAAGAAACAAAACCCAAACACGTTCTCATAGTTTGGATCAATGGCAGCAAGAATAATTTCTAGCGGATTTTTTTAGAAGGAAATAGATGCATCTGAAGGATAAAAACAAAACCAAAGACTTCCTCAGATAGTTAGAGAAGCAATTATCTCCACTTAATAATATACTTCACTGAGCTTCTAAATTGTCAGAACATTTGAAAATTTGCATGCCAGAAAACCTGATGCCATGAAGGAAACTACGGCTGTCCTATTTCCCACTGAGACCAGAAGCCGAATGCAAGAGTTCACACGGGAAAGTTATTTGTTTTCTTCCCATTAGATTTCAGACGACTCCAACTTGTACTTTGCCAAATACCTGAAACAAACCCAAATTGAGGACAGTTTGTGGTTTGCCCTTCACACATTGAAACAGATAGGAGTTTATGTAAGGTCAGCATCTGCCAAAGTGTACTGACAGTGAAAGAGCCTTGCAGCTTTATTTAGATTTTTGAAACACGTGTCTGCTTCAGATACAAAGGAAAGATTTAAAACAAGAAGCAAGACTGATGTATGCAAACATGATTGAGTAAGCAGGCAGAAAGCCTGAAACAATAATTTCTGCTTCATCCCAGTGATGTTTACCCAGGCACCAATAATGATACTTTAAATATCAGCCTTGTTAAGTATTTTGTTACACATCAAAACACATTATGGAAATTTACAATAGCAAGGGATGCAAGAAAGGGAAAGTCAATGTTCTCAATTCTTTAAGACTTTTGGCAAAGAGCCACAGAATCATATCACCAATCCCATGCACAAATACAGGCCGGATGGAGAATGGGTAGAGAGCAGCCCTGAGGAGAAGGACTGAGGTTAGCAAATGTAACTGACTGGAGGTTAGCAAATGTGACAGCCATCCACAAGAAGGGCCGGAAGGAGGATCCGGGGAACTACAGGCCAGTCAGTCTGACCTCAGTGCCTGGGAAGGTCATGGAACAGATCCTCCTCAGTGCCATTACACGGCACATGCAGGAGAACAGGGTGATCAGGCCCAGTCAGCATGGGTTTGTGAAGGGCAGGTCATGCCTATCAAACCTAATATCCTTCTATGATAAGGTGACCCACTTAGTGGATGAGGGAAAAGCTGTGGATGTTATCTACTTGGATTTTTGCAAAGCTTTTGACACTGTTTCCCACAGCATTCTCCTGGAGAAACTGGCTGCTCATGGCCTGGACAGGTGTACTCTGCGCTGGGTAAAAAACTGGCCGTGCCCAGAGAGTGGTGGTAAATGGAGTTAAATCCAGTTGGTGTCCAGTCACAAGTGGTGTCCCCCAGGGTTCGGTGCTGGGGCCGGTTCTCTTTAATATCTTTATCAATGATCTGGATGAAGGGATCGAATGCACCCTCAGTAAGTTCGCAGATGACACTAAACTGGGCGGGCGTGTTGATCTGCTTGAGGGTAGGTTGGTTCTGCAGAGGGATCTGGACAGGCTGGACCGATGGGCTGAGACCAATGGTATGAGGTTCAACAAGGCCAAGTGCCGGGTCCTGCACTTGGGTCACAACAACCCCATGCAGCGCTACAGGATTGGGGCAGAATGGCTTGAAAGCAGCTCGACAGAAAAGGACTTGGGAGTGTTGGTTGACAGCCGGCTGAATATGAGCCAGCAGTGTGCCCAGGTGGCCAAGAAGGCCAACAGCATCCTAGCCTGTATCAGGAATAGTGTGGTGAGCCGGACTAGGGAAGTGATCATCCCCCTGTACTCGGCACTGGTGAGGCCCCACCTCGAGTACTGCGTTCAGTTTTGGGCCCCTCGCTACAAGAGGGACATTGAGGTGTTGGAGCGTGTCCAGAGAAGGGCTACAAAGCTGGTGAGGGGCCTGGAGGACAAACCTTATGAAGAACGACTGAGGGAGCTGGGGTTGTTTAGCCTGGAGAAGAGGAGGCTGAGGGGAGACCTTATCACCCTCTACAACTACCTGAAAGGAGGTTGTAGAGAGATGGGGGCTGACCTCTTCTCCCTGGTGACAAGTGATAGGACGAGGGGAAACGGGTTCAAGTTACGTCAGGGGAGGTTTAGATTAGATATTAGGAGACATTTTTTCACTGAAAGGGTTATTAAACATTGGAATAGGCTGCCCAGGGAGGTGGTGGATTCACCATCTCTGGAGGTGTTTAAAAAAAGGGTAGATGGGGCACTGAGGGACATGGTTTAGAAGTGGCTCTTGTCAGGGTAGGCTAAAAGTTGGACTCGATGATCTTAAAGGTCCCTTCCAACCTCAACAATTCTATGATTCTATGATTCTATGACTCTGGGGTGTTGGTGGACGAAGAGCTCAACGTGAGCCAGCAACGTGTGCTCGCAGCCCAGGAAACCAACAACATTCTGGGCTGTATCACAAGAATTGCAGTCAGCAGGTCGAAGGAGGTGATTCTGCCCCTCTGCTCCACTCTTGTGAGACCCCACCTGGAGTACTGCGTCCAGCTTTGGAGCCTCCGGTATCAAAAGGACATGGACCTGTTGGAGCAGGTCTAGAGGAGGGCCACGAAGATGATCAGAGGGCTGGAGCACCTCTTCTATGAAGACAGGCTGAGAGAGTTGGGGTTGTTCAGCCTGGAGAAGAGAAGGCTCTGTCTGGGGAGATCTTATAGCGGCCTTCCAGTACTTAAAGGGGGCCTACAGGAAAGATGGGGAGAGACTCTTTAGGAGGGAGTGTAGTGATAGGACAAGGTTTAACAGTTTTAAACTGAAAGAGGGGAGATTCAGATTAGATATTAGGAAGAATTTTTTCACTGTGAGGGTGGTGAGCCCCTGGCCCAGGTTGCCCAGAGAAGCTGTGGCTGCCCCATCCCTGGAGGGGTTCAAGGCCAGGCTGGATGGGGCTTTGAGCAACCTGGTCTGGTGGGAGGTGTCCCTACCCAGGGCAGGGGGGTGGAACGAGATGATCTTTAAGGTCCCTTCCAGCTGTAACCATTCTGTGATTCTATGATAAGACAAGAAGAGAGAGGAGTTTCAGCGTGGTTCAAAGGTAAGAAAGGTTCTCCACAGACTCCATGATTTTCAGGGATGACTTGGGCAATTGTTTGAGTATTCAAGTGATTTCTGCTGCCAGAAGTTTGGATTACCAGAATGGATTACCACAGCCCTCCTGCAGACTACATAGTACAGCTCCAGCACAAGAACGCTACTTGAGAGTTTAAGACTCAGCACAACCCAAACCTTCCTACCTAACTCTTGAAAGAGAGAATTATTGAGAGCTTAACAGAAAAAAAAGGAAGTCGATGATGAATTTTCCTGCTGCAAACAGTAGAAACAATCTTTGTAGACATTTCTGTAAATATCTCAAATTTCTATAAATTTAAAATGTCAATATGATACAAAAAGCAAAAATAATTTTAATGACTTAACTTAAAAATAAACCTGTCAGGACAATTTTTCACTTAATTATTAGTCACTGCAGTTCTTCAGTGCATCCTCTCTGGGGAAAAAATTCTAGATTAAAATAGCTTTAAAAGTTAAGAGGGCACATGTTCTCAGGGGTACGGCATGAAATGTAGTAACGTAGCTCATGGCATAATGAATTAGAGAATCAGCTGGACAGCTATCAAGTAACTGAGATCGCCGAAATATTCTACAGAAGAGCTGCATTCTGCCAGATGACTCCATGTACATTTACAAGAGGTTATGAGCAGATCAAAAGACCTCATGGTTTTCTTAAACTGCCTACGTACTTCAATACAGTACGACAAAATCTGCCCTCAGTTATACCACTGGAAAATCACTCATTTCATGGGCTTTGATGTATTGGCAGTTCCACTGACATAGCTGATGGCAGTATTTGGCCAAATACATCTTCATTCAGAAGCAGCACCAATTACCTATAATAGCTTTCCCCAGAGGATGTCTGGGAACATGTGAAGATACTATATAGTAACAGTGACGCAACCTTTTTCCCAAGCTATTTCTAGAGAAATGTGATTTGAAAAAAAAAAAAAAAAGTACAAGTTGATTTGTACTTTTTTTTTTTTTTTCCCAAAACTTTAACTATTCCATTTGAACAGACACTAGGGAAACAGTAAACTGAGAATTTTTGTAAGGGGTTAAAATTGAATTTTTTTTCCTCTTCACTCAGGCTCCCTGACTCTTCCCATTCCTAGTTCTTCTGTAAAGCGCTTGAGCTCTTGTGCTCAGTAACAAGCTAAAAGTTAGTGTTTTGTTAATAGACATATCATAACCCAGCTACAGTATTTTTAAACCAGTTTCTTAAACCCAAAGCATAGAATAATGGTAATCAAGAAACAAGTTTATGAACTACCGTTAACTCTCAGTTGGAAGATGTATTACTGTAGTGCACCATTAAAATGCCTGCCGTCACGCTGAAACACATCATCAAAGTAGGTCAGGCATGTCTAGTTCTGAGATGGACATATTTCAGAATGTAAATTTCCACCAATATAGTTAAGGAAGTTGTGGGTTGGGCAAAAATAAAAGCTTATATGCAACAGTGATATTTTGTTCCATCAAAGAGAAAAATATGCAGGAAGAAAGCTTTTCTTTTTTCTTTTTTTTTATAAAAGCAGGGAGAAAATGTTGACAACCATCATAATCATTTGAATTTAGTCTGGGATTTGCAAAAGAACCTGATCTTCTTAACTGCTCACATCACTGCTTTTGCAGTTTTGAAATCCTTCCTTCACGCACAGAGAAGCTGACAGAATGACAATGTAATGACTCGAATCCTTTATTCACCAAACAAGGACACCACAGGCAAGGGATGAGGCCAAGACTTTTTACTGTTTCTTTTCGGTGCCTTAACCCTCACCTGGAGGGAGCCACTCAACGGCTGAAAGGACATTTTTATCTTCCAAACCAGTATGATCTTCCACCTTTTTATTAGCAAGAAAGGTAGCTAACATACACAATTCTTTACAGTTTCTAAAAATAACGGGTTTTAGTGATCCTGACCAGAAGACCATTGTACATGGAAGAGTTAGTGATCCACACAGCCTGAGTAGGACCAGACCTGTGCTGTGCAGTGTTGTGCTGCGCTGCACGTCGAGTTTAGCTTTCAGGACGGTGTTGTGCTGCACAAACCCCTTGCCCACAGGATAACCTCAGCCTCCTCATTGTAGAGGAGGATCCTGCAGGAGACTCCCCCTTGGTTCCAGCAATTACACCTCCTGCATCACCATCCCTTTATCTAAAAGTGCAGCAAGAAGTTCTCACGCGAACATCCTCTCTGTTTGACAGCAGCAATGATGAATAGAACTGTTTTCTTGTAAGAAAATCTGATAATAGCTCGAATGACCCAAATGGGGTAACCCTTTCTACAGACAGGGTCTGCACAATGTGCTGCGGGTTGGTTGGAGACACAACTCAGGGTTCCCAGCATCCAAAGGGGTGTAAGATTATCTACATTATTCTGTCTTTCATTATTGTGTTGGCTTTAACAAATAGTATTTTAAATGATACTTTAATGACACAGACTCTATAGAGTCTGATTTCCTTTCCTGCTTGGCATCATAACCGACTAGCCCCTTCTGGCACAAAACACTGTTCTTTTGGTTTAAGATTTGATGACATTTTTCAGCATCTCCTCTGGCAATTTTACGGAGAGCAATTTCAGGTAGGAGTCCTGTTTTTCTCACTTAACATATCTTGCTGTAGAACAAGTATGAAATTACTGCATGGGGGAAAAAAATGAAGTCAAATTAAGGGATGCGTCAAAAACTTTTGCTCTGGCTCCTCTATGACCCCACATCATCAAGCTCTTGTCTTAGATACATGATTCTTACAAGGCAACAAGCAGTTTTGTTTGTTCTTGGTGGTGTAAGAAATGCATAAGAGCTTGATGATGGAAAGAGAGTGGAAGACACTGGTAAGAAACTGGCTATGGGTGAAGTTCTGCCTCGAGATTTTCCAGTGGAATCTGTATCCAAATAGACAAAAATTATACATTATCATCCGAGGCAGAATCAAAAGAGTATCGCAAGTGTTTTTAAGGCACTAGTTTAAAACAGGTGGTTGGGAGAATAGGAGAGTTCAGTCACCCCTCATGATACAAAGTCCAATGAAACTGCTGTGTGGCGCAGAGACAGACTGAGGTTTATAGTGTAACACCTGAAAGAGCAATGGGCTATGTATCAACACTTCCAATAGAATCCAAACAAGAGGAATAAGAGATCTCTGCTGAGAAAAATGGAAAACAACCAAAGATACCTACCAAGGTCTTCAGGGACTATACTAATTTTATTAATCTAAGGAGTAATGACTCTTCCTGCCCCAAAGTAGAACCATTCACATACAAAATACTAGGAAAAGGAAATCTTAAAAAGATACCTGAGGGGAGCACTGCAACACAAAGCTGTAACTAAGGATGAGACCAGGTCAACCAAAACATCTTGCCCTGTGGCACAGACTTAATGGCTGTCTCTCTCTGTATTATTCTCCCCATTACTTTGGCCAGTTGAATTGCCAGATACGTGCATTTAGAAAAAAAAGAACTCTGCCTTTTCCAAGATTTCCTCCATGTTTTACATCTTTATTTTTAGCCAACAGCTACTGTGTTCTGCAACATAGAATTCTGACAGGGACGGTCTCAGCATAAAAAAGAGAAATGCAACTTATGCATTTTTAAACAAAGAGGGGAAGCAAAAATAAGATGAAAAACAGAAGCAAGTACAAATGAATTCTGAAGATCAGCATTTTTTGAAGAGCTTCAAGAAAGGGAGATAGAACACCACTGCAGGGACTAAGCTGCATGGTTACTCCCAGATCCTGAGGGATGGAAATCTCACAGTTTGTGCGTAACAATGCAGTAAAAATAGGCCAAATATGAGCGACTATATGACTCAAAATGAAACTGTTGGGAAAAGGTCCATTTTGCTGACTCCATGACCAAGACAGACAAGAAAAAAAGTGCCAAAGAATCCAAAATGCTACCTGAAACATTTCTCAAAGAGCACATAGAAAACAGGCTCTGGACGACAGGTAAGAGAAGAAAGAGTATTTGGGAAAAGAGATAAGAATGACAGTATATAATATCACTTTGCAGTGTTCAAAAACACCAGTCAAGTGTGAAAAATGTGGAAAGAGAATGAGTATAGTGGGAAGAATTCTTCATGGGGAATGATGGGCAGTATTACCTCGGAGGCAGCTATCAGTCTGAAGGAAAGCAAATGGACTATTATACTTAATTGAAGTTGGCAACAGGAACACAAGGCCACGTGTTGCCAGAAGTAGTGGTAGTTAAACAGAAGGAGCAGTCAGACTGAACTAAGGTAAAAGAACTTGCACCAACTCCGTTGCCTTCAACACGAACTGAGCATATGGGCATGTTAAAATTTCACCTGGGAAAGGTGCCTGTCTGAAGGGTATTCAGCACGATCATCAGCTTTCCCTCATTGGAACTGTGCAAAAATGGTATAATTAAGAAAGTGTAAAAAAACATCTCCAAGAGGAAAGGGAGTACCTAGTTGAGCAGATAATGTCGAGAATTAATATAGCTACCCCATTAGTCATACCTCAGGGAATGTCCCACTTGCCCTAGGAATATGACTGGACAAGCTTAAAGTAAGAAATGAAAACTAGCAGAAGGCAAACATCCACAATACAGAAAAGAGGAAAAAAAAAAAGAAGAA
The DNA here is from genome assembly GCF_964199755.1 of Larus michahellis. Lineage (NCBI taxonomy): Eukaryota > Metazoa > Chordata > Aves > Charadriiformes > Laridae > Larus > Larus michahellis. The sequence goes on along the minus strand of NC_133900.1, from coordinate 79,174,583 downwards.
AAAAAAAAAGAAAAAGAAAAGGAAAACCAGAACTCCATCTCTATGTTGACCTAAAGAAATCCCATCTTTATATAAGAAGTGAGTATTTTCCACTACCTACAAGAGGAAAAATTCCAAAAGAATTGTTTGATGCCAAATGTTTTCCTATAGCTCTTACATCTGCAGTAGTCTGGCAGGTGTCTTTAAAAACACCTAGCACACGTACGTGGTGCATATTCAACACCCCCTTTCCTATATGCTGTTTTCTCAGACTGCCATTTGGTTTGTGTCCAGCAACCAGGCTGTTTTAGTAGAAAATAGACACATTTTGGAAGGTCTGGAGTGTATGAACATCTGTTTAGGTGACATTTTGACATGAAGTGGGTGTAAAGGGGAAAAAGTATATGACCAGAGGCTTCGAACAGTTTTGGAAAGAACTCAAGCTGTCTGGTTACAGTTAGGTTACACAAAAAACTTAAATTTCATTCTATGCAAATAACAGTTCTAAGAGCAATTATTACATCAAGAGGCCTGGTAAACAACAAACAAGATTAAGGGTATCACAAATATCTCCTGCTCAAAAGACAATAAGAGGAACAAAGATTTCCCAAGTACTGTGAATCACGTATGTAAAACTACATTTCACCTAACTAAGGATATCAACCTGCAGAAAGAGATACTACTATGCCACAATGACATGAAATCAAACTTGTAAAGGAGTTTTTTTGAGAAATTTAGGTAATTAAATAAGAAACTTCCAGTCCTTCCAAAGTCTTGAAGGACTCAAGAGTAAGAGCAAATTAACTTGTCACCAGTTGCTTCTAAAATCACGGACATAGTTCTCCTACCGCAATATGATCAAAGCAGATCTGAACATCAGCGTTCTCAAATTCACAAAAAAGGCTACTCACTTTTAGTCTGTGCATGTAAGAAATTAAATAGTTTGTGGGAAGAACTGATAGACACATAAACACTAGTCGCCCTTACCCCCATGTAGTAAAATGATAAAATAAGGTTGATTAAGTAAGAGCCTACCAAAAAAGTTGCACTCTGGTCTGTATTTAGTACTGTACAATTACAGAAAGGTGTCACTGAGGCATGGGATGTCTCCTTCTGACATTCTGCTCAGCGTAAAACCAGAACAGTAGATACGTTTATCAATAACTTATTGATACATACTTTCAATTCTGCATTGCAGAAATGCGTATCATTAAATGTTCAAATCGTCACATTTACTTGGAAAGAAAGTAGGTAGCACCCTACCTTAGGAGCAAAAATTCAGAAAAAGAGTTCTGTTTTGCCAAGGTTCCCACTACACAGCAGTGTCTGTTTCTAAGTCTGAAGCAATACAGGCTCCAAAACACCACTGAGTACAGAACTGATGCAACAAAACACCACCCATTGTTTGCTCCTGTGGTTTAACGACACTTCCAATCCTAAGGACTTGCTGTTAACAGCAGGGCATTAAGCTTGTATCTTAAATCTGACATTTTCTTTAGTAAATGAAGATAGACCTTTCTGATTGGCAGTCAGGAAAGAAACAAAGAGCTGTAAGACTGCCTTTACAATTTTACTCCCCCACTTAATGAAGGTCCTGTGCACCTAAAAGCCACATTCTTCAACTCCATCTTTCTTTCTTTGCCAGATACCTTGTCAGCAGAAGCCAAATAGAGATGTTATACTCTAAAACCGCACAGGTTAATTCTTGACCTCTCTTTCTGGATTCAGATTTTTTTTCTGATTCTGGAAGTATTTAACAAAAAATAAATAACGATAGAAGGACAATGATTCTTTGAAAGAAGTTGCTTCATCTTAAGACTTTTTTCCAACATATCTTCTAAATGGAGTGGATCATATGAACCTCCCCACCATCTTCAATCGCTTCTCCCTTTGTTCCTAGTGGACTTTTGAAACAGAAAACCCTTTATTCAATACCTGACTTAGGAGTAACATCTTTGAGCCAACATTAATACCTGCGTTTCAAATAAAATCCCCTTCTTCCTCTTCTTCACCTGTTCCCAGCCACAGTGTCTCACAGTCACAGTCCATTTTCAGTCTCAGTTCAAAGAACTATTTCATAGGAAGTTCCCACCTCTCCCACTTCTTCCGAGATCCCTGCTGCTTTTTCACATCAATGTCAAGCGATTCCTTCAGGGCCAGTCTGGTCTGCCCAGTGTGGGTAGCAGCAGTGTCTCTCTTATGACTGAAATGATCACATGGAGAGGAGAGAAAGAGGAGGAAAAACTCCATGTAAGCCTGACACATGGGGTTGTCTACATATTTTTCATGACCTGTGGGTCTTTGCCAGCCTGAATTCTCAGAAATCAATCCCCGGGCCCTTCAGTGAGAATGGGTCTGTATTTGGAATAAGTAAAACCACTTTCTCTAGTGCAGGAAGCAACGTCTAACATTCCACAAGTTAGACCTTCTCACACTTGAAGACAATATTCTCTTTTCAAGTGCAAAGTCTGGAGTTTTAAGAATTATGAGCCAAAAATCAGATACACCCAGGCAGATACGCATACCAAAGGCAATCTAAATTGCCATACAGTGTATACAACATTTGAGTATGCTGTCTGACTTAAACCAAGAAACGCCTTACAGACTCATATCTATTGAAGATATTGAAATCACAGCCTTCATCCACCCCGCGTTGCCACACTGTACGTCTGTGAGCACTTACAACGCACATTGAAGATTTACACTGAAGCAGTGTGGATTCCCCGAAGCTCGGCCAACATTATAAACACAGTACAACTTGTGTTAAAAATCAAGTTCAGATTTGTTGTTGCCCTCTACACTACACTAGAAATGCTCAGTGAAGACCTTACTTTTTTTGTGTTTCATAGCAAAGGTGTCAGCAAGAAATTCCAGGCACATGAAATCTGGTCATGGTCCAGCCTGTGTTAGAAACTGAGCAACACTGAACACCACCAGATTAGGAGCTACTGATTTGGAATCTAGATCCACACACGTTCTTCTTTAAAGCAGATGATACTAAAAAATATTCTAAACATCTCAATAATATGGCCTTATATAATTTTTATTTTATATAACATATTTTTATACTTATTTTAGATTCCACGGTTGTTTTCTTCTTACACAGATACATCATTGCCTTGTTTCTGAGGCTAACTCTTAAATTACAGCCCAACAGAAAAGCTAAAGGAACATATATAACTTCCTATAACTAAGCCACACAGATTGTTTCTGGGGCCTTACCCTCCCATGGGAATACTCTGATCCAAATAGACACACACCAGTTTTCCAGACCGAGAAAACTGGATCATCCAGCATCTTATTAAAGCACCGGAGGAAAGAACTTATGGGTAGGAAGAGGCTGGGAGACGGCCACGTGGCCAATGAGGCTCACAGATGCTCCCAGTAGCAGTCAGGGAGAATCCAGGGTGAGAGGAAAACAGAGAGTTTAAATTAATATAGCTTAAATTCAGGATGGATTATTATGATCATAGCATGCTCTTTTCTACAACGCAGGTTGCAGAAACTTCTGCAATAATCTTGGCTCTGAACTTACAACATCTGTCTGAACTGCAGCGTCTTAACTACCCTCACACACACACACACACACACACACATATACACACACACACACACACACACACACACACACACCCCACCAAAAACTCTCCGCAGTTGTCCTCTGCTATTTCCTTGACTTGGCAGCATAAACCGCACAGTTATCCAAAACAAAAAAAGATCTCTGTGGAAGTCAGGCAGTTAAATACCTTTAAAAGCATTTCCTGACTTCTTTTCCTCTCCCTGACTTTCATCTAATTAACTGCTAGAGCTAGTTTTCTACTTAACTTCAGTGAAATAAGCAGATACGAGCAATCAAAAGAAGATTAATAGCCATTTGCATGCGTGACTCTTCCAGAGCTACTATAAACGTTTATGTCTGGTTTTGCAATGATCACTCACTGCTAAGATTTGGGGTGTGAAAAAAAGGATCAATTTGTTGCGTTACACTTAAAGCATCCAGAAATAATTATTTCCAGTTTCTGTAGCAAAAAAAAAAGTAACGGTGAAGATATTGTGTTTGATACGGAAGATGTTTAAATCTGCCCAGTACACAGAGGGGCAAGGGGTACCATGTATTAAAAAAAACAACAAAACAAACAAAAAAAAAAAACAGCCAGAGGGAGTGAGAGAGAGAGAAGAGGAAGACTTTCCATTTTAACATTTTAGAAGTGTACACGCTTTTTGGCATGGAAATAACTTCTCTGAGCTGATTAGGTGAGTCACTGGGTTTGGTTTTTTCCCTAGAATGAGTTCTTTGCAGCAAAGACAAAACACTTCAGCCTTTACAAAAATGACCCAGAATGTCCACTAATATTTAATGTACTTATTGGCATGGATGTCAAGTAAGCACCCTGCTAGAAACCGCTGGTTAGATATAATGTAGGAAAATAAGTATTTTGAGCAGTTTCTGCCAATATATTTCTTACACAACTTAATGTGCAAATATCGCTGGCCCATTACTGTTAAGAAATGAGGAATTTTAAGGACTATTAAACACTCTGCAAATAGATCAGCTGAAAGTTATTCAGCACAGGTGTTCTTATAATTAGGTAACATTGGAAAAATGTAATGTTCAACGGTCCTTGTACTTTGCCCTTCTTCCTGTGTAGGAATGAATATTACCAGTCATAATTAACCCAAATCTCTGTTCCAACAGAAATAAACATTGAGTGTAAAACAGTAATGCTTTATTTTTATAGCCTTTTAAACTAATATTTTTTATAATTAGTTGTATATTATTTAATTCATACTTACAATTACTCACTTTCACTGGAAACAAAAGTGCTAAGATACTGGGAAGAGCCTGCTGGGGTTTGTCGGCATTTCGTCTAATGGAACCAGGAAGCCCAGGAAATTTTACTGTTTCGTATTTGCTACTATAACCTTTTTATTCCAAAGGACACAGGCGAGTCCCTGGGCTATTACAAAGGTTGTTAGAGATCCTTTTTTTAAAAAAAAAGAAAAATAAATTATCATACAGTGATTCCATGCAGAGAAACCTAGAATTTGTGTTTTTAATGAGCCTTGACAGTAGCCATGAGGTCTAACAAAAATTCCGGACCTGCAATGTTGGTGAATATTTGTTAAATAATCGGTGAACCTGCTTCCAGCCAGCCAAAGTTTCAATGGATTTACAGACATATCTCTGTTTGTTCAAGTATACTTATTCATTACAGTTATTTACTTATTAAACAGCTACCCAGGCAGGTGCCATTCACTGAGATGAAATGGTTTCTTTCTCGAAGAGTTTGCAATGCACGTGTTATCATTCTGGTGATAGGATCACTAGTAGTTTTATTTAATCAAGGGAGTAGCTCCGTCTTGGAAATTGTTACGGGACTGTGAGATTAAATTATTTAGCCCTGCAAAGGTACAGCTATCCTGCAAAAATATACATTTAAAAGATAACATACGCAAACGAATTCCACACTGAAAGACTAAAAAGGCTTTCGTTCTTCGTTTTGTAATTCAGTAGGAGAGGTTGAGGGGAGCGTGGAGGCGGGTGTGGGGTGGGTGAATACCTATTACACAGCTTCAATAGCTGTTAAAGGGGGAAATTACCTGGAGCTATATGTTAGTAAGTAAAAGCATTTTTCTCAGCATGTGTCTGATATTCTGCAATTCAAAACTACATTTAAGGATATTGGAAGTGGTCAAACAAAAGAAGAAAAAGTGAGACTAAGCAGAGAGAAGCCCAATCGGTAATTATACACTTGTACACTCCTGTGTTTAAAGATCCAATAAAGAGTCTGGAGATCTTACTTGAGTTCCACACTGAAGGTATGGGATTGTCTCTTCACTCCGGCCCCTGTTAATGTCAACTCACTGAGCATTAGCACAAGATTCCCCTGTATCCCAAACAGTGAGGGTATAAGAATGCAGCCTGGGACGCATATTGGAAAGATATGAGTGTGTACAGAATCATAGAATCCTCTAGGTTGGAAGGGACCTTTAAGATCGTCGATATAACATATTCATATATACTGCGGTACATTTAATCATGTATATTCTTTTGAGAGGTGATATACAAGGAACTCTTCGAGTAATGCTTCAAGATATGCTGCTTGATACTTCCCCCTTCCTATCCTGGAAGAAATATGAAGAATTGTCCAGCTACCCAAGGCCATAAGAAAGGAGGTCTTGTAGTCCCTCCTGCCTCTGACCCTGGCAGTCTGTGTTACCAGGGAATCTTTGAGGATATGACTATCCCGATCAAGACATGTGAGAGAATAAAAATAAGATGAATAAAACCTTGATGTTGGAAATGTGTACATTTTCCCCCCGCATCTATCACTTACACTTGTCTGAGTGGTGTTGGGTTTTTTTTTATTAATACGGAAAAATAGTAAAGGAAATGGCACGGTATCTCACACCAATGCGAGAACACTTTAAAACTGTGTTTAGTGAAAATGAAACTGGTTCACACACATCTTTGATTTTGGTTGTGCTTTCATGAAGTGCAACAGATTTCAAGAAAGTAAGTTTGCCTATAGTTATGGTATACATCATAAACAATCACCCAGAAACCAGTGAAGTTTCTTCTGTGTGAAGACAGGATGTGAAAGATGATGCAGAACTATAATTTGCAAATAGATGAATATCCACACTTGTGAAATTCATGAAATTCTTATTGGAATTCTGAAAACAATACGTAGACAAAGTACATATATCAAGGGGAGAAAATCATAAAAGAGCATATTCTGTTCAGTTAAACACCAAGAGATAAATCATTTCGCTGAAGGATAAACATGATTACAGAACCCACAGGCAGTGGGTTTTGTAAACTTTATGGACTAAAACCATTTGACTTCCTGCAACATACTTGAGAAATTTAACTAAGCAGTTAGATTTCAAGACCAAAACGGTTTGCAAGAAACTGAAGACTCGCATTATTTATTGTCCCCAAGTACTTCACTTCATAAAAATCTCAGAAACATTCACAAGGAGGTACACTTTTTTTAATACACTTCTTACAGAGTGAAACAACATATACTCTTCAACCACAGACATACTTCTGAGAACTGAAAACTTTAGGATTGAGGGGAGAAAAGGGAAACCCATGGTAAAGTTTTGAAAACATGAGAAAGTTCTATTAGATCTTTTTTAAAAGAAGTAGATACTTTTATATAATTTTGAAGTATAATTAATGATGATTCAGACACCTTCAAATTATATTACCTTTCCATAGATTAATGCACTCATCAGCCATGTGACATTGCATCAAATACATTCTTTTAAAGAAAGCATGCAGTTTGCTTAAACCGCAGTCTCTTTCCCTTTCTGTGCAAATGGCAGAGCAATAAAATCATACCTGTGTGGTGTTAGACAGAAATTTAATGGAATCAGGAGATTTGGGTTTTGCCACGTAGGCAGTAAATCAGAGCTGTTCACAGGAAAAGAACATTTATTTCCCATCCTGATTACATCAGTTGGCTTGCAAGATGGTGGAGGGGAGCAACCGTTTCTCTGTCTTGCTTTTTCTGCAATGCGAACTTACGTTCACGCCACAAGCAATGCTTGTTACCTCATGGGATTTTCTGAAGAGCAGAGTTCATACAGCTTAAAGGTCTCTGGTTCTGATAATCACCTACTCTTATGTTTAGGAAGCAATTCCCTTTCCTTCCCCCTACAGAATCCTTGATTTTCTTGCTTGACTTCATATTACAACCTTAAACTCTACTCTTTCTGCCTTATTATGTTCTAGGTGTCTGTTTCAGCTTGTCTTTTGTTGTCCGACTTGAGGCCCATACGCTTGACAGACTGAAGCAGCTCAAACAAAAAGAAGGTAGATCTGGATCCATCAAAATGAAAAAAGAGAAACAGGTTTTTAACTTTCAGAACCTGGGACATGCGTTATGTGCACTCTAAATCATGAGTGGGAAACGAGACAAAGAAAAACACGTAGATTAGTGTACAGAGATGGATCCTCAGTCCGGTCTTTGCTCCTCGTTTGTTGAACAAAGGTATGGACCCACAAACTGTCTTAGCCCCTCATCATAAGCCAAAAACATTTACACAATCCTACAATAACACTAGACCTACAGTTGTGGCTTTGTTATTGTGTCCCAGTTTGGGGTGAAGCAGGGCCAACTCCCTGCTCAGTTACAAGCCCTTGCGCGCACTCGTTGCCATGGCAACCAGGGTCAGCTGACCTGGGTGTTCACCCTGTGGAAGGGTCAGGTGACCCAAACGGACCAATCAGGTGTTCTATCCCATGTGCCATGCTCGGTAGAAAAGTTGAGGGAGCCAAGGCAGCAGGTTGGCTCTTCTTCAATGGGCTGCCTCTTCAATGGTGCTCTTTCTTCAATGACCAACATCTGAGGAGGACCTCGTCAGCTCATCTACCTTTGATCCTGGTCAGTGTGTTCTAGTTCCTATGTGTCACTGAGTCCAGTCTGGAACTTTCCCAGTGCCTACCAGTGACATCTTCCTAGGAACTTGATCTGGGTTTGTATATATTTATATATATTGTATTTATTTCATTATATCCTTTTTTATTTTATTATTAATTTTTCATTAAAATTTTTTAGTTTTTTTTCTAAACTCATAACTCTCTCTATGTCTCTTCTTCCTCTCCTTGGAGTAAGAGCTGGGGGAGAGCATCTATTGCCTTGTCATTGGCCAACTTGGCCCAAACCATGACATACTGGAATGACGATGTGCCGTGAGAGAGGTGAAAAGCATAACAAGTTGAGCTTGTTTATTGAAATCCCCAAACAATCCTAGGAGGTGTAGCATGCTCCCTGTGTCATAAGAATGACAAAAATAATAAATAAATTCCTGTTAAGAGTTCCTCCCAATGTTGTCAGAAGAAAAGTTCCTTCCTGAGCCAAGGTAGTAATCTGCTTAGCAGGAGGGCTACAGAGTGGCGTGCCAAAAAAGAAAAATGAACAAAAGGAGCACAAGCGTATCTCTGCAGAGATCTGTCCTTTCAGGTGCAGAGTTAATATCATCTTGGCTCCACCTTGTTTTGGGTGTGGACTCAGCCTACCACAGTCCCATCTCCAGTTAAGCTAGAAGTTATGGGTAAAGTAGAAAATCTTATTAAATCTATCCTTGTGTTTCTGTTCCATGCTTCCAAGTGTTCAGACTCCCACAGCAGAATACAGAGGCATGGTCTTTACTGCCTTCCTAAAGTAAATGCAGAAAAATAAATAATGAGTAGCATGAAGCCAGACCAGGCATATCAGAGCAGGTCTGATGATTCCTGCCAACTCCAGTGAACACATTGTTAGAAGCTTTCTGACAGATCTGTGCAGAAGTACCACGTTTTATGCTGTGCTTTTCCTTCATTACGCTTCACGCATTAATATGACAGTTCTCAGTTTCACATCCTTAGCAGTACGTGAGCTCCTCTCCTTTCTGTTATTCTGGAGAAACTCCATGAGACACTTCTCAGTCTATTACTGAAAGTTTTACACTGGGTGACCCGTTCAACTTTGTTTCAATTGGAAATGAGAATGAGGGCACCTTTTACACAGACTGAATACCAGCTACAGAAAAAAGAGGTGCAGTGCATCTATTTAAGGCCAAATGCTGGTCTGCAAAGACTTTGAGGAGGTCTCATTGCATAGCTGCTGAGCATCAAGCTCCAGCTGTTCATTTTAATGTGACAAAGATGTGTGACTTCAATTTATGTCCTTATTAATGAACAGAAAGAGAGGATAACAGTTTAACTACATGCCCTGAGTGATGGGGATCTGTGAAGGCAGTTTACAGACTGATGTTAAAAAAAGGAAGGTAACATGAGTAACAGATAACGTTCCTAAAATCAGTGAATTCTGACTGCGACTATATTACCTATTGACTCTGCTTATTAGAGAAGGAAAAAGAAGCAACCAGCAGCCGATGAGCATAACCGAATTAAGTGTAAACAACAAAAGGTCACTGTTGAAGTAAGCTGCAAGATACATCATTTCTCTGCACGAGAGAAGACGACATGCTTGTAATACCATTACTTTGGAGACATCTTATGCCTTGATTTAGCTTCTTTGTTACTGGAACACAAGTGGCTCTGGAAACATTTGACTTGGTCTGCTAGTAAGGCAGAGTGGATCTCGTTCCCTCAAGTTACGATGCCCACGCTACCCCACCGCAGAACGCCCGAGGGAGAGCGGGACTGGCCAGTGGAACAGGCAGTGCCAGGCTGAAAAACAGCCTGCCAGCCTGCCCGAGTGATTTGGATTTTCCTTCCCAGTAGCCTGCTAATGACAAGGAGTAAGCACTGTTCCTTCGAACAGTGAGCAGCTGTATTTATCTAACTTCTCCCTCTTCCATCTTGCTTTGGAACATCTGAGCTCACATTTGTCATTCTTATCTACTGTGCTGTAAGATGCTGCAGGTGTATTTTATCCCCTTGAAATCTGTTTCTTGATTGTCTTGAATGAATTTTTTCACTTTTAGGACACAACTAGCCTAGGTTTTTATTTGGGAGTTATTTTTTTCCTTTTCTTCTTTATTTTCCTCTTCCCCTCCTCTGCTTCGAGTCTAAAGGTGCATTATATGCTACTTGGCATACGTTAGATTCAGGATTTGTTTCTTCTTTAATGAAGACTTCATCTGAGCATCCTCCAGCATTTTACTGTCCAGACCAATTCTGGAGCGAAGATGAAACCCTAGACACAGAGAAGTCAATGCCAAAAGCTATTCCACATTGGAAAGTTATTCTAAAAAGCTTTTGCTCTTGGATTAGTTGCCTTGTACAAAGTGAGAGGAACTTTAAGAACATCTTGAGACTGTTGATCCCTGCGGGCTGTGTTGTGGTGGTAGACATTCCCTTCCCTTCAACAAAGGTGCATTTAATGCCTTAGGTAATATATATATTGCATAGTGTTGTAAAATAACTGTGTGATAACCATTGCTAGCAACTCTGCTGAAACCTGAGAGCACCAGATCTCCCGGTTTGCTGAAATGAACAGAGCTTTTAGGCGTTTTCCCTTTGACCTTGTGTCTCCAAACAGAATTTTATTTAGAAGGAAATCTTAGCCCTAAGGTTTTGTTAGTCTGTTACTTCACTTTTATGATCCCTTAGCAATTGTCAGTAAAAAAGTGTGATAGGAAGAGAGGGGAGAGGATGCCAAAGTATCTGGAGACTATTCTGGTAATATCTGAGGGGAGTAAATGTGCTTCATGGTAAGTATACTGTGATAACTACCAGACAGTGTGGAAAATAATCCGTGCCCTTTGTGTGTACTAATTTCAGCCAGCCTGTTTTCACAGAGCTTCAGCCTTCACTCATGTACTTAAAAATTTGGGCATCTAAATCAATAATTAGGAGTGATCACATAATGGATTTTTTTTTCTTCCCTGCTGCTGCTTTATTGTAAAACTGCTCAGGTGCAAAAAACAACAATAATCAGCAAAATGGTGGGTGAATGGTTCAGTATGGAGGTACAGGCTTTAAAAAAGAGTCTAAGAAGCACCTCAAATCACTGCATTGCTGAAGTTGATCCCAGAGGAAAGAACATACTCTTTTACATTATGGTTTTAAAGCAAAATATACTCAAAACCTGTTTAATTTCATTTCCAATGGCAGCATAACGACAATGCAATAAAATGTGTGTTCAGTTGACACAGCACACTACCTTTTTATGAATACAGTAGTTATAAAATTGGTGGAAATAAATCCTCCTAATTGTAATGGTATGTGTGCTTATGAATGTTCAAATTTTCTTAATTGACCAAAAATTGATCATGTGAAAATAAAGAAACATAAAGAGCTGTCCTTTGTATAGAAGTAGTCCTAACACCTTTAGTAAACCTCAAATCCAGAACGCTGGACGTTCTTGTAGTTCTCCTTTCACTACTGTACTGAAACATTACAATTTTATAGCCCTTCAGTTTCCTCTTATGCCAGCCTTTAGGTTGCTTACCCACTACCACTTGCTATTCATGAAATGTTCCCATTTTGCTTCTGAATAAAACAAACATTGGATATAGTGAGAAAGTAATCATTTCAGACTCCATTTATTAACACAAACCATATTTTAAAGGATTCTTGAATGCAATCTGGCTGATAGACTATTAACCTTGGAAACTCTCCGATTTTGACGGTATACAGCACATCAAATTAAAAAAGGTGACCTGTAAAGATAAACAAATTGTGCTGCCTTCCTACTTCTGGTTTCCTTCTCATATGTAAACAAGTTCTGAAATGTTTTTTGACTTTTTTTCCTGCTTGTTTTTGACCTTTAAAATACTATGAATATCAATGCGGGGTTTGGCCTGCAGGATGACTTCTTTGAGGTATGAAAGAATGAGAATGTGAGATGTCTCAGCTCTTCTAACGTGTGACTCTCAACAAAACGTGTTTTTGACAACATATCCACCAGACTGGCTAGAGAAGTTAAGTAAGCCCCGCACAAAAGGGTTTGGGGTCTTGCTTCTTTAAATACGGCCGTGGTGTTTTCACTGCAACAATTTTCTCTTAATGACACTATAGACAGTAAAAGGAATTTCTAATGAAGAAACGGATGAGAAATAAGTCTTTAGAAAGCATTCAAAACGCCTTTCACCCTCCACCCACCCAGTGAGTTTATCTGATCTTTTTGGTAAACTTCTAGCTTTTTCATTTGTTAGTATTAAGTAAACTCTGTGCTGTGGTCTGCCGCTACAGAAGGAAACAGGGGGAAGAGGAAAAGTTTCTCTCAAAAATGACTGAAATTATGATTCCCACTCTAACCACCAGTTAGACAGTGATAAAAAATTGAGTTTGTGTGTGAAGAGATCATCTTTCTATATGTGATGTTAATTATTAAAAGCTAAATCTATGGACCCTACATGTCACTGGCAGATGGATAAATAAGCTCCTTCTACCATTCAGATGTTTTTAAACATATTTTATACAACTAGCTTACTGTAACAGAATATTAACAGTTGGAAGAGACGCTTTCTACATGTTTGGTTATAAAAGACAAATCCTCCTAGGCCATTAAGCATTTTAAAGAGATGTTGAAGCATTACATCGGTCTTACTGTGGAGGAAGATAATTTTTATATTTCAGGATTGAAAAATGAATACTAATGTGCATTTCTTCTGATAGCTTAATGGTGATTTATTGAGTCTCTTAATTACTGGTTTTTTGGCAGATTTCTCAGATATATTGTGGAGAAGGAAAACCTGTGCTTTAACATTTAAGAGAAGAAAGGGTTCCATGTTGTTTTTTTAGCTTGAAAGGGAATTCCATTTGATATTAGAAACTCGAATTATGTATTATTTTGCCGGCTAAGATATAGCCAGCTGTTGCAGTGTGTCAATGTTCACTGTTGTGAACCTGACATAGCAAATTGAAGATGGTGTTGCACAACTTCATTTGGCAAAATGTCCAAATGCTGCATGTATTCTTGCAGCTCCTGTCTGCATTTTCTGAACAACTGGATTCTGGGATCCTGCAGAAAGCCGGGAAGCCTCAGGGGTTTGCACAAGGATTGAACAACCCTTGTTCCCTACCAGACCTGAGGCACAGTCTGCTTCCCAGGCTCAGAGGGAAGGGTGACGGTCATTTCTCACCGGTGAGAGGGGCACGTCTCGGTTCAGTTCAGGCTGGGGCTCTTCAGGTGAGAACATGGGAGACACAAAGGAGTCTCATTTAGTCCCTACTAAGTTAAAATGAAGCAAAGGTCTTAATTGCAGAGCAAAACACGAGGGAACACGAAGTCAGAGTCTGTGTGAGTTGAGAGAAGCAATAATGAGAAATGAAAAACTTAAGCCTAAGGGAAGGGTCTTGTTTATTTTTGTGCCACCTGCCTGAACCTACCAAGTGTTACATGCCTGCACTGGTAATTGCTGGGGTAGCATCACATACCTACTGGTTTTGTGACTGAAGGTCACAATTACTAATTCCAACTTCTTTCTGTGCTCTGCTGCTCACAAAGACTGGGGGGCAGGCCGAGACGTGCAAAGGCACCCACTTGCGCAGCAGATACAGCCTGTTAAATCACAGTTTTGATGCCGTTCCTCTCTGTGAATTAAAAAACGTGAGATTTTTGTAGCAAATCCTCTTTCAAACATTTCCATGAATTACTCTACTTCGCAGATATCTTTAAAACTCTATTTGAGATACAAACTAGTCCCAATTAGCTCTATTCACGTTCTAACAGAGCCAGGAGTTTGAAGCAATTGAATGGACTAAAAAAGGGGGCTATTTAATTTATAATCAGTGCTATAAGGTAATCTGGACATGCCTCAGGATTCCTTTGTGGTTTTGTGATCGTGAAGTGACCACGAGTGGCTGTTACGCTCAACAGCAAGCTGGAGAACTGCTGCAATAGCTGTATGTTTCCAGGGAATTTCTTTGTGGGTGGGCGGATCAAATGCTTCACAGCTGAAGCTCAACACCTGTGAATCTCGGCTAATTTGGACCAATGTCAACTTGAAGGGAGGAGGGGGGGAAAAAACGCCTCTTGACACAGTCATCAAAAGTGCTGCTAAGAAAATAGTTTCTTGGGAAAGTGTACGCTGATTGAGGTTTATTTTGGAGTGGAGTCCTGGAGTTCCCAGGTATGCTCATGGGAAGATCAAGAAACAGCAACAGCTGAAAGAATTATCTAGATATATTAGGGCCACCTTGCAGGGTGAGTGATGATATGCTCAGATCTACTAAGGTTATCTCTGCTGACCTTTTAAAATAGTATTACTTCTAAAATCTTTTTGTGCTTCACTGAAGAAAAAAGTGTAGGTGTTTGGGGTTTTTTAAATAACTAAAGTTCAGTGAAATAATAGACAAAGGGGGTCAGTTTGATTGAAGCCAGTTCCATTTTGCTGATTCGGTGTTTTGTTCAGCACAGAAATGATAGTAAATTAAGTTTATTTTCAGAGAAGCAGAATCCCTGGAACTCTGTCCTTTCTATAATCATCTGATCTTTTCAGGAGCTGATCGCACACAGCACAGCAAAAATGAGGGGGGGAAAAAAAAAACAAAAACAAACAAAAAAACCCGCAAACCCCCAAGTGTCTGAAATGTTATGTTCCCTTCTTTTAAATAATGATTAAATAGCAACGTCTTACACGAACACGATGTGATTGACATATAAATGCCAATAGGGATCTGAAATGACCTGACAGTTCAGATACTATTTTTGGGAGGGGTGACACTTCCGAGATGTGTGGCTTCGCTGTCTGAGCGTCTTCTTAGAGCAATGTACCCTAAATGATGTCAGCAAAGAGGAAGACCTCACGGATGCCAAAGATTTCAATTTGTACTTCTTATTGCTCTTTGTTTCATGGAAGATTAGGTGCTAGAAACGTACCTGTTACCTTTATTTCAATGATCCTAGACAATCTGGATTAACCTTGTTGATTCTGTAGGGGCAACACTTGACTTTTAGTACAGGTTACTCTTCTGCAATTATTAATGTTCATCATCATAACGAAGAATAAAGCTAAACAATATAATAGCAAACCAGTAATAAATAGAACGAGCTGACATCATAAATGTTATTGAAGTTTGGGATTTCATCCTTAGCAAATGAGATGCTTTAAAGAAACCAAAATATCACCTGCAAAAGTGCAAATGCTTTCAATAACTAATAAATATCTAACTTAATTTAAAAGAAAATGCCAAATTCTCAGCTTGTTTGTTTGGTTTGGGTTTTTTTGGTGTAAAGACAAGGAAAAATTCATTACTTGTTCCAAAAGATCACAGAGGTTCTCAGCCTGTAATCTCCCCACTGGCCTGATGCTCTTTATTTATTATATTTTTTTAATGATTTTTTGGAGGAGAGCTAGATTTCTTGAAGAAAGCTTTTATTCGGGAAAACCTTTCAGAAATTCAAGATGAAAATCCGGAGAGATGATATATCTGGGTTGAGACTGGGTTTTTTGTTGGTGGTTCCCCCGCCTCCCCATCCTCTAGCTATTGCTGAGAACATTTATGGAGGAGCGGAGAGCCTGCTCTCTGGTTTCTGCTGTGATCCCGGCAGGGAGGGCTGGTTCCCACACCTCCGCTGAACGTACAAGCAGTCTTGAACCAGATCTGCCTCTCCCTGTCTTTTAAAACGTTATATCCCCGCACAACCTTACCATTTAGCCTGATGGAAAGAGAGTAATGTTTTGAAACACCAGTGATACAGAACAGGGAAAACGTATTTCCTGCTCACCTCTGGCTCTAAACCTACTTGCGGTTGTAGGGTCAGGACGACAGCGCTCTTCCTTTCCGTCCTCGCAGCCATCAGCTATTGTGAGTGCTCCTCGGCGCTGAATTTTATGGGTGTTAAAGATCTCCGTGTTCCTTTCACTTCATCTGGAGTTACGAGCACTCAGCGCCTTCCCAAACATTGGAGCCGAAACGAAAAATTCCACTCCACTTTACTGCCTCATAGCACTCGGTGCCAACACAAAGGTTGGTAAAATACCAGGGTGTGTGCGTGAAGTCAGTTTTAAGTGTTATGAAGGTTCCCAAAACAAAGCAGATTTTCTAGTAACACTGGAATGTATGGGTTGGATGCTTCCAGACATAGGAACTTAATTGATATGGACATAATTAAAGGCTGAATTCCAAGCCACCAGAGCTCTCGTTTGTCATTAAAGCAACGTGTTCGTGACTTTTTAATTTTATTTTATTTTTTTTTTTAGTTTTTAAACATTTTTTTTGTTTCCTCTGTGCTTGAGGCTTTTCTTCGTATTAAAGTTTGAAAGTTTCTTACTTCTGTCCCTGAGCAAGCATGAGCCATACATATAAAAATCAGTTAAAGTCAAGCAGTTGTAAATGCCATTTAGCAAGGCATGGTTCTTTGCGGGCTTATCAATATAAACGTTGTTCTGTGCTGAGGAATGAATCTGAGCAAGGGTCTGCTCGACAAAACTTGATTAAGGACAGTATTTTCAAGCACTGGTCCCTGAGTGTCTGTCTCTCTCACAGCAAATCTAAACCTTGCCATAGTGAAAGGAAAGGTTTATACCTGCACGTGCTGCAGGGTAACAAGGAGATTAAGATATTAATACATGAAAATAGCTAATTTCTCTTGTGAACGTTTTCCTCAGGGATCACACAGTCAAATTCTCCAAGAGTCTACTTATTTAATATTTGCTCATTAATCTTGTTCCCATCCATAAATTCACAGAATAGGTACTTCAAAAATCGTGCTCCAGCCCAGCGAAATTCTCTGTTATTCTCCAATATATAGGAGCCAGGATATTTCCTTCAGCCCTCATTTACAGCTGCACATTATGACTGTGTGACACGGACAGTAAAAATAATAACTGATACCCATACCAATTTTTTAAAGCATTATGCAAACTGTCATGCCGATGTTTTGCGAAGTGATGGGAGCAGACATACTGTGTGATGGGAGCTGGGCATGTTTAGCTTGGAGAAGAGGAGGCTGAGGGGAGACCTCATTGCCCTCTACAACTCCCTGAAAGGAGGTTGGAGAGAGGTGGGTGTTGGCCTCTTCTCCCAGGGGAATAATGACAGGACCAGAGGAAATGGTCTGAAGTTGCGGCAGGGGAGGTTTAGATTAGATATTAGGAGGAATTACTTTACTGAAAGAGTGGTCAGGCACTGGAACAGCCTGCCCAGGGAGGGGGTTGAGTCACCATCCCTGGACGTGTTTAAGAAACGTCTGGATGTGACACTTCAGGGCATGCTCTAGTGGCAGAGATTGTAGGGGTTTGGGGTTTGTTTTTTTTTGTGTGTGTGTGTATGGTTGAACTCGATGATCTCAAAGGTCCTTTCCAACCATGAAGATTCTATGATTCTATATTGCTGCCCCTGGCCGAACAGAATGGCAATACCCACAGACTCTTTGTGTGCTCTCACCTTTGATGCATTTCAAAGCACGTGAAGCACTAAGGTGTCTGAGTCCGCTGAAAGCTGATGTACTCTACCAGCCTTCTTCAGCCCCCCATTCTCTACGTGTCAGCTGTGGAGCAATTAATATATTTTTTTTTTCTTTATGCTTTCTCTTCCTGCTCCCTTTCCCTAGATTTCAAGATTAAAAGGCAAAGCTTCCAAGGCTAATGTCTTCTGAGTTAATACTACCTACTGCCTTCTAGAGGCAGCTTTACGTTGCCTAGTTCAAATTTATTTTTATCGCCCTTGTTATGAAGCTAATTTTTCTTTTTTTTTCCTATTTTGATCTGAATTTGGTTAAGATTTCATTCAGAGATTCTATCCATGCTCTACTTGGGAAGGAACCCTACTCTAAAAGTATCCTGTAGTTAAATATAGTCAGATACATATTTACAAGAGCTTTCTTAATGAGACGGTCCATAGTTTCATTATAGCCTGACCACGCAAAACATTTTTTCACTTCAAACTGCATAATTTACACTCTTTATTTTGTACCAAGGGGTGGTTGGTAAGGCTTTTTATACCCACAGCTACTCATTAAGCCTTTTGCAGCAGTGTCTCCCCTGGGGTAAATTAAGCTTTGGTTTCAGAAATATTTTAGTGAGATGTACAGTATAAATTGTATAGAAATTCACAGACAAGCTTAATCATTTCCCAACTCCGTTGTATAACAAGGCTTCCTTGATGCCTTCCCGAAGTGAGGAGTGGGGGTAGGAGAAGGGAATTGTAGTGGATTTGCTTGCTGAGCTTCGTTCTTTTCCTTTTTGTGACTTCTCCGAGGAAAAAATGACTTTTTAATTAATCTATTTATTCACATAGTTTGTCATGCACATAGTTTTACTACGGAAGTTCTATATTACCATATTCACAGCACAGGAAGATTCCGAGAGTTTAATCCCAAATTATGCTGATTTAATACAATCAAACTAAGAAACATGTAAACATCTAAGAGGTAGGGAGCATATACAAGTATAGGATGGAGAAAAAATAAAAGTACATAGGAGAAAAATGAAAACACCACAAGCTTTTTGTTTGCTTAGTGTCCAAACAGCCTTAATATATAAAATATACAAGAACTATGTTATATGGTCATGTCTTTCATTTTGTGATAATACTAGTGTTACTGTGCTCAAGTTATATTTCTCAAATTCAGATTTAAACACCAGTTGTGTATTTGGAGGAAAGAAGTGTGAATGGCTTAAGGCAGAAAATATTTATTAATAATATTTTCACGTTCTGTTTTCTCTGGATTTAAGTCCTTCTCATTTTTCAGCATAATCATCATTTGCTTTTACTCTATTGGTTGGATATTTTTTAAAGCTACCTGCTTTTTTCTTTTTTTTTTTTCCCTACCATATTTGTTTTCCAAGACGCATCTGGTATCCAATAAAGCTACCTAGAAACCTCTGTGTCCAGAAGCATGCTACCTCAAAGGAGATATTTTTTTTCTTTTCTTCTTCAAAGTTTTTAATTTCTTGTGTTTGCATACAAAAGCTCTCACAGTATTATTTTATAATTGTCTCTGTGGAGGAGAGGATTCCCTCTTCGTCTTTTTGTTTTCATTTGTTGTAAAACTGAACCCAGACACCACGGAATAACTGTAGGTGTTAAAAAACACAACATGTGTAAGCTCAAACTGATGTAGCATGGGGGGGTCAGAATTGCAGCAGGTTTCACCTGGGAATTACAGCTGATCCATGTACATGTGCCATCACAGGCTGTTCAGGCATCCTTGACTTTACGGGATGTGCTTTTGTAGCACTGTCTGAAAACTTGGGAGCTTAACTTCTCCTGCCCTTATCCAAACTATTCACTGCTGTATGGATAGGTGACACCACTGTCTCATAGAGAAATGTAGTTAAGTGTAATGGAGTGGAAATTCACTCCAGCAGGTTTAAGCCCAAGTGTCAGATTGTCTGCAGATGTGTTTCAGGATTCAGCTCCGTTAAGTGTTTATCTAGTGACTATGTTGCTAAGGATACAGCCGTCCCCTCTGCTCGTTGCCTCAGCCACCAAATACTTGTCTTTTCCTTTCACAGGGTTTCTACGGAAGCTTTTGACCGCTTAACAAAACCTAAAAGTTGGTGGTCGTGATTAAGTTACAGTAATTCTGTATGTTACTTCAGTGAAACTTCGCCTTCCTTAGATCAGGGAGTGAGGTACCACTGGTTTGTAGAATCTCATTTAATGTAAGCGCTACTTTCTTCTTTTTTGGTTGTCATTACACACATCAAATCAATATTTCATCTTGGTTAGTGTTCCTCCTTGGGATATCTTGTGTGATTGCCAGAACTACAGTAATCACTGTCACCTAACTCAGTTAGCAATGTGTTAAGGTTAGAGTTGTAAACACTCACTGAAAATTGGTTTGCATCCCCAATTTAATCTCATAAAAAATTTCATTTCATACTACATTGAGTGATACGTTGAGAAAAAACACCATTTCATTTCTCTTGTACAAGCTGATGTAGGATGAGACTTTCCATTCCAGTCTATTTAGAATGAGATAATAATCCATCCCATACACACAGTTCAAAATCATCCGCCGTTCGGACTGTAAATTTATAAATGGCAGTTATGTGAATTAGACTTGAAAGGAAATGCTGAGCAGGGGGTTTTAGAACTTACGTGTAAGATTCAGGACAATTTGTACAGGAAAGAGCTCGACTGCATATGTTATAAATGCATAAATCCCGGAGGTGTCTAGGACCAAAATGAATGAAAATACTCCTGTCATCTTCTCACTTTTCAACCTTTTTTTTGGTCCCCAGCGATTTATTGCTGCCCCACACTGCGCACAGTATCCACCTATTTCTAGTAATCAGAACTTTCCCAACAAGACTATGTTGGGAAGCTGGCACGAGGCAGCTGCTGGGAAAATACCTTTACAAAACTCAGAGCTAACCCTGAATGGATAAGCCTGATTTTTTTCCGTCTGAAAGATGAATTCCAAATATTTTCTTATCCCGCAGTTAAATTACTGATCCAATATTTTGGCTACAGCCTTGATCATGTGAAAACATTTAAGATTGCTCATCTTGTGTATAAATGCATGTAGGACACGTCTGACTCCAGACTTTCAACAGGATTACCAACGTACACCTGTATTTGTGGTCCTGAGACACTTGCCACTGGATTTCACAAATTAAACGTTAAGACTGGATTCCATCTTAGTTTTTAAAAAGGGATGTGCTCTACTGGGCCTACACCTTTCTGTTTGGTATTTTATGTTCTATTCAGTCCAACCTTTCTCTGCTGAAGTGCCATCAGTTTTCCTAGACTTGGTCTTCGTATTTTACTTTTAAGGCCTCAGTTTTCCTGTTTCAGCCTCTTGCTAAAAGCTCGGATATTTTTTGGACAGAACGTCTTGGGTCTCCCTAGCCCAGTCTCTTCTTGTTGCCCGCATCCAGGCTGCTTCTAGCTTGCGGCTGCATTTATTCCTTGTTTCAGATAGTTTTCCTAGTCAGAACTAGTTTTTCACCAGTGAATCACCCGGTCTTAGTCTGCACAATCAGTTCCTTCTTTTCAGGCACCAGTCTCCCTCTCCACAGATTTCCAGGAGCTCTGCCCTTTGCTCTCCTCCTCAAAAATCGCAGGTCTTCTCTGCCCTCTCTGTTTCTGCTGCCTCTGGTTTTACTTCACTCCATTCCCCTGCTGGATCCCAAGACTTCTTTAATCTCTTCTCCCTACAGGCTTTTATACGTTACCACCGAGCGGCTTCTCACAAAAGGAGTAAAGAATTGAGAGTATAAAACAGGCAATACCATGCTCATTGTTATTTCTTAAGCTCATAGTTGGTCTAGAAACATTAGCCAAAAACCGAAAATATTTTTTTCTTATTTTGGGACTGGAGAATGTATATTACAGCTGGACACTTTGGTTACTTTAGTCAGGGTCAGGTCAGACATCTAGGGCAGGTGGCTTTTCCAGAGATCTAATCTGAGCAGATCTTTGAAATTTTAGGAGAAAAACAAACAACCAAAAAAAAACCCCCACACAAAAAAACCCCAACTGTAACATAATGTCCAAGAAATATTTCCAAGTATAATGTATTCTCTCTGCTCAAAGGTCTTGAGGAGTTTGACTTCAGGCATGCAACACCTAAAACTGTCTCTACTCTTTTTATCTGCAGTGCTATTAGATAGAAAGTTCATAGAATCATAGAATCTTCGTGGTTGGAAAGGACCTTTGAGATCATCGAGTCCAACCATACACACACAAAAAACCCTACAATCTCTGTCACTAGAGCATGCCCTGAAGTGCCAAGTCTACACGTTTCTTCAATACCTCTAGGGATGGTGACTCAACCACCTCCCTGGGCAGGCTGTGTAGATAGAAAGTGATATGTATTCTTCTGTCTGTTAAAAAAAAAAAAAAAAATCACATTGGATTTATTTTAACATAAATTTAAGACTGAATTCTTACTTTAGCTAAAATTTTAATTTACATTTTTATAGAACTCAGAGAAGATGGAACTGTTTCATATAAACACAGATTATGGTTTGTAAAAATACCTCCATTTTGAAAATTTAGGAAAGAAATTAAGAAAAAGTATTTCTTAGGCGCTGTGACTGATTTGTTATTGGGAAGCATGTCTTCATGTGTCTGTTCCTGAAGCTGCACTGAAGGAATGGTCAAGTTACAGTTACATTAAAATGCTGTTTAAAGATAGAAACCTTTCAATAGGATTATGTAGTTTGCTCCCTTTGCCAGCATTTAGACTTTGATTTACAAACATAATACCCTTCACTCAAAGGAAGCAGGCATAAAAGATGTTCTGTATATACTTAATCTGCTTACTGTTATCAGACATGTGAGTGTATCAGAAGTAAACACATCTATTTTAAATATTCCCTGAAGAAAGATCCTCTAGTGCCATTTCATGAAAAAGCCTCTTCCCCTTTTTTCTCCGCTGATCTTTTTTTTTTGTGTCATATCACTGCTGAGAGTGGGAGCTATGAATTTCACAACAATCTAAGCACAACACTTTAACTGGAGGAGAATCTATAGCGTCAGCCAAAGTTCTGTTTCAAAAGGAAAACAGATTTAAACAAACAAGAGTATCATTTCAGAATTGTAAATTATTCTGTTAGCTGTTTGCTGATATCCTTCCTTTAAAAGAAGGAATTCTAAAGTGTTCTTATCATGGCCAACACGTTTGAAAGCGTAACATCCCCCGTTACCTTCAAAAAATAGTCTGATCTACTAAAGCAGCCTCTATGAAGGCTACGAGCTACACTGTTGTTTGTTTTTTAATGAAAAATATCTTTTTTTAGGGTGAGATCGTAGGAGATTTGCAATGCATTATCCATTCAGCTTTTTAAGAGTACTAGAAGGAGGCCACACACAGTAACTAAATTTTCACTGGATATCCTTAAGCCATTTAAGTAGCCAATCTTAACATCTGCGCGAGCACATACTAGCTTATCTCCTGATGGCTTCATATTTTCAGATGCTTTCTCTTCCTTGCTCAAAAATGCATAAGGACCGTATCCAGGACTCGGGAAAGTGAAACTGTTGTGCTGCCTAATGCCATGGAGTTGTGGCAATTGGATTTTATGCATGGAGGGGGGAAAAGAAAAACTAGCCAGTATTTAAAATTCTCCAGACTTTCAGTTTCGCATGAGCTGCAACCGGCGTTTTCTGTTAGCATTAACTTATAACTAAAGCTCCTATCAGAGAGAAATTGGGGTCGAGAAGGTTTGAGGACATGTTAGAAGAAGGGTTCTTTCTAATGCCAGATCAAAAAGTCAAAAAAGCGTGGCTCACCATTTGAAATATTTCAAACCTTAAGAAGAGCTTGTATTGACAAACCCCAAATTTGGATGGTTTCTTTCCAGATCCATTGTTTGTTGCATAAAAAAATCCCTTGCCTTTTTTTCAAATAATTTAAATCTGTTCAGCTCGATCTATACTTCCATCTAAGAGGCTTGTTCCTTCTCCTGCTTTAGTAACCCCTGTGTTGATCCACTTTTGATGAACAGTGTTTCAACCCTGAATTCATCTTCTTTGTCTCCGCTGGCATATTCACTTGTACGTTTCCCTCTCAAGAAATGCTCATTCTTTTCTTTCAATAAAGAAATCTGCCAATTACAAAAAAAAAAAACCTTTTATTTTATAACAAACTGCTGCTGCAGTTGTGCTGTCAGAAAGCTACTTGGGGGAAAGGGAAGGATGGGCTCAATGGGAATAAGAAGGAACTGAATCAGGAACTCAGACTGTGTACTATTCTATAAAAGAAACAGGCACACTGTGAATTATGCACCTTTATACAAGCCTATCTCGGGATTCTAATGACAACATAAACCACTTGAGCTTCGGTTGCATGGCTCATGATATCAGCAGACACCTCAGCGGAACTCCAGTCCCATAATTCAGAACTGCCCGCTACGCAAAATGTGTCCAGACAGGGGAATCAGAAATCAAGATGGTATTTCTTTTTGATATTTATCTTAAGAATATGAAATCCACTACAGTACAACAGTGAGCCTCTTCTTTCTGTATGTAATCCTCTGAAGAAGAAAAACGTGGATTTTTTTACTCAGCTGTAGAGTAATTTTGCTTTGAAGATGAACCGTTATATCAATGATATCCATACATTTTTGAAATAGCAAAATAAATGTGGCATCGATGGTTTTTTTTAAAAAAAAAAATCTCCTGAGCAGAGAGGTCTAAATACTTCGGAAGACACGGTGACTTGGATGGAATAAGTTTGAATCCTAAGTTTATTACTCAACTTCCCAGTGTGACACGTGTCAAAGAGGAGACTCATCTCAAAGGATGGTTGATGCTTTTTGTCATCTAGGGAAGTCGTCCTGCCTGAGAGAATGGGTAGAGGAATTTGCTATAGCGAAAGCAGAATAGTTCTGACACAATGCTCACCATAGTTAGTGGACTCCTATTGACTTCAGTATGTTTTTTAATATATTCTCAAATACCAAAAAAGGCTGGCACATGCTTCAGTGATTTCTTTGACAGACAGCAAGGTGAATATGCGAGGAAATATAAGGGTTCACCTTTGTTAATATTTTTTGTTCCGTTGTGTTCATATTACTTCAACTCTCCTTCCCCATTTCTGGAGAGTAGTTTCTGTTTTTTTACTGTTTGTGAAACTCACTAAACACATCTGTTTTATGAAAACGCAGATTTACATTCTTTGATAGAACTCCATGCACTTAAATATCTATTTATCCGTTTGGTGAAGTATAAGGGGGTTTTCTCTATCAGAAAAGTCACCGAATCCCCAGGAAGCTCAAAGCAAGTAGGATACACACAGTTCTGCATCGTCCTTCATACGAAGCAGGATCTATTGCTTACTGCTCTTTCCCTAACTGGGTGCTATTAAATATCACATCGGGTCATTTGTTAGACTCTGCTGTCAGACCTGGTTAATGGGGATTTGGTCTCTCTTCATTATTCATCTCTAATCAGCTTTTTCCCATCCCACAGATACCTGTTGCTAAATCTCCAGACAGGAACCACCAGCTGGCAAATGGTGGACAGTCTCTGAATTTAAGCAGATTTAGCAGGGCCTTCAGCGAATGTTTATAGGGCTTAAGCTAATTGGAAAGAAGATTTACAATGCTTCTTTTAACCAATGCCATTCTATACTTAGAAAAGGGAATTACTGGCATTTCTTAAAACAGTGATCTAATTTACTCAGTATAACTTCCTTGAGTACAGGCAGAGCCGGTGCTGGCTTAAGGCAACACTCCAGATTGAGTTTTTACTTTACATTGTGTGAGGAATTGAAATATCATTATCCTTAGGCATATCAGATACAGACATAAACAACAAAAGTCACACTTGACACTTGAGCTGCAATTAGAATCAAATGCCAGTTTTTGCAAAAGAAAGTCTATAGCTTTTGAGTGAAAAGTACTGATTCTTGAAGTTATTAATTTTTAAAGGAAACTCAGTGCTTTAAATGTCTCAAAAATAAGGCTTACTTAAGTTAGTAGTAACTGCTTGTCAATAATAAAACCCATTGTCTGTCTTAGTTTGGTAAGGAGAGAAAAAGAAAGAAAAATATTCCTAGGAAATTAATTCCCAAGTCTCCAATCATTTATTTTTATGCCCCATCTTAGAGACATTTCCACGAACCTCCGCATCGTTTAGTAGGCTGGAGAGAAGAATTCTTTATCTAAGTGTAAAGCCCGTCTTTCCTGGGAACTGAAATGGAATTTCATCCCGCTTATTATTTCAGTTCCTTAATAATTTAAAACAGACCTTCGCTTCTTCGTGTTCAGGCCTAAACAGGTGCATAATGTCGCTGTTGTATTCCAGCTGTTTTGTTGAGCTTTTATTTGTTTTTTAAATTCTACATATTTCTTATGTATCCCTTATTCTTCTATACGTCCCTCTCTGGGCTGTATGTGGCTTGCTGTGTTAAACCATTTCTTTTGAATATTTTTGAGCTGTTGTTCAGTGGAAAGTAAATAAACAAGGCTGGCTCTATTTGCTGCATAAAACATTTTTATGAAAGTCACTCAGGAGCACTGCTGAAGACATTGGAGGGTTAAAGATGTTAAAGATGTTCGTTATGTTAAAGGTGACAGGGTGGTTTTTTTAAGGTTCTGCTAAAATCACTAACTGTCAGGAAAATAAGTTAAAATTTATGTCTGGATATTTTTCTTTTATTTTGATGATGATGATAATTTGACCAATGTAATTTCTGGTTGAGCACTCACGGCTGCTAAGACTTACACCCAGGCATGAATTTACTGCAGAAAATAAAAAATGAAATGTCACCTGCAAGCAGCTGCCACTAATTAGCCTTGCAGTCTTATCAGGGCTGATATGAATCAGCCTGCGTCAGTCATGATACTACTATTGCATTAGAGCCTTGATCCTTTTACCTTCTGCTCAGGAAGGGAATTGTGGTTGGAGCAGGACAGAGGGAAACATTCCTTCTCCACTGGCTTCACTTGCAAGTCGAAAAACACTTAGAAGATGAGACCATTGTTCCATCTCTTACTTTGATGTATCCTATCCCTTCCTGTCATCGTTTCAGCATTTTCTGGTCTGTCTAATTAGGACTTGGTTTAACCAGGTGCTACATCCCCGACTGTTCTCGTGAGCCTGTGACCCAGGGAGCTGCCAAAAGCGATGCCCTGAGCAGCCTGATGTTCATAGACACGGAACGGGTCTCAGCGTCGCTGAAGAAGTTCCGTACTGGGCTGATTTCCCCCAGCGGTGACGTTCTGCCCAAAGAATAAGCAACAGATCGCTGGGGGACTGGACCAGATGATATCCAGAGGTCCCTTCCAACCCCTATCATTCTGTGATTCTGTGTTTCCTGGAAGTCTTTCTCTTACCTTTTTTATGTATTTCTATCTTCTTCGGCCTGGAAAGATGGAAAGAAGTGGTTCAGACTTTAAAAGCAACATCAGCTTCAGACCAGTTCAGACATTTCCCCTCAGAAGAACAGGCAATACCATTTAAAAGACTGTCAAGCAGCTTTTAATCGGCCTTAGGAAAACACCACCCAACAAAGGACAATGACGGATACAGCTGAAGTGATTGCGTTATTTCATGCTTGAACTTAAGGCCTTTCTCATGCATGACTTTAAAAACACAAAGTGCTGAATTAATTTTTAAAGGACAACAGTTACAGTTACTTGTGGCTGATTGTGAGGAAATCAATGACCACGCTGAATGCTGTAGCAATGAGTAAGTATTGTTTCTTAATACCTCATTTGTATTAGACGGTAGACAGACCTTTTCAAAACAGGAGCAGATGTATTTAGGTGCCCTGATTCCAAAACTATGGAGCACCTGGAGATTTTCCTCAATATACGTTCTTATTGCACTCACACACACCCTTGCTGGTGTGAGGAACGCATGGAGATGACGCTCAATGGTAACTAAGTACTAACCCTCACTCTGTCGTGTTCTTTTCCTTCATTTCCTTTTCCTCTTTTTACTCTGGAAGTGAGAATGGATTGCCCCAGTGCCAGTGAACTGGAGCTGGTGGAGTATTTTGGATTTCTGTAAGAGGAGTTTACGTCTTCCCAGGGCTTTACAAACACTATGGTTATATAGTCAATCTTAAACTGTTTTACATATGATTGTAGACTTCAATCTCTAAAAGTAGCAAACAGGGATCATTAGGAGATAAAAAAAAAAAAACAAACAACAACAAAAAAAACAACCTACAACTAGATCTTTTGTTCTGTGGTTCAAAACACGACTACCTGGTTTAAACAAAACACAGAACCGATAACTTGTAGGCTGACGTACTCCTTGATGTTCAGCCAGAGCATTCGTACCAGATAAAAGCACTTACTGTGCTATGTCCCTGAAAGGAACTGAACAC
Source organism: Larus michahellis (assembly GCF_964199755.1). Taxonomy (NCBI): domain Eukaryota; kingdom Metazoa; phylum Chordata; class Aves; order Charadriiformes; family Laridae; genus Larus; species Larus michahellis. The sequence goes on along the minus strand of NC_133900.1, from coordinate 79,146,456 downwards.
ACTCTTCAGCCTCTTAGATTTTCCTTCCTAAAAAAAAAAAAAATAAATCACTTGGCATCTGTCTTGATGTGCATAATTGACTCATCTTGACCCAAATCTTAATTGTTTCTTTGCTTATATATGGAATCTGAAAGAATGCAAAATGAATTATTGATATGCTGTTAAATGGAGTAAAAATCTAAAGTGTGGCATCAAAAAGATTTCAACAGAAAATGCATGTAAGAAGGGAAGGATCAAGAAAATAGAGGCAATTCCTAATTTTCCACCTTCCTTCCTTGAGCCCACAGTGAACATTTTTCTCTATGACCCTGAAACACTTTAACGAGGCAGAAGTCCTACTAAGGCGGAATAGTCTTTATTTCAAAGGCCTAAGGGCATCATCTGTAAGGACAGGAGATGATATCATGTGCCTGACTAGGTGATAATTATGATATCGCAACTGCAATTTGACATGTTTAAGATTACAGCAGCACGGTATTACTTACGTTTTCAAAAATCAGAGAAGATCCTGTGAGACAACATAGAAAACTTTATTTTTCAAAGAAAGAATTTTTTTTTTTTCTTTCTTACAAACAAGATAATGGTTATCACTTTGATTCTCTGGATGGGAGAGGAAATAAACATGCTTCTGTCTTCTCAGATGATACTTGATTGTCATTTTATGGCACATACTAGTATTTGATTCTGTCAGTTGAAAGACAGCTTGCAAGCACGCCCTTCTGCCTAAATACAAAACAGGTTTCCCTCAAACAAGAGGGGGTTTATTACACGAACAATACAGAGAAGAGAAACAAGATAAAATAGCAAAATTGAAAATTCAATATAAAATAATGCTTCTGCTGTTACAATCAAGGCATACAACAGATGTGTCATTGTGACCAGATAAAAAATAATATTGTTTTGCTGCAGACATAAACCACCTTTTGCATTAGGAATAATGTCTTGTTATGACTAGCTTTGGTAGCATAGTACCTTTGGCACAAGTGAGAACACCCATGGTGTGCTTCCAAGTGTGGAATTCTTTCTCATGATGAATAACATTCAGAAAAAAATTTGAGCGTAATGATATAATAAGCAGGCACTTAAGCAGATGTTTTGTCTGAACAAAGTAGTTCAGAAACCTAAAAGAATGCAGGTTTGCTTCCGCTCCTCTGTTCTTCTTCAGTATTTCACTTCTTTTGGGAAATAGCTTTGAGGAATCGCTGTAAGTTCATCCATCAAATAAGAAAGTCTTGTTGCTCTCAGATAGAAAGCGGGTGCCTAGCCTTCTGACACGCTCAGCTCCTGTTGCGGCTGATGTGCTACCAGACACAGATCTGTCGAAATTTGGAGAGAGACACAGTGAGGAGAGCTCCTCTTGGCAAGGCGAGTTCCTTGTTGCTGGAGGAAGCAGTGTGGGTCATGCTCCTGACAGCCACGTCGGCTTAACGCAGCCAAGTGTCGTTGTAGAAGGAAAAGCACGGGAAAGGCTGAGCTGTTAGCTGGCAGCGCCCTCCTCCATGACACCACTTTCCATTCAAACGCAGCCAGAGCCGTACTGGGCTGCCCCAGTCAGAGCAGGGCCAGATAACCTGGAATCAAGAAACAACACGCGGACCTTCGCAGCACTTTCCGTGCTGTGCTTCAGGGAGTTTGTCAAGGACCTCGCGTGGGTTGTAGGTGTGTACCTATCACGGCCAAATTCTGATTATGGTCTGCCTGCCAATTATCCTGTAAAACTGAAATTGAGCTGCTATTCCTTACCCTCAGTCAGTATTTCCTAGCTGATCATGCTACACACTGAACGAACGATACTTCCCTGTATTTTACTGATTATTGAACTGATTTCTTCATGGATGGTAAATGAATGTTAAGATCTTTTGTGATGACAGTGTGAAAACTTTTTGAATATAGGAGCAGCTGAGTCAGTAGCAAAGCTAGATCCTCGCTCAGCTACAATTACCCTGATAACTATGACTCAGAACCCCAAGTTTTCACTTCTGCTCTATGGATTCATTGGTAAGTGGGCTTAATGAAGTTGTCAGCCTGCAGTGTGTCACTGGGGTGGGTGGTGGTTGTAACTGGCTATATTCGTTAGCTGAAGGGAAGCCAACCGCTTCCCCTCTGGCTGGCATATTTACCGTGAGTGAGGAACGGATGAAGTAACCTCCCGCGATTCAGATGCTCCAGTGTGATCCTGGCATTAGGACCACCCATCAAGTCACAAACCATCCTCTCGTACATTTCTGCTTACAATAAAAGAAAGACTCTGCAGAGATTAAGTGCTGGACCGTAGCTATAAATAAAGGACTCTTCTTAATTACTCTGTCAATGCCCCACCAAACAAAGTAGCGAGAGCTTAATTAGACCCATGATTATTTGTGGAAAACACAGATGTCTACTAATTTCATGACATCACTATAATCTCAGAGAATTAAATCGAGTTGTTTGAATGTAACTCTTCAAAACCTATGCAATCTGCTATGACACCTGATTTCACCTGCCCATTTTACAACTACCAGCTTAAAAATACAGACTTCACAAATAAGAAATCAGGCAGCATTTCAGAAGTTTGCTAGCAGGCTGAGGAACTTCCAGCCTTAAAAGCCCAAGCCTTTATTACACTGGAACTAATTCATCGATTTTTTTTCCTTCCCCCCACCCCTGCCCTTAAATATGTAATTATTGAAACTCACACCCCATGAGGGAAGGAAAAAAAGTAGTAACCTTCTGGAACAGGAGGTTGGAAACTAAGGCAGTTCAGATGGTCTTGTAGTTAAAGCATTGGCTAAGAGTCAGATAATGAGGGTTTAGGATCTGACACAAACTTCCTGTGTGATTTTCCCGAAAGCTGTCTCAAGCCAAACTATGATACTTTGTTTTATAACAGCGAGCTCGAGCATGCTCCCCCATGATTCAGCTGGAACTGCTCGTGGAGCAAAGCATCGTGCCTCTTGGTGGAAGTGGCAGAAATCTGATCTTCGGTCTCCTCCTCCCTCATCCTTGAGCCAACAGAATGGTAAAACAAGTAAAACAAATTCTAACCTGCCCCAACAAAATGTTCTTCTATTTATTGCCCGCTTACGCTGTTCAGATATTTCAGCGATGGCGTTAATGGTCTTGGTCCAGAAAAGTATATAAGCGTGTTTCTGGCCTTAAACACAAACACCACCATTAAACTTTATGGCTTACTTAAGTATAAGACCATTAAATCATGCACAAGTCTAGGTGAAATCTGATTGCAATACTTAGCACCTCTGAACTGTGGAGCTCTGGAAATACCTACAGCAGCGCTGGAAGAGCCATAGTCTTGCCCTCGCTTCTAGTGGAAATACTTCCAATATAAGGAGATCATTTAGACTTGCTGATTGATGAAGATTCCCCCTCAAATATTATGCTTGACGAAGAAAGGCCTATCTGGCTAAGTCTCTAAATATGGCATTAAAAGATATGTATGCTGGTTTAAAGACTTTCATCTGCTTCCTAATGACGTCATCCTGTTTTACAACTGTGTCTATACACACTGGTAATAAATTACATACAACAGTAATTATAAACCCCAGTACAGAGTACCCCACAGACTTCATTGATCGTATTTTTCTCACTGTTCAAATATATTGCATATAATTCAATAACTGTAATGAATATCTTCTATAAACTACTTTTTAAAATGTTCCGTAGTCCAAACCAAGCATGAAAGTTCCGTCCCCTTCCTACTGGGAAGTTCAAAATCCACACCTGAACCTTGATATTTAAACTGATTATTATACTTTGCCCATTCCTTTGGTCAGCTTCTTAGCTAGCAGCTCTTATTTTTAAATGGCACCCCAATCAGATGAAACAAAAATGTGAAATATAAACCGAAGCAATTTTACCAGCAACATCTTGCATTTTTGTATTTGTAAAATTTCATCTTGCATGAAGGAGAATAACTATTGTGGATAAGAAATGTGTCAGCTTTCCTAGGGTTATATTATCAGCAGCAGACACGGATTTATAGGGTTCTGATCTACACTAAAGTATTCTGCCAGTCAAAATACCCTTCAGTACATAATTCATACAGTGTAATCTGACATAGCCACAGGCAGCTTCCTGCCAGTGCAAAAACAATTTGCTTGGTAAATTAGCTAATAATATTGCAGCAATATTTGATTAATTAGTCTTCCAATTTATTAGTGAAACTTAACATGGAAATTGAGAAGTAGAGACTGCTGTTTATTAGACATAAAAACTATACATTCAAATTAGCTTCCAGTTAATTATGTGGAGATATGATGTATCTACTAGTACTCGATATCACCATATATCCACATCGTTGGTAATTCAGAACCCATGGCTGCGTTTTTCCATCATCAGATTGGTATCGACTAGCTCACATCTGAAATTATTCTGCTACGCAAGACAACCATTCTCCAGTGAATAGTCAATTGCATTTGGAGGTCCTTATTTGATGCATGGATTCAAACTGCGTTCTCCTAAGATTTCCTTTGTAATTCAGCGATGACCTATTGCTTACGGATTTGACTTTTGATTTTCTCCCCCCATGAAAACTTCTGCTGGAATGTGCATGTTGCAGGTCAGTGACCCTCTGTAAGAGAGACATGAAGAATAGTTTATCTAATGGAGCTGGAGAACAACAACGTAATTGCAAACCGGTGCCCTGACACCGCGTTGTGATGCTGCCTCACAACTTTGTCACAATACTCAGGAGAGAGCGCAAGCATCCGCTGAAGTGGCACCATAAGGCAAACAACACAATGCAATATCGGAATGTCACTCTGCAGCTATTTCTCAGCCCTGTGTGGTTTTGCTCAGTGGAAGTACTTGCTTTGCTCTCCCACTGATGCTCAACAGCTGCCAAGAGAGCTGTTTCTCTCTCCTTCCTCTAGCACTACGTGCAATCCTATCCCTGACACTCCCGTGAAAAGTAATGAAAGGTTCACTGGAATACTTGCAGAACTCCGAAGCTTTCTGTGCTCTGAGTATATGGGGGAAATGTGTATCTGAAATAACACAGATACCAAAATCCTATGAATAATACAGTAACACTATATAATAACTCACATCTGTTTCTCATTGTGAATGAGTTTGGATGACTCTTCCTTATTTCCCTTCCCTGTATTTTGACACAATGGAAAAAAAACCCCATCTTTTCTTTCCTAATACCATGGTTGAAAACTGGTCTACAGTCTTTCAGACTAGCATGTTTGCATTCTAAAAAAAAAAAAAAGTAATCAATTGTTTATTTGAGTTTTATACTAAGTGACTTATCTTTGTTAGGGAACATGAATTTTGAAAAGCAGTCTCATCCTAGGCACTTAGACACACATCACAAGGACATTTCCCTGGCAAAAATGGGGAATTATAAATTACCAAATGGCATGTACTTTTTGCCCTAAACCGAGGAACAATCACATCTCTAAACTATTGTGACCTGTGCCTTTTACTAGATGTTCTCTGCCTATATGACTGTTGTAGGTATAGCACACAAATCAGAACTCAGCTGCTTAAAAGTAATAGCTGACCAGCACAATGCAGCAATTACATATTCATGGAAATGTAAGTGTATTTTTTGTTGAAACATGCCCAAAGTAGCAATCACTTACGTACTTCCAAAGCTCCACATATCAGGTATTGGATTCATCTTCTTTCTGCCTCAAGGGACCGTTGTCTAATTAACTGAAACAACCAAATGCATTTGCCAGCCTGCATGGCTTTACAGAAAGTAGGTATAGTGTGAAGAGTGTTCCCAGCAGGGGAAATCATCCAGCTATCCTGACTGCATCCTAAAATATTTTGGGAATTTACTGAACGAGAGTTAAATTTATTGCTGTGCTGATTTGACATTGCCCACAGTTGGGTTAGAAATGACTGCTTCATATTAAAAGGGGAGAAGTAATATATTGTCATGAGCATTAAATGGGAGTAGTGATTGGTTTAAAATTCCCTAACTTCCTCTTGGTAGTTTCTTTTTTTACTTTTATTTCTTGGATTTCAACATGCCTCCATCCTGTTCAGCACCTGAAATTTCTTTCTCTTCTCTCTTCTCTTCTCTTCTCTTCTCTTCTCTTCTCTTCTCTTCTCTTCTCTTCTCTTCTCTTCTCTTCTCTTCTCTTCTCTTCTCTTCTCTTCTCTTCTCTTCTCTTCTCCTCTCCTCTCCTCTCCTCTCCTCTCCTCTCCTCTCCTCTCCTCTCCTCTCCTCTCCTCTCCTCTCCTCTCTCCTGTCTCAACTTGTTTCACCAGTACCTCACTTCAAGCAGCTCCAAGATCTTTCCACACAAAACTGACTATTAATGAGAGAAAGAGAGATGAGCCTGTGAAAAGCATTCAGACATTCATTTTGACAATTCTGGATCCCTTTTTCTTAGACAGAACCTCCCTTTACTTTCCAATAAGATACCTGGTTCAGGTAATAATATACATAACAATGTAAAGGATAAAAATGTGGCTACAGCTTCATGGGTGTCACTGTTTTTACTTTGGCAAAGCCAAAGGGACTAGTACCTATACATGCTGTTATAAAAGAAACCATCACCTGAAAAATCTGACAAACGGTGTGTTATATATTTTTCAAAAGCCTCATTCGAGCTTACAGTACTATCAGTGCTGCCTAATATAGAGCAATCCCCAGAGCTGCCACCTTGGACAAATCTACATGGGACCTGGGACAAATCTTAATTTCATTTTAACCATAAATAATGAAAGATTAAGGCCCTGGGACAGTAATGAACCACACTGATGGCACAAATTTCTTTAAAATATCTTTGTTGTTTTCTGGGAAAAATATTACTCCTATAATATTGCTTATGGCTTTCTTAATGAATGTGGATTTAAATGTGTTCTATCTGTTTCCATATACTATTTCGTAGCATTTCCCCTTGTCTTAGTTCAGGAAAAAATTTCCTAATTTCCTAATATTCTTAATTGTTTCTTCTGTCCATACAAATACAAATATTTCCAGAAATGGGCCCAAAGCAGAAAATTCGGAGACAGGATGATGATCTTAACCTGTCCCAGATTGGACAGAACTCCATCAAATGCAGTTTGCAGATGAAAGTGTAGCTCAAAAAGAGTCAATAGCTGTTCTGCCCACCTGACAACTGAAGTGCACGTAGACTTGGAGATAAAAAGGATGGAGATAAAAAGGATAATTCCGTAGAAACCCAGACGGATTAAATGACTTGCCATTGGTTAGCTAGTGTGGCAGTGAAAGCGCTGGGAACTGAACCCAGGTTCTTCTTAGCTTCTCTTCAGTGACTTCACCAGGAAACCATCTCCTGACCTATAGCATATAATCAAACCAACATGAATTAGGAATTCTTATTACTCCTCTTATTCTGTTTGTAATCCAGAGCCTTCCCTGTCTCTCCTGCTATTAAGGATCACATATGCAAGCCTTTGCTTCTTGCTAAATCATTCTATTCACTATAAACCTGTTCTACATTTCCTTTATTTGGTTGGTTTCAGGGCCTGTTTCTTTCTGGATTACAAACTAGGCCATCCGTGGTCGACTCGTCATGTTCTCCAGACATCCATATTCAGTTCTTTATCCTACAGGTTTCCAGGTATGGGTTTTTTGTCAGTCATTTCCTAGCCTTTAGATGTTTAAACAAATATTTATGAGAACCTGGATGGGCCTGGAGGCTAGATAAGACTTTGCATCAGCAGTAAAAAAGCTTGTATGGGTCTACTAAATATCTAGATTCTAGTGTAGAGATTTAGGTTCTCTAGAGTAATTTCAAGCCAGCAAAATGTCAATTAGTACTTTTTTTGGCTCTAACATGGCTTCCACCTGTTTTGCTTACCTCGTTGCCAAAGGGTAAGATGTGTGCACATCTGGCACCTATGGAAAAGCCACCGTTTCTTTCTACGTCGTGATTCTCAAAATTTGCTCTTCTAGCATGGAATTTAAATGCATCCCACTAATGATGCGTCGGTCTGGGAACCACGTGCTTTGGGCTACATGTCTTCAGGAGAAACGGCTAGCAGGCAAATGGCTATCTGCAAATGGATCCTCCAGCCTCTCCGCAGAATCTTTCCCAGGAAAAGAGTGGGAATTGAGGTGAATTACAGATTAATCTCATTCCTTGGACTAACACTGTAGCTGCTGTTCTTTCTTTGGTCTTTCAGATTTTTTTATGTTCTTGGAGCTTCTTGTCCCCTCAAATCTGAAGTGAAGAGGTCTCGGCCAGGAAGCTTATTTAGGGTTCCCATGAATATTGCTTCGAGCAAACATGTTCTTTGACTGGTTTGAGTACAACTGGGAGACATGCCTAACCACAGAAAGCAGCTGCCTTGATGACACTGTTGAATAAGCATCTCTAAATCTCATGTAAATATAAGCACAGACAAAGAAGAGAAGGATCATGGTCCATTAACTTTAGGCCGTGTGAATAAATGTGAGATAATAACCGATCAAAAACAGTTGCATCTGAATTTGAGAAAAGAAAACATTGGCCTGTTGTGAAGACACCAGGCTGATGTGTTTATACTCTGTTACCGGTTTCACTTAATCCATTACAGTTAAAAAACAAAACAAAACAAAAAACAAAACAAAAAAGCTTTAACCTGTCTGCAGTAAGTCAGCAGTGATGTTTCTGCACTAAGCCAGCACTGGTGTTTCTCACTCTCTACTCACTTTTATTATGTTTCTCCTGGTGCTGCCTTGGAAAGTTACTGACTGATTTGGATGATTGCATTAATTTTGCTATTATTATTTTTCATAGCAGAACTTGAAATGTTATATTTGTCTTCAAGCATGTTATTTCTTCAGTTAAGTGAAAAAAAAAATTAGCATTTAAATCAAGATGTTAAATTCTGTCACGGAGAAAATAATGAGAACTATTAGTAGAAAATATGCACAGATTTTTACTCTGTCGAGACAGGATATAGATCTAAATTAGGCTGTGTAAACTAGAAGCTGAAACTATTAAACTACAACCCAAACTCAGGGAAACAGAGCTGCTTCTGACTGATATTCAAGGTGTGTCCGTCATCCAGAGAGCAGTTACTTTCCTATGTGCAGGTTGCTTGTGTGTGTCGGAATAAAGAGGAAAATTTCCTGCAGCATCAGAGCCATCCCCCATCCTCTAAGGAAAAAGTATCCTCTTGATAATGCTAACATTTACATTTCACCTTTAAAAGTAGGAATTTCCATTCTACTAGTGGAAGAATTTAACTCATGCCTTAAATTCATGACCTCTGTAATTGGCCGTTGCTCCCAGACATGCTTTAGATGGATGTGAAAATTGTTTTTTTTCTAAGGATCTCACAGAGGAACTGGGAAAAATGGGAAAGAAATCCATAGTGATAGCAAGACTGAGTCACAAGTAAAAATAAAAGTAACTTTTCATAAGAGTATGTGTCTTATTCATTAAAACCTATTCTGAATCCACTTTTTCTGAGAGTATTAAATCAGGGGAAAAATTACCAGTAGGAAGGTAAAAACACCCTAACGTTTCTCCAGCTTTTTAAAATCCATATTATTAAAGCTCTTGTTAAATGGTTACATAGCAAATCAAAGTTGTCTCTGAGTAATTTGATTTATAGAAAAAGGGAAAATATGTATTGCAGAAAAATCTTTCATCTTAATTGCACGTTCGGATACACTAACCAAATTTGAATGCCCAGTTAGAAACCTAATTATGTCTGACATGTAATCCCAGGTTTAAATAAGGGACCAAAATCCAAGACCATCTTGATTTAATATTAAAATGCTGTTGTCACTAAATGAAAGTGGTTGTTTATGGTTTTCTGCTTCACTGGTATTAGAAATGAGTAGAGCTTGTAAATGGGAAGATCCTGAAGAGAGCTTCTGCAGAGGAAACTCAAGATGTGAACGAAATGCGTACGTTTCTTTTTAAAGATGAACAGTTCACTGTCTCCCCAGGTTTGTTAGTACAATTCAAGCCATTAGTTATAAATTATTGACTTTGTAAGGCAGTAATCCTATTTGAAACTAGATTTCAGAAGCCATCTGCACAGTTTCCATTAATTTGCATGGAAGAGAATAAGATCTTGAAACCCTCTTTAATTTTGCATTGCTTTAGTGGCACCGCTGCTGAATACCACTACATCATCACTCACAAACAAGGGATTCAGTCCCTAGAAATTAAGTGCTTGGTCTCAAATTTAAAAGATTTCCTCTAAAATATTCCTCTAAAAAGATTTCCTCTAAAGAGAGGAAATTATTTCCTCTAAAAAGATTTCCTCCAAAGAGGCTGATTTCCTATGTTTGCATAACCTTGGCAATATCTTAAAACAAATTTCTGGCCAAACTGGCATCTGCATGTTCAAATGCATTTCTGACAAGGAAATACACAAGATTGTCAGCCTTCTAAGTGGATTTACTGGAACCTAATGCTACTTAAATACATGAGTAACTGTGCTTGGACAAGCTGGTCTCTGCCAATCTCTGCATTTTATTCAAGGCAAAAATTGGGTTTGGGGTTTGGGGCTTTGCTTTTTCGCGCTTGATTTTTTGCTTTCTTTTGTTTTGTTTTGCCAGATTCCACTCTGTCATTACAGGCTACTAGTGAGTTGGTTAGAGAAGCAATACAATTACCTTCTCCGCCTGCCTCATACTTAAATACTCAGGGGGTTGTTTGTAGACATTAAATTTGTCCTTGATTATATATATGCTGTCATTAATCATATACTCAAACGAAAGACTTCCCAAAGAAGAGGTCTTTATTTACTGTTAATGGTGGAGCCAGGATGATTTCTGTTGGTTATCATCCTGCGGATTATATGAAAGACAACATTAACCTGATGAGCGGCTACATACGTCACATAAATATATGCTCTGTCAGGGGTGTTAAGCTGAACAGAAGTCCAAGAAAATAGTTAAATAAATATCTTAACAAGTTTTTAGCTTGCGAAATAGAAATACGTGATGCTAATTGTTTATCTGAAAGAATATCTTACAGGTCAGTTAGTAGTGTTGAACTGTTGTTTTTTCTAAGGTGAGGGAGTGGAGCCTAATTTTTGCATTACTGAATTACTGAAACAATTTGTGTAACCGTGGCTACTGCTTTCAGGTTTTATTCATCCAGACACAAGCAATGTTAAAGGAAACCAAAGCATTACAGAGGTTTCTGTAGCAGCTGACTGAACTACCAGCCTTTTGAGACAAGATTGCAAGTTCGTCTTTTCTTGTGGTTTTCTTTTATGCTGTGGGAGAAAAAATGAAAGCTTTTCCATTCTAGATAAATTTGACCCTCTCACAGGCCCTTGAGAAGAACTTCTAATGTGTCAATACCCGCTTCACTCTTGTTATTTTCAAAGGATGGTGCCCATTTTATTTCCTCCCGACCCCTCCAAACAGTAAGTTAAGAAAAAAGGGGCCATTGCAGGACACTTCTTTCCCAGAACTCCCACTTTTTTCAGAAGTTGTATAGCCTGAACTCCCTGCAGCACACCCTAATGCATTGGAAGCCACAGGCTGCAGCCTCAACTTTTACCCTTCTGCCTGACGATAATGCACCTTTGAGCAACAGTAAAGGATGTGCCACGGACTGCAGCATGTTTACTCCCATCCCCAGTCAGACTGCCGGGCACAAGGAAACTGCGCTGCACTTCCCGTATCTAAGCGAGTACGCCCTCATAATATGTACAAAGTGAACTCGCATTATGGTTAGCGAACTAGCTGACAATAAATCAAATCATTTAGTATTTACTGAGTAGTGATTTCTTAAACTGCTATCAACCACCTTCAGAGAATCTCTAGGAAAAAAAAGGCTGCAGAGTTTCAGGAACTGTGACGCTGATTTTTCCTAATTAGAGAAAAATAGTATGGGATGTAGGAACTGATTCAGTCCTGTTAGATTTCTTCACCTTATCCAGATACATTAGGAAGTGCGCAAAGAATAATCCCATGTTGATTGTAAGAGGCCTCGTGGTACCGTTTGAATTTCTGCAGTCGAATACGTGCAGTTTTTAAAAGACAAAGGAGGTAGCCCCATATCATTCATCGCTATTTTTCTATCTATTTGGGTAACCTTTTGTTTTAATGGAAATGTATAACATGGTAAAGGGATGTGCTGGTTTTGGCTGGGATAGAGTTTATTTTCTTCGTAGTAGCTAGCATGGGTCTATGTTTTGGATTTGTGACCAAAACAGTGTTGGCAACACAGGGGGTTTTAGCTCCTGCTGAGCTTACACGGGGTCAAGGCCCTTTCTGCTCCTCTCACCGCCCCACCAGCGAGTGGACTGGGGGGCACAAGAATTTGGGAGGGGACACAGCCGGGACAGCTGACCCCAACTGACCAAAGGGCTATTCCATGCCATGTGAGGTCACGGTCAGCGTATAAAGCTGGGGGAAGAAGAAGGAAGTTGGCAGGGAACATTCAGAGCGATGGCATTTGTCTTCCCAAGTCACCGTTAAGCATGGTGGAGCCCGGCTTTCCTGGAGATGGCTGAACACCTGCCTGCCCATGGGAAGCAGGGAATGAATTCCTTGTTTTGCTTTGCTTGTGTGCGCTGCTTTTGCTTTTCTTATTAAACAGTCTTTATCTCAACCCATGAGTTTCCTCACTTTGACTCTTCCGATTATCTCCCCCATCCCACTGTGAGGGGAATGAGCGAGCGGCTACGTGGTGCTTTGTTACCAGCGGGAGTTAAACCATGACAAGGGGAAAATCTTTATTATATGTTATTGTAGCTTTATGCTCTAAATCCTTGGTAAAAATTCCTTGCTCCCACAGTATTCTTCTGGCTGTTAGTCACTCGAGGAGAGGAAAAGTAGACCTTTGGAGAACATTTCAATTTTAAGACAGGAAAAAAAAAAAAAAAAAGGGCAAAATGTCAGTACCCATGCTTCAAACAAGGCTACAGATGTTACTTGCAATTACATCAGCTTCCCTCGCTTCACTGTAAGAATAAATCAAGTCTGTGCGTTACTTCTTAGCAATTTTCAATAATTTATTATTAGCACATACACCGCACAATAATACCAAAGCTCCAAAAGCAGGACACTGATTTAGAAATAAACGTAAAAAATTGTAAATGATGACCATAAATCATAGTATTACGCTGCACCAGTAATTTGTCCTCATACCCCCTCTTCCAGAGCCACTTCAGCACAAGAGCACCTGAACAAACCACAGACACTGACTTCCTCCGATTCTGCATTATTTATTATTTTGCACAGTGCCATTGAAAATTACATTGTTTAGTTTAGTCTTCTAAATCAACACTTTTGGCTCATTGTTACTTTTTCACCACCTGCCAGACCTGTTAATGGTCCTTTGTGTGCTCAACCCACACATGAGTGTTCTGCATATAATGTATGCATTGTGAGCAGAGTTATGTTAGAAAGGTTATAACTTTACCACAGTTATAAGAAAACTGAGGTTTACAAATGTCATTGTAGAACTGGACCGGCCATATAGAAAAAAATTCATCCTTTGAGTGAATTCATCCCTTTATCCCATGGATAAAATGTTATCGTTGATAAAGGAGGAATATCTGCTCGGAAAACAACTGTATCTTCCATAAATAGTGCTCACTGAAGAAATGGTTGCAAAGCTTGTATTTAAGTGTTCCTATGAACAAACACGATCCCACGGATGAATTGCTGAGACGGCGGCGGTGCTCTTAAACTATGAGATTGGTCAACAGAGAATTGTGGCTGTGAGTAAAAGTTGAAAGCCACAAGCAGAAGCTAGGAAAGGCATGCTGGCAGATCTGCCATGTGTACATATGAATTACAGAATTTTGGGTGTGCACACCAGTTACACGGCTATCCAGAAAATATCCAGAATTCACAACCCTGGTAAAGATCAGTACACACACACTGAGCTTTGAGGACAAGCTTAGTTTAGCCAAGGCAGGCTAACACATTTGAAATCACGCCGAGTATCAGAAGTCTTGAATTTTAACCCATTCCGGTTTCATACAACCTCGATGCCAATGATGGTTAATTCTACCCTTTCCCACCAGTAAATCTGTCGTATCACTCACAAGTTTAACAGCATTTTTGCTCAAACAAGGTATTGCTTAAAGATTCATAATGGGAAATCTACTGCCTTGCAGGATGCTGTTTTCCCCCCAATTCTCCTACTAGATGTCAATGGAATTATTTTAACAATAAGTTAAGATGTATCCTAGGAATAAATGTAGGATGTCTGAAGAATAAAGCTGAAATACACGCAGGCTCTGACTAGTTGCCAGATTCGTTTTTTGTATAAATTTTGTATAAATCAATGGAAATCCTTCCATTGTGAGGTAGGCCTAATGAAGACTTCACCCCCACACCACTACTCAGTGTTTCATGACATGAAAAAATAATAGTTTGAAGCCCTATCCAGATCTCAATTCAACTGTATAAAATCTCAAATGTTATCTTGTAACAAGCTACCCTAAAGCTTCTACAACCTTTGCAAAAATCTTGATGTTTCCAATATTTAACCTGTATTACCTTCCATCTTGAAAACGTATAGAACACAGAGGACAAACCATTATCACAACTGTCTCTTGCAGCAAAATCAGTGGCTAACAGGCTCAAAAAATCAAACCCAGGTACTTTTTCATATACCATGTACATAAAGTCTGGAACTCCTCCCTGCAGGACTCCTGTAGATGCTAAACATCAGATTTTTCTTCTGTTAACCGGTCTACGAAGTACTACTAAATGCAAAGACACTGCCTCTGCCTTGGTGAGCTTCTGAAACATGATTAGAGATTCAGAGAGAGCATTTGGAGATGCTTTGACTCAAATTGCTCCTCTAATTCCGCTCACTTACTTTCAGTAAAGATTCAGATTCAGTATTGGCCACTGTTGACAATATCTTGGACTAAATCGCCAGTTTTCTCTGATCTGATCTATCTGCTTTGTGTTAATTTGGAGTCAACTAAATAATGATGCATTCCATTTTCATTCAACTCCAAAAGTTCAAAGGTACCCTGTTAAACTTGGTTTCGTGCAAAATGCTTGTGGAATGTAGTTCAGGCCGAAACATGTAAATTTATGTTTGTATGAGATGAAATACTATTAGCCATCTACTTACATTTGTTGCGGGAGTTTCAGAGTTCCTAGTATAAACTTGTGGAAGCTGAAAATAAAATTTGTGGCCCAATGTAACTCCGTGCTTATGGGGTCTCTGATTGAAAAGACAAGCCTTTTAAAGCCAGGTAAGGTAGAAAATACATTTAACATTGCAGTTTTACTTTAACTGGTCCATCTCCCTGCTGACACATCATTACAGGTTCTGTCAAATGAGGAATGCAGAATGACACAAAGCTGCAGGAAAAGAAACTCTATCAGATACAAGCACTGAGTTTTCTTATTGAGAAAGGCAAAACGTCTTAAGGTAGTCATAATAAACTTGATTTTTTGCTTGTTCCTCAAGAGCCTATTGGCACTTTAAAGATGCAGAAGAATTTATTCATTTTGCCTCCAAAGGGAATGTATACACTGCCACAACCTTTACGTTTCAAAAAATAAGGATATACTAGGGAATGAAAGGACAATGTGGGGTTATGACAAAGTCTTTGATGGCTGAATTTGGTCCTTTGTAAGCAATCTTTCCATTTTGCATCTCTCTCTATATTAGGCAAATGCAAGAGAAATATCAGAGTTATGAGACTAGATGCGATACAATTGTTTGAATCATTCCAATTTCTCACTTTAGGTGCTGAATTGGAAGCACCGTATTCTTTATTTCTGTGTAACAGATGGAATTCCGGTACTCAAGTCTGGAAAATATCACCGCCTCTCTGGGACCATGCTGTCCCAGGAAACCTTTCACCTTTTGCAAAGGCCGTGAGGGTACAGTTCAACTGCTGAGCCGCTTCTCCTCCATTTCCTTTCACGTATTCATAGCACATTATTAACCTTTGCACTGCTTCTCTATTGCTTGTTCAGCTTCCAAATTCTGAAGAGGATGCTGCATACGAAATATCCTTAGACCTTTGATATACCCTTCCAGGCTGACACTACAAATGCAGACAAAGGGGGCTTTTCGCACTTCTGTGTATCTGGCTACAAAATACAAACTTGCCCTTCAACAACTCATTCAGCCAGCTGGAATTCTACTTAGTACGTGATGGAGCACACAGAGTCCTTGTTGAGTTCGGCCACGACCGAACACGTGTGCAGCGATGTTGTAGGAGGTTTGACCTATGAGCCATGCTTGAAGAAGCTCCTCTTCCGTACCATGAAGCCCTTTATGATTTATTCCAAAGAATGCAGAATTGTAAAATCCGATTAAACACAAGACTCATTCTGCTTCCTTGCACGAAAAGATGACGGGCAAAACAAAGGTAAGTCTAGACCTTAACCAAATCATAACTTTTAGTGTTCCAGAAATACAAAATGAGGTGTCTGCTAGCCTAACCTGTACACAGGGTACTTGGCTGAACACCTATCACTGGATTTCTAACACAGGTAGAGAAAGTTTGTCTCTTTTGCCCTTCTAGACAATTAACTTGCACTAGACAGCTATTCTTTGATGGCCACGGGCTCTTCATTAATGCAGTAGCAAAAGTCTCTGGCACCGGCCTTCCGACTGGCACATGCGAGTTAAGCTATCATTACAATAAACAATTCAACTTTCAAGTGAGGTGAGAATAAAGGAGTTCTACTGGATTGTAGGAATGGAGACTGTTTTTTAAATGATAAACCTAACATCATCTCATACATTACTCATAGCTTCAAAGAACGAACCATGTTGTACTATTCGTAGAGCATAGGCAGTGAAGTGTAAAACTACACTACCATCCAGCAACCTGCCATGTAATATTTTATGATCCAAGACATCCAGTTCAATTGCCTTTCAGCAGTGGGAATCACTTATAAAATCTTATCTGTACTAGGACAGGCTTTTGATGTTGTTGTAATATGCATTGATCCTCCCATAATAGTACCAATTTTTAAAAGGAAATTATTAGGGCTAAATGCAAGGAAGGACATTATTAACTTTTGTGCTTCATGGGTGTGTGCATTTTTCGTAGCCTCACGTCCTCGCTGTTCTCTGAGCTGTGAATCCACCAAATTCATCAATACAGAAGCTGTTGGCTGTGATTCCACGCACTTTTTTCTACATTCTAACTACATTTTCACTACGTCATATAATCTTTTCAGAAATATAAACTCAAAAGTAAGGCCCTTACAAAATAAATAGTTCTTTATAGAAATTCTATTTCTTCATGAAACGAAAACATTTAGTGACATTTCAGCTTTTTTAAATATCTGTGCGCTTTCCCAAGTTCCTCTTCACAACATTAATATCAATATAGAGTCATTGTGCAATATATACATTATATAACATAGCTACATTGTACCACGGACATTCTATACTAACTCTCTGACAATTGAAAATATTGATTTATTTTTTTTTCCCGATTGCTGGGCTCTCTGTCCCCAGAACTCTCGGAAGCTCTTGCGAGCATCTCAGAACCTATGGCTTGCTCCGCCACATGCTTCATTACTTTCAGGAGTTATTTGCAGAAAGTCTTCAAGAGTGTCACACGTCGAAAGTTAGGCAGTAAACTCTCACTGAGTTCTTTGTGAGTTTTCAACCCAGGAAGGCAACAACATAATGGAAAAATATAAAACGCACAAGCCCGTTTGCCCCGTCCACATCGGGACCTTTTCAGCACTCTAGAAAGAGTGCTACAACTACCTGAAAGGAGGTTGGAGAGAGGTGGGTGTTGGCCTCTTCTCCCAGGTGACTAATGACAGGACCAGAGGAAATGGTCTGAAGTTGCGGCAGGGGAGGTTTAGATTAGATATTAGGAAGAATTACTTTACTGAAGGAGTGGTCAGGCACTGGAACAGCCTGCCCAGGGAGGTGGTTGAGTCACCATCCCTAGAGGTGTTTAAGAAACATCCAGATGTGGCACTTCAGGGCATGCTCTAGTGGCAGAGATTGCAGGTTGTTTGGTTGGACTTGATGATCTTAAGGGTCCTTTCCAACCATGAAGATTCTGTGATTCTGTGATTCTGTGAGTTGTGCAAAGCAAAGAACATACTGCTACATCTATGGGGCTGTTAGATCTGCTTTGGTTGAAAGTTAGTTGGAAAGGATATAGAGGTATGATTCCCTGGGCTTTGAAAGCGTTACGGCTTTATCAGAAAGGGATATGACCATTGCAACACAGCACAACTCTTGTGTGCCAGCTTTGGTTATCACCCTTCATTATAAACCATTTGGAATAGTTTGTGCCTCAGACAACGCGATATGCAAAACCAGTCTCACATACCTACAATGTCTGCACACCTACAATGATACCTTTAATAAATCATAGAATCATAGAATCATTTAGGTTGGAAAAGACCCTTGGGATCATCGAGTCCAACCATCAACTCCACTCTACAAAGTTCTCCCTTACACCATATCCGTTAACACCACATCTAAACGAGTCTTAAACACATTCAGGGATGGTGACTCCACCACCTCCCTGGGCAGCCTATTCCAGTGTCTGACCACTCTTTCTGTGAAGAATTTTTTCCCAATGTCCAGCCTAAACCTACCCTGCTGCAGCTTGAACCCATTCCCTCTTGTTCTATCTAAAATACAGGGAAAATTACCAAAAAGTGACTTCTGTTGGAGTCCGGTACACAATCCTGTGAGTGTTAGCACAGAGAAACCTTGTACAGACATATATGGGTATTGCTCGTACACATAAAATGTTTTATCTGCGCTTTTGAGCGACATATCACAGGGCTCTGTTCTCCCTTGTACTTGTAGCAGCCGCTTACGGCAAGGCCACTGAAATCCACCACAGCTGATCCTCATTTCCAACGTCACAGAACGGGACAACGACATGCAGTAAAAGACGGTGTACTGGGCGCCTCAGGGCCACAGGGGAGTGACAGGCTGCCACTCGCAGGAAAAGATCTGTACTATTAACAGGGAACATGAGACTTGTGTGAGTGATGCTTTAGAAGCCACTGTATGAATGACTTTATAATGGGTACTATTGAACAAACACTGTGATGAGCTATTAGGCACGTATCCTTATGCCAGGATTTTCAGGTATATTATAATGATTGACTCACACGCAGCTTTGGATGCAATGTAAAATTAACTCCGTTAATTCTTAGAGGGACAATCTGTATGATATCCTGGACAAATGAACCATCGGGTAGCACATGGAAGATGTTAAATGTGTCAAGCAATTCCAAAAAGCCTTTGTTGCTTCCATTTATATAAAAGAACTGAAAAAAACATCCTTCTCGGTGCTAGCACACTTATTTTTTCCAGTTCAACGTAATGGCGTGTTCAGTCCATTACATGATTACATATCAGGACAATTCTATAAATGCATACTATTTATAAGATAGACTGCAATAGCTATCTGTGCCACCATAAGATTTATTTTATAGTTCCTTCACCGTGACATATTAGGCTATTCTTCCATTTTGTGCATACTACAATAGTGCCAATGACAGCATGATTTTCATCATGCTAATACAAAAATATGTGCTGTACAGCAACTTTGGCCTGTTTTTTCTCTCCCTCAGGACAATTTCACAGGCGTATATGGAGACATCCACAAATAGCAGATTTTTAATATGCTAGCCATTTAATTCCTGTCCTTCAAAAACTAGGAATTGCCATGTTCTCAAAAAGATATTGGAAATATCCAGGAACTATTGAGAAGTTAAGTCTTGTAGAGGTAACCTGATACATGTTTGTTTACCTGGAGACCACTTGGTCTCTATTCAGCACGCCATGCAGGCGAAAAAATGACTGTTGCTTTAGGGAAAAATTGTGTAGAACGGGGCCAAGGATATAATGGAGTGGGGTATATTTTGCACTAAGCTTGGGATGGCTAAAGTCAGATTGGTGTAACAAAAAAACAAAAAAAAACAAAACAAAACAAAAAAAAAACCAAAAACAAAACCAAAAACAACTTAAATGCAGAAGCAGCATAGATTGGGTCACAAAATACATCAGCTGAGGCAGTTAAGTCCCATGAATAAGAAGACCCAGCTCAGCTGTGTGGGAGTTTCCAATAGGGGTATTCTGACATCGCACTGTGTCTTTTGGGTTAAACCCGGGGCTCTTCAGCCTCCATAGACTCGGGAGCAGGAAAAAAATATGACATAACTGTTGTGCTCCTCTTTAGGAAACTGTGAAAAAATTTCCACCCTCTTTTATTCCGATGTGCTCCCACTGACACCTTGGGGACAGGGCTCTAGGTATCAGCTCAGAACTGTTGTTGTTAACAAAATATCAAATGTGGAGCTCATTACAGCAACTAAACTAAAACATTACATTTTAATATAGAAGAGAAAATATAGCTATGGAAATGTGTTCCTTTAAAACAATTTGGTTCTGAGCTGAGATTTTATCTGGCAAGTTTTAGCCTAAAGCTCATTTTTATGGCGTGGTTATAAACCCTTGGAAATGGAAATGCTGACATATCCTTGGCGGTAACAGCTCTAACAGGAGCTTCTACAATAGCCTGTAAAATCAACTATTCTAACTAAAGTCCCTGTTTATTTCTTTATGCTATAAGCTATGCCTGCTGTTCAGGCCGAAATAGATGAAACTTCTGCAGTACACTATACTGACACGTTAAAGTGGGTGATCTTCAAAGCATTATTCACACCACAGTATTTACACACTCAGCGTGTTAAGTACTGTTATTACTTCGGTCTATTTAAGACTGTCTTTAAACACAGATGTGTCTGTTCTCCTAATAAAACTCCTTCATGAAGCCCGTTGAATTTTTATGTTATTATTTTATGGGACAGCACGGAACCTGTAAGCCTGTAAGAGCATGTGTGAAGATTAGGAGGATCCAGTCCTGACCACGCACTCACACGTTCATAATGCTAACTTTATGTAAACCGCCATCTTTCAAGTATTTTCATTATTCATAGGTTTTTCACCATTCAAATGCACCGGAGTGCGTTGCTGGAATGTATCTTGTGAGGGTGGTAAAAAGCAAGGCGGAAAAGGGATGTGGAGGGACAGGGATTTAATGGACCTATCTATTCCATGCGAGGGACAAAAACATACAGATAGTTTCACTGAGGTTTTGGGTTTAACTGTAAAAATACAGAAGATGGGCCTTATCATAGAAACAATCCTATCTGAAATGATAAAAACATCTGTAGGTATAAAACCTTCCTTCTTTTCACTAACTATCAAATTTAGGACAAAATTAAAATTGGAATATATTTATCTTCTTTTTAGTTAAGAATATGCAAGAAAATTGACATTCATCTGATTACACACTAGAATCTATACTTAAACACAAAATGATAACTAGGTAACCGTTTTCATCTCAGTATCTCCGTATGAATGTCTGCCTGACACATCATGGAATGTCTCTCCGTGTGAATTCTGTCCTCAACCAGGGACAGAAATAAAATTTTACAGAATTAATTTGAGCAAACATATTGATATACAGAGAGAGAGAGCCAAATGCACGTGGTGAAAATATCGTGAAGAGTCTTACATATGTTTCCCAATTTTAGGATTCCAGCTCTATATTTGGTTTGGAACCTGTTCCTATGATGTCAAAGACAATTTTTATTTTTTTATGATGTTCAAGTTAGAAATTATTTTGGTTAATTATTTAAATTTCAACACTAAGATAACACCTTCCTATTTAGAATGAATAAAAAACCAGAATCTATTCCTTCATCTCCATTTGCCTGAAGTAGACACGGATGGAAAAGAGCCCAGTACAGGAAATGATTGATAGGTAAGTCAGCCGTGATTCAACCATACAACCTATAAATATTTCAACTAAAACTTTCCCTAAGAAAGAATTGAACTGAAATGAAGAACTGGGAGTAGATATACTTTCTCCACGGAACGTGTGAGAAGAGCAAGAAGTTGTGGCACCGACTGGTACCCAGGGCGGCGCGGAGGAAGGCAGCACGTGTGCTGGGAGTACTACAGCTGGCCTTACCACGGCATCCAGCCTCAGCCTTTTAGCAAAGCAAGCAGAGTGACACAAAGCCTGCAAAACTGGCATTGCCGGGCCACTCGCTGCTGGAACCGGAATCATCTCCTTCAGAACAGGAATTCAGGTCACACGGCAGAGAACTCTGCTGTACCACGTAGCGGTCCTCGTGCTTGAGCCGGCCTGGCTGGGTTGAAATGCACTCTGCTCTCCATATTGCAAAAAATCTGCTGTTTTCGTCTGGTCTGTCTTCTGTGTTGTGATTTTTAAGCAGTTTTAAATAGCAGTAAAGAATGTTTCATGAAACGCAGAAGTAAGAAATAATTAAAGTCAAAAATCTAGTCCTTGGCTTTCTATTTTTATTACCAATTACTACTATCTTTCCAAGTTATCAATAAACACCAAAAGGTAAATCTATAAACATACGCAGGTAATCACACGAGCTTATTAAAAGAATGCAATTTTTGAAAAAGCATAATTAATTTTAGGTCACTTCTGACAGCAATTCTCTAAGTAACATTAAATAAGAACGGCTTCGGAATTGAATTCAAATGGACGGCCTGTGCATTCAACAACTCTTGAACAGTTGCAAGCCTCTATAATGTTTTACCGTGTTCCGGTGTGAACACGTTGTATGTCTCATATTAATATTTTAGAAGCCCAGACTTTGAAAAATGAGTACTGGTATTATTTTTGCTTCACCTTGAACGCTTCAAAATTCAGAAAAATATCAAGTGTCATTTAAAGTGTAAAAATAAATCCCGGATCAAGGTGTAATTATTGTAGTTGCATGATTCATTTTAGTGGAGTAGAATTTCACTTCATGTTTCTTTAAAATGTAAGGGTTAGCATTCTCAAAATCACTGGCAGGCTTTGAAATGCTGACTATCGATATTTCTGAAGAATCTGAAGTATGTTAACATACACTTTAAGAACAAAATAATTAATATAACATTGTTTGCGTAATTTTTTTTTTACTTACCAGTGCACGATTCTGTATATATCTACATACCAAAACTCCATCTTTAAAAATTTTCAAAACTTCAGGAGCTCACCAAAAGAAATTGGAATTTTTTTTTTCTTCTGGGAAATCGAAACAAGGTTTCGCATCAAATGAAATGGAAAGTTTTAACCGCTTACTCAAAAGTATGCTTACAGGGCTGTGCTGAAAGAGGATGAGAAATTGTTTCGAAGTTTTAAATGAAATACCTGACAAAGCCAAGTAGTGAAAAATATAGTTCAAAAACCTCTGTGCATGGTAGTCTCTGCATTTACTTCATCAAAGCGAAATGCACGTCATGACTGAGCAATGCAAATGTATTTTGTCATTTCCAGATCTGGGACAAGATCCTCAGCTTGTATAAATCAGTCTAGTTCCATTGCTATCACAGAACTCCTGCTGATTTACGCTATCTAATATTCTGGCACCAAATATTTTGTAGCTATGGAAATTTACAATGGTTTTGTAGAAGTGTTGGAAAAAGGAAATCATTGTCTCACTGACAGAAAAATTCCTCATACCTGCCCCAGCCAAGATTTCGTATGACAGCCAAAACCGAGCCTCAGAAAGCTCAGTGAAATTATGCTCTCGTGAAACAGAAACCCCCTCGTTTTAACCTTACAGAATGTAGTATACAAATACTATTACTTTTATCAAATTCTGCTTAGATCTCAAATACAGAAGTATTTACAGCTTTACGTATAACTATTTAAACTTGCACGTATATCTTTCTCTTGTTGTCGTCTAATTTTTCTGTGTATATGCAAAATATAAGAAGTTTTTCCAGGTATATATTTTTAGGAATGAAGACCAGGATCCTCATAGCAAACGTGAAGCTCTAGTCATCTGCTTCCAGAACCTGCTCTACCATCAGGCTTGCCTCTGCTGCCAGGGTCTCCAGCAGGTATGTGTCAGATGAAGGATAATGAAGGCTTAGCTGTATTACTTACTTAAAACCTATTACTTAACTTATTTAACTTACCCTTAAAACAGGCGACCGATACTAAAATTGAGGTCCCTGGAGCTGCGAGAAACAGTGCTTCCTACCTTACAAAAACAAACAAAACCCAGAAGTTCTTGAAATAGTATAAAATAACAGACCTAATTAAGGCAGGGTTAAAAAAAATCCAACACATCTGGGACCTGAGGGGGCACACACGCTTAGGGAGAAACAGAGGCAAGTTGATGTGAAAGAGAGAAAGGACAAGTGTACTTGAAGATCAGCTCCTACCAGACAACACAAGCTATGTAGAAAAATCCCACGGATCAGGACAAAAAGCACCAGCTGCAGAAGAAATCCTGAATCACCCCAGAGATCTGTCCCCGAAAGATCAAATGGGAAGAGGAACACCAGGAAGGAAACACCTCCCGTGATCCTCCATGCCAGTCTAGGCCTATGTCCGTATGAGTTAACGATCTACCCCCGACTCGTTCCTACTGAATTTGACAGTGCAGCGTTGAGAGGGGGACGCTGCTATTCAAAGCAAGTCTGTCGAACCACTCTGCTCATCTTAGATTGAAGGTTATTTCTTTTGACCATCATCAAAGTGTTTCAAAATTTATTTTCTCCTTCTCAAAAGTAAGTTAAGAGAAAGAGAATAGCTGCGCTGAGCCCTGCATGTCACATAGGAGAAACTCCGGTTATGGCAGAAAAACAAAGAACTGGATGTGGCGTTTGGCTCTAAAATACCCAACGTATCGGGGCAAGCAAAATTGGCCACTGCAGACAGGACACACAATGCGTTTCCTGACAGGTAGTAATTGTCTTTGTTTATCTCCTGCTGCCCAGAGCTTTCTGACATAATGACCACATACTTCAGTTTTCAAAAATGTACTCAAACATCACATTTGAAGTGGGCATGCCAAATTCATCACACGAGTAATCAATAAAAATGAAGTGCTATCACAGCAAAGTCAGCGTAACTGCTAGAGCACAGGGCTCTGAGGCTGGGGATGATGTTAAACTTCTGTCCAGTCGTATTGCCTAATGTCAGGAACACCTGAATGCTGGCTGTTGTGCCACCCAGGTGAGACCTCCAGAGAGGAAACCCGGCTGAATCGTGATAACAAAGGTCATACAAGGGAGCACATTCTTGCCACGCTCCATATAACCTCAGCTCTTTCCCATTCTTTTACAGTGATGACACATGATCCGCAGCGGTCAGGCAAAATTTGTTGAGGTTCCTTTCTAGAAGGACCCAGGTGCAATGGGACTGGAGAAAGTCAGGCAGAGTCATGGAAGGCAAGCTGGAAGAGGAAGCAGGCCCCATGTCCTTTCTTTCATTGTCGAATCCTTTGCCCCATATTAAAAAAAAATTTTATATATATATATATATATGAAATATGAGGAAAAATAATAACTCATATGATTTTAGTATGGATTTGTGGTGTGGTGGGTCGACCCTGGCTGGACGCCCGGTGCCCACCAAAGCCACTCTATCCTAGCAGCTTCTCCCAGAAGCCACCCCTGTATCTGCCCCGCTTCCAAAACCTTGTGATGGAAACCCAATAGAGGGTTTCAGACTGACATATAGGAAATCCTGTGTTATACAGTACGTTCAGAAAACAAATTAAGATCAACACAGACACTGGGTGCTGCATCATGGGGTCATGTTTAAATCTTATTTTTGCGGTTGCCCGCCTGGGGTGTGATAGAGACATAACACTGCTGCCAGTCTATTATAAGTACCTTTGGTCACTGCAGCACCGTGAATTTCTTCTGTTTCATTTAGCTGTGAATATGACAATGCAAGTAGCTAATCAGAGAAACCATGATTCCAGATAGGCTTAATGAATGATAACAGATGACATCCCCTTCAGGAAAGACTGGATGATTTAAAGAAACACTATTAGGTTAGGATCTGGCACTCTCATAAAATTAATCCTCAATCACTCGGCAAATTAGTCTTCCAAGGGATATTTTACTTTTTGTTCAGGAAAATTGTAGGCTTGGTGTTTTTGTCAGCCTGTAAATAAATTCCATGACTCAAGGAAAGAAATGTAATGTTATAATTGAGCGAAGAAATGGTGAGAGTCGGTTCGTCTCACCAGTGCTATTTTTCTAAAATGAAAATATCTTCTACTTCAGTATTGTGAGAATACAGGAATGCTGAGGTCATTGATAATTAAAATTATAATTGGTTTAGATTCTACTGTAAATCCCAAGATTTCTCCTCAATTCATGTATCTGAGACAGGCAAGTTCTCCTGAATGACAAATATGATTTTGAAATCAAAACTCTCACTTTGAAGAAGTCAAAATTAAATCATTTGGAACTTCTGACATCATTCATTTTGCTTAAAAATGGAAAATAAATACTTTTTATACTTTCCTACTCTCCCCATATTTTTAAAGCTAATTTAAATTAAAATGTAATTGTTGTTCAGTTGCTCTGAAATCCTTTTTTTTTAGCCAATTTATTGTTTAAAGATTCCTCTGTAGTTTTAACTCAGATATCCATAGTGCAGAGTGTTTCAGCTGTATATTTAAAAAAATGTATAGTCTCCAAATTAACTTTTTTTTTTTTTTCTTTTGGGGGGGGGTGGATTATAAGGGAACTCTTTTCCATTTAGTATGCCACAGGTCAGTGTTATGTCGCCACATCTGCAGAACTGTGCTTTTTTTTTTATTGAACACAGGTATTTTCTCATGCCAAGAGATCCGTTTCAGTAACAGTCTAGTTATGAAAATTTGTGCACCCAAAGTTCTCAGGTAAATCTCTCAATAATTGAGTTCTGGCTCTAGCAGATTTGTGTTTGATTCAACAAATCAAAACTCATTTAATATGTAATTTGTGCTTTATTTTTTTCATTATGGAACAACCTATTTTACGCTACTTGATGCCCTCATGACGCCTCTCTCATCAGAAGCCTTCACAAGTATGTTCTAGCAAAATGCAAATATGACTAAGATAGAATGATAAAAATTAGACTTAAAATATACATATTTACTACTTCTTAACGTTTCTCCTACAAGGGAGAAGTTGCCTGTATGGGCTATTTTGAGCTGGTTTGAATGGCTGTTATTCATATTTCACACCTGTAGAACTATACAACGTGAAACTGAGACCCCATGACGAACATCTGTCCAGTAATTAATTTCATCTAGCAGCACAGTGTTAGTATTTGAACAGTGATGCAATAAGAGAGACCAAAAGAATTTATGCAGAACTTCTATGTCAGTGTAATCCTTCCACAGTGGAGATGGCCAAGGAAAATTATTGTCTTGTTTAGACATCCCCAGAAATAGAACGGTTCGACAGCTGTGTAAGTGCACTCAGTACCTAATTTCAGAGCAATACTGATGGCTCTGTAGACAACACTGACATTAGAAAACCACACTCACCTGAAATTTGCAGCATAAATGGATGTCGTCAAATACTAAGGCTGCTTGCAGACACCATCCCTCTCACTAGTCTGCTGATCCCTTGGACTCTCTGCTAATGGTTACAAGTATTTTAAAAAGCTGAAAAAATCCTTTTATGCAATTCCACAAGGCAAGAATAAGCAAGAAAAGAAATTTTTAGTTTTTCTATAGACAGGAATAAAGGAAGAATGCAGAATAGAAGCTGACGTGTTTGTAGGCCAGGCTGGATGGGGCTTTGGGCAGCCTGGTCTGGTGGGAGGTGTCCCTGCCCAGGGCAGGGGGGTGGAACTAGGTGATCTTTAAGGTCCTTTCCAACCCAAACCATTCTGTGATTCTGTAGATAGACTTGATTTCAATCCAAAATATGGATCGTACACCCTGTCTTTTAAAGTTTGCATATTCTTTGAGTACTCCTACCCTGACTAGATGCATTTATGAGGCACTGAGGGCAAATTCTCTGTTACTGAAAGTGTATCCCAATTCAGGAATTTATTAACCCAGTTCCAGATGATATGGCACTGAAATTATATGACATATGAAATTATTTTCTGCCGGGTCCTTAGCCATCATAGTTCACCTGGCATATTAACTTAAACCAAAAATGACTGAGAGCTGGCTCAGTACAGATGCCAAACTGCCTGCAGAGTCAGTGCACTGTCACTTCTGCCACTACAAGGGTCACCTGCTGCAGCACGGGCAGGTGGGAGCTGGTGGTACAAACCCCCCGTGAACCGGGGGAGTCCGCATGACCAGACAGTGGTGGC
Source organism: Larus michahellis (assembly GCF_964199755.1). NCBI lineage: Eukaryota > Metazoa > Chordata > Aves > Charadriiformes > Laridae > Larus > Larus michahellis. Next base: position 79,118,478 of record NC_133900.1, on the reverse strand, counting down.
TTGCCCTTCTGCAGTCATTTTCCTTTCTCCCAGTAGGCAGATTTTTTTTTTAAAAAAAAACCAGCTGATTAAAACATGACAATGATCAGAAAGGAATTTTGCCATCTATATTTAGCTTTCTGAACAAACGTGTGATTTTCAGGAGTTCTTGCTAACTATATCTCCCATTCTAAGTCAATAACACTTTCCAGTTTGGAAATGTCAGGGTATGATGTTAATGCCTTATAACTATAAATATCCAAATTACTCAGAAGCTTTTCTCCTTTCTTTTCACAAGCAACCTCAGATTTCTCTTTCACTTGGTTAATCTTTATCCAAAGGTGGAAAGATTTCAAACACATAAACATACAGAAAAAACACTAAAAACAATGCAAGTTTCCTCACTATCCTAAATTCAGCCAAATATGAGGTACGCATTTGAAAATATATCTGGCTGCTAAAATACAGTGATTTATTGTGTAAGAGTCAGGGGGGAAAATCAAGCTAATCATTACTGTCATCATAAACTTCCTCTCATCTGATTTAGTACTGAATACCTACTTTTATATTCTGCAGTACATCAATTCCTAATTCATGATTCTGATTGCAATCAGGGTACATCATTGCTCCGTATCTGCTGGTCTTCATTACTGTTCACAGCAGTTTTTGAGCTGGAGGGCTCAGACTCCAACAGCGCAGACACAATGCCTAAATTTGTTTTACAGCTGAAGTTAGGGAAACCCTCTTAATGAATGAAAACCAGATCATCAGACCCCACTGCAATAGCTTTACTTTTATCCAAGATCTTATAATATTAATCCTGACAAACTTAAAAGGATTAAAGAAAAAACAAATAATTTGTCTCCTCTCCTCCATCTAAATCCTTTGATTTCCCTAAGTAACATTCTAGGCCGGAAGATTCACGTTATTCTGATTATTCACTTTATTGGTGATAGATATAGCACAAACAGCTATGAAAATGATATTTTGAACTTTCCCTCTTAAATAAAAGACATGCTGTGTTTTTAGGTCTTTAATCAAGGCCCCAGTCATTCCAAAACTGCTGGGTTTTGGTTTTTTTAATAGCCTTATCTTCTCCCTTGCAATTCTAATTTTAAATATAGATTTATCATTATCTGATTTAGGTAAATGAAATAAAGCAAATTAATATGCCCCAGGATTTACTGGCTTGTTACAACTTGTTTACTAAGAGCCGACACTGAATCACATATATTCTGGTTTAAGTAACTAAAGAGATTGCTCACGAGGAGATGTGTGTATTAATAGTAAATAAATAAGTCCTTAGTAAGTATTTATTGCTATGCAATAAACCATTAATACTGAATGTCTCCAGTGGGATCTTTTTTCTTTATTCAGAGGAAGAGACAAAGAGTCTGATTCTGACTTTGGATACAATCGGGTTAAAACCAGCACACAGAGGATGAGAATCAACATTTTCCTCCTGCTTACGGCAATGACTCCCATAAATGGCTTGCACGAGACCAATAAATGGATCTCCATAGGGCAGAGCATAACCGTGCCTCCTCAGGAGCACAAGGAGAGGCTGCAAGGGACAAAAATTTAATCCTTAGTGAAGACCTCTGGAAAGCATATAGTTATTGAAAACCATCTACTGCCTCCCCACACCCCCCAAAAAAAAAACCAACTAAGCAGTCAGTGAAGCATCCATGAGAATCTGAGCTTCAGATCATGTTTGTAACTAGCTTTTGAAGCAATCTTCCCCTCTGCCTTTCAGAGACCAGACTCCTGCCTTCGATTTTGCTCCTTGCAAAGCATCAGGCCGTTTCAATATGTTGCAGTAATTATGGAGATAATGAATGTAGCATTATGCAGAATAATCTTAACATCGTGGTGCTAAGAATTATTTTTTCTATGTCTTCACTGTCGGTTGAGATCAAATATTCACTTCTATGGAAAATATCTCTACAAACAATGAAAGCTGAAAGCTTCAGTAATGAAATACTGTCTTCAAAATGCTAGGAGTAAATTTGCTGATGATTATACTGAGCTCTCTCAGGTCACTATTTTTTTAGGCCTAATGACTTTTAAGGTTAGTTATAGCTTTGTCAAATGAATTCCTGCCTTTGAAAGAACAATTTTTTCACTTATTTTTTTCCTTTTTAAAAATTATTTTCCTGTGTACTTATGTGTATTCTACATGTTCATTATTCCAATGCTTATGGAATGCTATGACACAAGCTATACAGGATGTAATGGAAATACTCAGATCAAGACAGAAATCACAGAGCATCACGCCCCACGCCTTCTTCCTCTGATAATGAGATCATCTTGATTTCAGTTACCAACATATAGACTAGTACCCAACTTAGTCACGTAAGTCACACGACATCTGTATTTTCCCAGATACTACGGGTGTTGAAATAAGAGTTGTCTACAAGTGGGTGAAACTATTGTTCTACCACTGCATATGACAATATCATAGAATCACAGGATGGTTTGGGTTGGAAGGGACCTTAAATACCACCCAGTTCCAACCCCCCTGCCCTGGGCAGGGACACCTCCCACCAGACCAGATCGCTCCAACCCCCGTCCAGCCTGGCCTTGAACCCCTCCAGGGATGGGGCAGCCACAGCTTCTCTGGGCAACCTGGGCCAGTGTCTGTGAGAGAACAGGCAGGAGCCAAAGCTGATGCTAAACATCACCTTGTTATGTTGGAAGCACCATAAAATCAGAAACTAAAGGCAGAAAGAAAACGATTGTAAACATGAGCATCAGTGCACAACTGGGGACAGCAAAGCAGGGACACCTAAGGTTAGTGGAGGGAAGATAGTTTACACTGCTCACTGGTCAGATTAAAAAGAGGACAACGTGGACAGTTGTAGCACTACCTTTAAAGGAAGATGAAGATAGGTAAGAGGCCTGAAGTAAGATTTAGTTTAACTGAGTCTTGGTCAGACTCCCTGGAGACCAGAGACGTAGCTGAGCTATGAGATATGGTTCTGGATCAAGAGGAGCCCAGTTTGTTAAGACTATAGGCAAGTTATTTTGTATCCCAAAAGTTTAAACCATCTTTTACATACCAGAAGGATCTGTGAAGGTGCTCTGAGAGTGCTTTCCTGCCAGACAGAGGTAGCTACTATACTAATTTTAAAATCTTAAAAGAATTTAGAAATTGTGTTTGACCCATTTGAAAGCACCAGGAACAGTCAGAGGTTTAGGAAGAGGGAAAAGGACAACGTAATAAATAACACAGGAAAGCGTTGCTGCTGATAATAATATTATAGGGAAGTTGTCAAAGCCGGAGATCATAGGAAAAAATAATAGCTTAAATCAAGAGAGGTATAAAGAGAATTGTTAACAGGTTAAGAAGTCGGTACCACAGGTAGAACAGGGAAGGAAACAAAAGCTATCAGCAAATCATGGGTACTAGCTGACAGGTATTTGAGGTTCAAGGAAGCTAATTAACCAACTTACACAACTCCCGCCAATATATTTTGAAGAGTAATGTGTAGCTGGAGACCTGGGGTAGGAAGAGGAGGAAAGGGGAGCAACAACTTGGAGTTGGTATGCTGCAATCTTGAATAATTCCGGTTTACTTTGTATCCCTATTAAAAAACAGAACCAGCACTGTGAGTTAAAAATAGGCAAACATCTGGAGAATAGCAAAATCTTAAAACTGAGGAAGTAAAGGTTTAAAAACAAATAGTCATGACAGAGAAACGTGACTGCTTTTTGATGTTACAAATAAAAATGTAATAGCTGGAGGGGACACAGTAGCCAAACTTTAAAGATCTTAAGTAGGCTTACAAAAAAGTCTCTGAGCAAAATCTCACAACATTAGCTCGGTCAGCACTGCCATGTGAAGTGAGATTTCAAACGGACTGCAAACAAAGGATGCTGATAAGCAGCAATGTGTATAAACTCAAGGATCAGTAAGCAAGACATCCCAGAGGAAGTTTTTAGGTATTTTCTTGTTTCACAACTTCCATAAAGATAAGAAGAGCATTAAGAGCACTTTGATTACATTATCGCATGATGCTGACTCTTTTGTAAACACACAAATATATTAAGGTGTAAGGAATCTATCAGTGCGAGCAAAGCGATTATTCTCTTGTTCCAGCAAAAGTATGTCAGACAACTGTGCGAAACAGGGGCATAGCCAGGATCGGAGTGTGTTCTATTCACCCTCCCGTCTGGAAAGGAGCAAGGAACCCATGTAACTGTGAGCCAAGCTACTCATGCAGTGGAACCCCCCTTCTGGAGGCACTCCAAAAGGCATCCTGTAGTACACCGGATAGTTTTGTTCACGGTCACTGAGCCATGCTGACAGGCATGAGGGAGAGCAGACGGCATCACGTCCTTGGGGACACGGTGACTGTTCTCAGAGATCTCTGTGGCTTTTCAACTACTTCGCATGCCTTGTAACCTGCAGAATTTCCATCTTCAAAGGGGAACTGATACTGTGTCTTACGAGCGCTGATTCAGCACAAGTAAAACATCGAACAAAGGAATAGCGAGGAAGGAAGAAACAAGGACAAACAAACTTAATGTTCTTTGAAAAGGGAAATGAAACGAAGACAGGTTCTCCATTCCAAAGTGCCAATGGACATGAATAATTTCATGTGTAAGTTCAAAGTTTGTCACAGCTGATCACGGTATTTAAAACATTCAGACGTGCTTTTGTTGGGTTGTGCCCATCCATGTCTCTAGGAGAAAAATGCACCATACATTCAAGGTTATGTATTGATATAGACATCATAACGATGAAACAGAGACACATATAAAGGTAAGAAGTTAAAGCTATAACTTGCCCAAAGATTACCTAGAAGACTCTATCTACCAGCTTTGCTTTGCTCATTAGCTGAATACATGTCAAGAATGATTAATGAGCAATTGATTATAGCTTGCTGTTGACCTCGGAATAAAGATTGAGGGGCAAATCCTAAGTTAGATCCAGAGGTACAAAAAACCTGCAACAGCGATTTAGTGCAGAAGGACATACAATGTACAAATGGAATACTTAACGAGGAGGTGACAGCAACAGGATTTGGGGTCACCTTTTTCTGTACATGGTTGGTTTAGGCATAAGGCAGATAACGCACCTTCGCCTCAGAAAGGACAACTTATGAGTTGAGTTACCGCCACCTCTTACTATTCTGTTCAAATTTCCAATTATTCAAAAAAACCTAAATCTGGCTTTGTCTGAAGAGAGTAAAATGAGAAGGAAACTGCTTGTCAATACTTCAGAAAAAGCAAAAAGGCAGCACAAAAAAAGCTAGCGATGTAAATGGTTCTCTCCATATACGTACTTACTGCTAGGAAGGAACCCTATTGCCAATAATTCCTAACTTTTTGTCTGGCATAGTTTTCAAGTTTCAAAAGCCAATGACACATGAAATACAGTACAGTGTCCAATACAGCTGGACAAAGCTGTAGAAGCCATACCATGGAGACAAAATCCATACTGGCAGGGTGATAAACTAGAATATGCAAACTTTTTCCTCTTTGCTAATTCCAATGTTTTTGATAGAGACACTTTGAGATTCCCTAGGTGATTATTCTGTACGATGCCAGGAAATTAAACAACAATCTCCATTCAAGAGCAGGTTCCACTGCTGAAGTAATCAGACAGACCTCATCCAAATCCGTGAAGTAATTTTATTTCCAGCAACAAAGGATCCAACTCTATTTCTTGACTACTCCTCCTCCTCCATATTCTTTTGTGCTCTTTACACTATGTTTTCTCAATATTGGTAAAGAAATTATTTTATCTTCTTCCACCCATTGGATTGATTCAATTTGCCAAAACAATACGCAGTCACAATTTTCTGGTGACATGGAAATGCATCTTGAAATTAAATACATCCTGCAGCAGCAAAATGCTTCCCTGCCAAATTATATCTACAGCTCTAATTTTAGAGATCAGTGTCATTCTCACTCCAATTGGCCTAGCAAAGCTAAAAAAAAAAAAAGAATTCGGTATTTTTATCATATGTTATTCTACTACAGGACACGGTGGTTTTCAAAAAGATGTTTTTCTTCACCAGACAGAAACAGCACAGAGTCAGGTATTGACAACTGGGAGAACGTGATCTGATGGCACCGTTCAGCGAGTGAGTCAGTGCATCTACTCAGGCATGAAAACGAAAGGAACTGTGTTTTAATGCGGGATGTACTGTCACAGGATTATCAAAGGCAATACAAGCGGGTAACAATGTACGGCTACATTAAAGCCCTTTGCGCTCGACTTTCTCGGTGCTGTGCATTGTGAGCAGACGCAGAACGTACGGAACCTTTGGAGAGCCGGCGGTGCGTGGCATGAGCTGCAGTACAAGCCTCCAGGAACGCAAACCTCTTGTGGCAAAACCGCAACAGTTCTGGCCCTGTGAAATTAGAGTCTAACTGCAAAGTTGAAAGTCCACCTCGCACTAAGATTCAAGCCTTTCTGCTGCTGAATGTCTTGTGATGTTGGGGTTTTCACAGAACCATAGAATGGTTCGGGTTGGAAGGGACATTAAAGGTCATCCAGTTCCAACCATGGCAGGGACACCTCCCACCAGACCAGGCTGCTCAAAGCCCCGTCCAGCCCGGCCTTGAACACCTCCAGGGATGGGACATTGACAACTTCCCTGGGCAGCCTGTTCCAGTGCCTCACCACCCTCAGGGTAAAGAATTTCTTCCTGATACACAATCTAAATCTACCCTCACTTTTCACTCAAGGACCCTTTTAATGAGGGGGATTTTTCATGATAGTAAGAAACATCAGCCTTCGGTCCCCATGTCTTTTAATCTGAAATTAATCAAATGCCATAACGATTTATATTGTATTAAAGGTATACTTTTCAAACTGTACTGAGAGGAACATGCCAAGCAATGAATTCTATAAAATATAGAAGAATTTCAAGCATCCAACGAAATAAGCTGCTACGTTTTATAAGCGGGGAGGGTGCTCAGGCACAGATGGCTACTTTTTTTTAAAAAAATGCCTTTAAAAAATCGATTTTCTCTTGAAGTCCCACAATAATAAACAAATACAGTTCTCTGACTATTAACTATACTAGACTACCAGAGATTATTCCATAATAAACTACTGCTCTTTTCGCCAACTATGAGTTCCTGCTGTTAAACTATGTAAGTAGGCTGAAGAACAGAACTCTTGTAAATGTCTGCTGCATCCTCTGCTATTTTGAAAGAAGATAATCAACTGGTGAAATGGGAGAGGGGAAGAGAGAAAGAAAGAGAGAGAGGGAAGGAGAGATGGGCCCGAATGCCAATATTCCTCTGGTTTTTGTTTCTCTTTTCCCTGCATTTTTAAGGTCTTTCTTTAAAACCAGGTTTTATCGGGCAGGATTAAGTAGTAATTCCCCATATAATTTTACCTGAAAAACCTTTTTTCTTTTCTTTTTTTTTTTTTTTAAATAAAACAAGCAGGACAGAAAAAACCTAAACCAATTGTTTAGACATAATGGTCTGACAAATGGAAGTTGCAGGTTCAAGTGGCACTGTCTCTTTGTGGTTTTTATCCTGAGTCTCACAATACCCATTTGCAATACACCCATTACGGAAACACCCTGAATGGTGTTTCAAAAGGAGTATTTAACAGTCGGTTTTCAGCGCAGGTTTCCAGCTCTCAGAGTTGCTGAGATATACTCGAGAACGTGGCCAAAGTTCCTAGAAAGAGAAATGTAGGAAAATAACAATAACTTCAAATTAAATCGTTTGGCCTGGAAATTTAGAATCCTTGAATCTGAGACTGAGTGATTGACTGAGATTAGCAGTTCTGAAGGATAGGCTCTACATCTAAAAACTGTGTATTTCCCATACGATCTAAGGCACCGCAAGCACACGGCGATGTCTTCTGGGCCGCTGTTTTACTCTAATGGCAGCTGGCACGAGGAACGGAAATTGCTATTTCCAGAAAAGGACTGGAACTCGCTTAAAGGAGGCAGGCTCTGAGGGGCTTGCAGGAAGGAGATCACAAAATGAAGACCCTTTGCAGCTGCTAAAGACCAGCCAAGATGTCTGACGGCATAAGAGAGACAAGCCACTATGCCCTGGATATTTTTGGGTATATCTAAATAGCACAACACAGTCAGGTTGCTCTTTCTGCTGTCTCCAAGCTCCAGACTTGAAAGAAGTTGCTTGCACACCATATAAACACTTACAGGGATGCTGAAGTGAAAAGGAAATCTTAAAGTGCAGAAAGGAAAAAAAAATAAATCAGCCTTCTGAAGTGTTTCAGATTCAACATTCATGTGTTGACAAAGAGTTAGTTATTCATAATTTAGAAGTAATACTGTAAGCATTGTGTATTATTTAACTGCAACAAAAGGGAAATGATAAAGATATTTCTTTTTTTGCCTGGCATATTCTGGGGGAGGAGGGCAGAGTTGCTATGTACTTGAATTGTACAATATTTACTGAATTTAAATTACATTTTGTACACACTATAAAGATCCTTGTATACAAACAGTACTGTTATCAACTGGGAACTGTAAATGACATAACAATTTAGCTGTATTAATTTATTTTGTATATTTTCAGAGAGTGAATTAATTGTAAGATGTGTCTGTTTTATTAAACATCGAATGATTGGTCTGTAAGTGTTTAGTTTGAAACATTATTGATTTGCAGCATGTGTGTTTCAAGTTTAGTGTTTGGCTACATTCCCTTTCCTTTCTGTCATTATCTGCTGATTAGTTTATCTATAATTGAAGTCAATAAAATCTCTTTAATGTACTGTGCTGCTGTGTATCATTAAGAAATGGTTGTAATCACGGAACTACTTCAGCGCTCGGGAACCAAAAGAACATGTAGAGGATGCCCTGGTACTCTCTTTATTACTTCACAAGCACTTTTAAACACACAAAATATAAATTAGTAGCACAATTTTATTTCAAATTATAATCACTAGGTGTACTGCCACCCCATTACCTTAAAATCTTTTTAGTTGCCCAATCAGTATGTAGTCATCAACCGGAATAAACTGGTCATCCTTAAGCAACAATCGCACATATTATTGTGGGGAGATCCTTGCTCAGATAAAAGAGAGCAAAGGGTCGTGTGGCTCCCGTGCCAGCTTCAGCCTCCAGAGAGTCTGGCTTACATGGTTTTTTACCATGGAACTCTGTGTGGCAGCGTAATGTCAGAGAGGCCTCCAAAACACCAAGTATCCAAAACTCCAGAATACCGAGCATCTCAAAAACTATTCAATAAAGTAAAAAGTAAACCACACGCTAAGGCATTTTGATCAATCTAGGTCTTAGTTTCTCCATCTCAGATCTGTATAGGCCTAGAAGAAGTATTGTGAATGAAGTTCTCCACATCACATACTTCAGCGTTCTTTACCAGGCCTTGGAAAGGCTAAGACTCCAGGGATATGACTTAAAATAGCCAGCTGATCAGAGGGAGTGTTCAACGAGCCAAGTACAAGAAATGGAGCAGTCAAGGGCAAGCATAGTTATCCTCTGCTTTGCACTCGCTAGACCACATCTGGAGTATTTCGTCCAGTTTTGTGCCACTCACCACAACAAAAGCAGGGGTTCAGGTGAAGGCTGCCAGGATGATTGCAGCTGGATCTTTTGCCTTGCAAGGAGAAGCAGAGGGACCAGGGCTTGTTGAGTCTGGAGGAGAGATGGCTTCAGGGGGACCTAACAACAGCCCCTCTAGAATCATCCAACTGAGAAGATGGAGCCATGCTCTTGAAAGCACTGAGTGGGAGGAGGACAAGACAACAGTCATCAACTGGAAAAAGAGAAGATCAGACTGGTCATAAGGAAAAACTTTTCAGCCCAAGTACAGTCAGGCAGTGGGCAGTTCACCCAGGGAGATTGTGCAGTCTCCATCCTCAAAGGTTTTTAATACCCAACTGGGTACTGCCCTGGGAAACGTGGCCTGATCCTCCAGCAAGAATTATTCTCTGATTCTGTGATGTATTTTAATACTGTGACTTTTTTTAAAAAAGAGACAGTATCAACCACAATCAAAGTTTAAATTTGAGGATGCCCACACAGATGGATAGAGAGAAATGTGTGTTTACTCTTCCATTACTGTGAGGCCTCCTCTCAGCAGAGCAGACTGGGAAGAGTACGTACAGGACTCAGGCAGGTTCACGTTTGGCCAACAGAGATCGCTAAAAAGGATCTTTCATTCTTCTGCGTTCTTCCGTGTCACAGAATCATAGAATGGTTTGGGCTGGAGGAGACCTTCACACATTTAGTTAGACTTTCTTTAAAACTGCTGTTGAACTGAAAATAATGAGTACAAAAGATTGCATTTAAGCATTCCATAACTCACAAGAGCGGCAAGTGTCTTTTAAATCTTTACCTATGAAATTGTTCAATTTATGCACCTGTATAAATACATTGTCACAGGCTATACATTAAATATAAGACCAATCAAGTGCAAAACTGATCTGTCAGTACGATGTGATTTACTGACAGGGTATTTTCTTTCTCAGTAAAAACTACAAACAGAGGATGTATTCTAAAATACAGTCTGGTTTTGGTACCTGACCAATTACCGATCAGCTTAACTCTTACTGAGCGATGCTGCCATGCAAACTCTGAAAATAAAAAGCTATTTTATTTTCTAGAAAAATGCTACATCAATAGATTTTAAAAGACCCACTTATGTCTCTTAAATGTTTATAATTGCCCAGATCTTCAGAGGACATCAGTAACATTTATTACCATGTATACTATTTATAAAACATTAATACATGTTTCTGTTGTTGAATCTATGTGGTACCCTACTACTTTCCACAAGGAAATATTAACAAAATACTTAATAGGCCTGTTAAGAAACAGAATCCCGTTATTTCAGACTATCTTTTCATTCTCATTCAGAATGAAAATTTGAAACGTCCCTGAAACTAAAATGTAAGAAATTACTAAATGGAGGACTATAAAATTGGTTCCTTTCCTAATATAACATATTATTCAACACAGAAGTAAAATTTCGTAATACTCATACCGTAATATACCATTGGAAATGAAATTAGTCTCAAGGGTAAAATTAAATAAATTAGCTCATTTTCATCTTTAAATTATAAATTTGAAACAACTAATCTCAACTCGTAAAACTTTGCAGTACAAAATATTGTAACCTCTTGCATTCTTATGTCCTCCACACAAGCACACAAGCTGCTGTGAATGCTGCAATCATTTATAACTACTTCAGTGTATTTTCTGCACATAGATACCAAAAGGAATAAATTCATACCAAAAAGTTGCTTGCAGGTTTGGTACTGGTTCAGGGGAGTTGTTCCAGCCAAATATTTTCCTTTCCAATTATATGAATATCACAGGGATTCCTTGACCAAATATTTTAAAAACCCAACAGAAGTAAATGAACTGTTCAAAACAGATTTACAGCTCAGTCGCATTTTGTTTCTGTAGTATCTGTAGCATGTGCTTCTATATGATGAAGTCTGTATTCTCATTACAAAATTTTGCTAGCAGAGCTGTTTGATCTGAGGAAAAAAAAGACAAATCTTATTGGACCACCATCATCATCTTTTCATGAACCTATGCGAAGAGAGGAACATTTCTGTCAGTTTGTCACTCTAAGAGATATTGTAACTATGCTAACATAATTATTTCAATTTAAATACATTTTGGCTGTAAAAGCTCCTTTCTGTGGCCATAGATCAGAGACTCTCTAAAAATTATGGATAAAATAACCAAAGCTAAAAGTTAATAGAATGGGTTGCAATTGTCTAATATGAATACACCTAGGAAAATTCTTCTTTGTTGCTGCCTGTTCTTTAGTTCCAGTAGGTCTTCAACTAGCAGAGTCAACGTTTCGGCCTGCCTCCATCACAGCTATTTTTGCACAAAAATATTTGCTCTTAAGTATCCTGTACTATCCAATAAATGAGAATTGTTGCTTCTGTTCTGCTTTCTTTTAGCAGCCAGAAAACAAGAAAACATGAACTAGTTAACTTGTCATCTAGTGTGTAGTTCCCTGAATCTTCCTTTTTGCCTTTTATGTAAATGGCAATGATATTTTCCAGTCACTCTTCCTCTTATGTGGAATTTTCCCTGACCTCCATATCATTCCCAAATGAGTGGCTTTGCAGTGACAACATCCAATCCTATTAGCACCCTTGGAAGCATCCTGTCAGGTCCCAACAGCATGTATCTATAGACATCGTTGTATTCTGTACAAATGGTCCCTAACCTGACCCTCTTCTATCAGTGGTTCACTGGGTGGTTCATCATTGCTTCTTGGCATAGATATAGGCCACATTCTGCAGCAGAATGCCCACACTTCTTCCTGCCTGGGGGATTGTACCAGTCTCGTTCTTCAAGAGATGTACAATCTGAATACGTCCTAGCTCTCAAAGCTTCTTCCTTATTTGTAAGCAATTGGTTCAGTAGAACACTACTCCTAGTTGGCATACCCAGTAGTTGCATTAGGACTCACGATACACTTCAAAAATCTCCCAGATTGCTTGTGCACCGTTGTGTTGCTTTATGAAGTCCCCCATGAGAATCAGGACCTGCGGACCTGAGGATTTTTCCATATTGTCACTAATCACTACGTAGCTCTGAAGAGTTAGTTCGAATTTCCATCCTGACCAAAAATAAATATTTTCAAGCAAGACTATAGGGGAATGCCTAGTAGTGCTGAGCTGTGCTTAGCACCAGCACAATACCAAATCCATAAAATATAAAGCCCATCTCAAGAGCGGAGGAAGATAAACCAGGCACATCCTCTATTCCTTTCTCCCTACCTCAGAAGTGGGACAGATACACAGAGGAGCTACCTACGCTTTCACTGTACAAGTACTGAGACTATTTGAAGACTGCATTTCCTTGAGCACGATCCTTTTTAAATCTACCCTCAATAGTATGAAAAACTAATCCTCAATAAAGATCCTGAAGTTTGTGTTTAACACAGAAAGAAACATGTGAGAGCAACAATTGGAATAATCTGTCCTTTTTTAAGCAATGCTGTGGTATTACCTGATGCTACGTGACCTAAAGGGTAAGAAAATCTGGGACAAGTTTCCAGGGAGACTTGTAGTTGGATTTTTAATTATGAGTCTGGCTTTAATTTCAATTGAAGTAATAGCAACATACCTGCTGTAAACATCTCTACTACCAACAGTGACATTTACAATTTCCTATTCTTTAGAGTAAGAATACTAGTTTTAACTTCTAATGACTAGAATCACTCTTAGTTTGGGAAAGCCAGAGATTATTCTTGCCAAAAAAATAAAAAAAATAAAAATAAAAAATCAAAAAATCTGGGTATTTTCCCAGAAAGTTTAAATTAAGATTAAACGGTTTGAGTCTTTTGTTCAATTTTTCCCAAATAGAATATTTTATTCCAGTTGCCTTTTACCTTCTTTTTTTTACCATTTTTTTTTTCCTTCACCCCCTTCTTTGTATAATTGAATCTCCAATTCGGCAGTATTCCCATATCATTTTCTCCAGTCAAATAATATCCCTTCTAAGCCATCTAGTTTCTGCTTGCAAATCTCCTGAGTAATGCATAATAGGAGATTACACCACCTCTCAAAGCCAACTTACAGGCTTACCAAAATATTGCTGGAAAAACTTAGCATTCTTGTTTTTATATGTTTCCCAACAGAGGGCCAATTAGTTTTGGAAGCCTTCAGGATCTCATAATATGGACAGGAGATTTTTATGATTTATTTATAGATGCAGAAGGTTTCAATTAGTCGGGAAGGGTGAAAGAGTCACATTTGAGGATGTGGTGGTTTCTGTTCTAGTTGCAGGCCTAAAATTATATGATGAATCACCAGAGTAGAAAACTCACTATTTCCCTTTCTTGTCAGACCTGTAGTCTTCTATGATGGAAGATATTGTACTAAAAGAGCATGCCAATGTCACTGCTTATTTTCCACATATAAAACAAGAAAGCCACGTCCTATTCATTTGACTGACACAAGTTCTAGAAGATACTTCAATGCTATAAAGCCCTTGGATTTCCCATTTTTCTGCTATTTTTTATGCCTCTAGATACTTCAAACCAGAATTCTAAGTATTTTATAGTCTAGCAGTGGCTCTCACTCCACCTCAGGGGTGTTAACATTTGTTGCAGAACAAGTCAACCATTGCAGAATACAAAGCAGTGATTTGAATTCCTTCTCCTGTTGCCACCATCACCAGTTTCCGGAATATCTTGATACTTCTGCCCCATGAGTTTTTTCCAGCTGCTTCTTCAGATCTAAAAACTATTGCAAAGGCATTTTCAAATGCTGTAGAACTTCTGGAGAAACTGAGCTTGTAACGTAGGAGCCGCAGCAAAACACAAAGCAGCATTAAGAAGGTAGGTGGCATGTTACGTCCGAGTAGAAAGCAGCAGTATTAGTAATACCGTAGCGCAAACCGGTATTATCAAGTTGCTCAAGTTAGTAATATATTGTCCACTCAGCTAAGGCATACTGTGACGGAGTATCATAGGTTAAAGCCTACCCAAAAGCACAGCTCATTTAAGTGAGTGCTTAACTACACTGCCCGGCTCTAACTGCTTACACAACTGAAACGCAAAGTATAATGATTCACTTAAGTTGAAGTAGTTGCTGAGATTAAATCTGTAGTTAAATAGCAGCTTTTGTAGTTTGAGTATTGAAAGCGTAATCAGAAATGCGAGATGCACAGAAAACATGGAAATGGTACAAGTACAGAATTTATCAGATCAAACATAAAACAAACGCTGCAAAGTAGACCTTCCTAAATGGAACGGAATCATTGGAAGCAATTATTAAGGTACCTGTACATGTATAAAATGGGCTGGGGAATGAGATCACTGGGATTTGAACAACAGACCTAGATAGCGGATGGCAGCTGAACGTGTAATTCACTTAGATTTCACTGTAGCTAATTATAGCTGTAAGAAAATACCAGGAAAATTGTTTTGTTATCCACACTCTGAAAATTACAGTCTAGATGAAACAAACGCTTTGAAGACAATGGCTTTTATGAAGGAAGTTATTATAACTTTAAGGAAGCAGATTGCTTACACAGCAGGATACAAACTACAGCAATTCAAAAAAAATGGCTTTTGGCTTATGCAGTAATTCTGCCAAGCTGATGATTTGTGAGGAAACATGGCATACCTCCTGCAGTTTGTCTGCTATACTGGTATGATTTACTTGCAAAACCTACGTAATACGGCATCTACTATATTCCTGAATGGATAACACATCGACATAGAATTTGAGGAAGAAAAATCAACTGCAACGTCCCTACTTCTGTTTCCTGCGTAAAAGTAAGTTTAGCAAAATATGTTAACATCAAAATCACCAAAAGGCAATGAAACACACAGATTTCGGTGTCTTAGATCTCATCTGCCAGTTCCGGGAAACCTGCATCTCTGATCTTTTCATTACTACCACCTGGGAATACAATAATATCAGCGTTTTTAGCCGCTATGGTGATCATTCAATTTTAAGGTACTTGTGGCGCTTTAAGTGCATTTTTTTTTCCTCCATGGCTACTATGAGAGGTAACAACAGCAGTAACAACAAAGAGGAAGAAAGAAAACATTAATCTTACCCCTGTGTGTGTTCCAACACTAGTCTCTCATTCACTCCTCAGCTTCTGAGAAGTCTTTTTGAGCAAGTCGTTTTGATCTCCTTAAGTACACCGAGAAATCGTGGCGAGGCATTTAAAAATACTGCTCTGGAATCTCCTCTTTCTTTTCTTTTAAAGCTGCAAATGCCTTTAGCTTGAATGATTTATTGTTCTGCATTCCTGAGCAAGCTAGAAGGGTTTTGAAGGAAGTTCTGGATTATTTCTGCACCTGAAAATTCTGCGGCTTGATGAGGCCCAGTCAACTCTTGCAAGGGGGCATTTGGGGAGGAGACTTAGTCAGGTAAAAAAAAAAAAAAAATCACTTTGATGAGTAAACATCAAAAAGCACGTGTGTAGGTTGTAGAACCTGTGATTGGAAGGTTCCATTTTGGAGTTTGTTGGGGGGGGGATGGTTTTTTAGAATTAAACTAGATCATTTATTAGCGATCAAGTTCTAAGTAGGCAAGGTGAGGTAAGATGACTTATTTCATTCTTATCAGGAATCTTCACACCTTCCTTTCTGTGAATAAATGAATAAATTTACACACACACACACACCATCCTGTCATCATCTTCTCACTCCGAATACCTATGGGTTCAAGCAGATCACAGTCTTCCTCTCCTACTGATTTCAGCCACTGTCTGCCCTAGCTGTTCTTTCTATGCTTGAAGTCTTCTCAGTGAAGTCTTCATCTCCTCATCTAATGTGTGTGATGCAACTTCAGTAGAATCTTTCTCAAACTGCTGTCCACTAATATATTCTACCTGTCCTCCTACGTCAGCTGATGCTGCTTTTGTAGTTCGCTCATGAGCTCTTCAGGTCAGAAATGGCTCATCCTGAGGGTACCAGTTATTAGGACAAGTTCTGGTCTGACTGGAATCGGGTACCTAACTCTTTCCATAACTTCCTGATCCTTTTTTCTGATGATTGCAGCCAGCAGATGCAGATTTGCTGCTATATAGAAAGACTAATGTTTAAATCTAGTCAGCCCTGACCAGGTCACACAACATTCATTTAATATTCCTTAAGAATATGACTTTAATGCCCAAATGAGTTGCGCATCAGAATACTCAACTCCCAGAATGAGTAGGCTTCTGTAATTGAAAATTACAGTGCATCTTGTTCTGACACTGTAATCACTTAGTGCTAACTGAATCTCTACTCTTTTCTTCCAGCAACTATGAAAAATAGATTCTTGGTGTCTCTGAGCATTTTTTACAAAGTCCTGCTCTAGAATTTGGTGAGTTGGGCAGCTGGGAAGTGCTTTCCTTAATTGCAGTTTTTCCTCCAACTCAGTCTCTCTGGTGATTTGGATCACTGTTTGCAGCCCCTGCCCTTTGCATTCAGCACTTCTTCTCCCCTCACTTCTCATTAGCAATGTTTTCGGCCCAGCCACTAGTCTGTACATCACCTTCATTCACAATTCCTCTTCTAAAAATAATTTAAATCTCATGATTAGTGATCTCCTTTCAAGACACATCTGAAAAGATTTTTTGATGCCTTTCTTTTCAACTGTGGAATTTTCCCAGTGGTTCGCTGTTGAAATATTCACGTTTCCTCTAGGCAATCCCTTCCACGTCAGCCTGTTGCGTGCTTTTAGATTTGCAGAAAGAGGCAAACTTGCAAGACGAGCTGACAGCTTGTGTGCTAAAACTCCTGAGCTTTGAGGGGCTTGTTTGCCTGAAGGGTGAACACAGTTCACTGCGGATCTACCCAAGTTCCATTTTGTTAATAAATGTACAGCAGGTAGCTGGCTAAATGAAAAATGAAATTCAGTCATAATTCCTGAAACACCTCAGGGATGTGTTACACTTACAGAACGCCAATTTGTATCTTTAATAGGATATTACACTGGTGAAACATCAAAATAATTTTATATGGGTGCGTGTCACACTGTGCTGAAGCATCCTTGCGGTTATAACAATCATGTAGAATCATAGAATCATAGAATTGCTGAGGTTGGAAGGGGCCTTTAAGATCATCGAGTCCAACCTTTAGCCTACCCTGACAAGAGCCACTTCTAAACCATGTCCCTAAGTGCCCCATCTACCCTTTTTTTAAACGCCTCCAGGGATGGTGAATCCACCACCTCCCTGGGCAGCCTATTCCAATGTTTAATAACCCTTTCAGTGAAAAAATGTTTCCTAATATCCAATCTAAACCTCCCCTGACGTAACTTGAACCCGTTTCCCCTCGTCCTATCACTTGTCACCAGGGAGAAGAGGTCAGCCCCCATCTCTCTACAACCTCCTTTCAGGTAGTTGTAGAGGGTGATAAGGTCTCCCCTCAGCCTCCTCTTCTCCAGGCTAAACAACCCCAGCTCCCTCAGTCGTTCTTCATAAGGTTTGTCCTCCAGACCCCTCAACAGCTATGTAGCCCTTCTCTGGACACGCTCCAACACCTCAATGTCCCTCTTGTAGCGAGGGGCCCAAAACTGAACGCAGTACTCGAGGTGGGGCCTCACCAGTGCCGAGTACAGGGGGATGATCACTTCCCTAGTCCGGCTTACCACACTATTCCTGATACAGGCTAGGATGCTGTTGGCCTTCTTGGCCGCCTGGGCACACTGCTGGCTCATATTCAGCCGGCTGTCCACCAACACCCCCAGGTCCTTTTTTGCCGGGCTGCTTTCGAGCCACTCTGCCCCAATCCTGTAGCGCTGCATGGGGTTGTTGTGACCCAAGTGCAGGACCCGGCACTTGGCCTTGTTGAACCTCATACCATTGGTCTCAGCCCATCGGTCCAGCCTGTCCAGATCCCTCTGCAGAGCCAACCTACCCTCAAGCAGATCAACACGCCCGCCCAGCTTAGTGTCATCTGCGAACTTACTGAGGGTGCATTCGATCCCTTCATCCAGATCATTGATAAAGATATTAAAGAGAACCGGCCCCAGCACCGAGCCCTGGGGGACACCACTTGTGACTGGACACCAACTGGATTTAACTCCATTTACCACCACTCTCTGCGCACGGCCATCCAGCCAGTTTTTTACCCAGCGAAGAGTACACCTGTCCAGGCCATGAGCAGCCAGTTTCTCCAGGAGAATGCTGTGGGAAACAGTATCAAAAGCTTTGCAAAAATCCAAGTAGATAACATCCACAGCTTTTCCCTCATCCACTAAGTGGGTCACCTTATCATAGAAGGATATTAGGTTTGATAGGCATGACCTGCCCTTCACAAACCCATGCTGACTGGGCCTGATCACCCTGTTCTCCTGCATGTGCCGTGTAATGACACTGAGGAGGATCTGTTTCATGACCTTCCCAGGCACCGAGGTCAGACTGACTGGCCTGTAGTTCCCCGGATCCTCCTTCCAGCCCTTCTTGTGGATGGCTGTCACATTTGCTAACCTCCAGTCAGCTGGGACCTCCCCGTTTGTCCAGGACTGCTCATAAATGATGCAAAGTGGCCTGGCGAGCACCTCCGCCAGCTCTTTCAATACCCTTGGGTGGATCTCATCCGGCCCCATAGATTTGTGCACCTCCAGGTGCTGAAGCAGGTCCCTCACCATTTCCCTTTGGATTAGAGGGGCTTCATTCTGCTCCCCATCCCTGTCTTCTAGCTCAGGGGTCTGGGTACTCAGGGAACAACTGGTCCTACTGCTGAAGACTGAGGCAAAGACTGCATTAAGTACCTCAGCCTTTTCCTCATCCTTGGTCACTATGTTGCCGGCCCCATCTACTAGAGGACAGAGATAATCCTTAGTCCTCTTCTTATTGCTAATATATTTATAGAAACTTTTTTGTTGTCCTTGACAACAGAAGCCAGGTTTAGTTCTAGCTGGGCTTTGGCCCTCCTGATTTTTTCCCTACTTAGCTTCACTACCTCTTTGTAGTCCTCTTGAGTGGCTGCCCTTCCTTCCAGAGGCCATAGATCCTCTTTTTTTCCCTAAGTTGCGACACTAGCTCCCTGTAGTCGTAATAACAATCACTGCTTTGTCAAGTGTCTTTCTGGGTTTTGTAGCTTTTGTGAACATGACTGTACACTCAATGACACTCAAATACAATGTAGTAAAATCAGATTTTTGGTCAAAGAAAAGTCAAGAAACTCTCAAATGTAGGAACTCCTAAAAGCCAGTCCCACTGATTCCATTAGCAGTGTTTTGAGTTGCACCATCTCATGTAAGTAATAGCCCCACCACTTTAATGTTTGTTGCCTTTTTTGGAGGCACGTGGCTTTGCTAAGCTTTTTTGTTATTTTAATTTATCTTCTTCAGCTGTTTTGTGTATTCAGCAGGTGTTGAGGGAGATTTTGGTCACCTTTGAAGTAGTCGTGCTGCACAAGTTGTCAATGCTAATCATTTCTCATACCCTGGGTATTGACATAACTTGGAGATGAGTTGAGTTGTACCAACTTTGGGCTGCAGCAATGATGTAGCATTGACTTAAAATTAGTTTACCAGTGTGGTGGGCTGACCCCAGGAGCAGCCAAGAACCCACACAGCTGCTCTCTCATTCCCAATAGGTTGGGGGAGGGAATAGGAAGAACAAAAGCAAGAAAACACATGGGTTAAAATAAAGACAGTTTAATCAGTGAAGAAAAGAGGGAGGACAAAAAAGAAATGATGCAAAGGAAATCACTCACCACCTCCCACAGGCAGATCAATGCCCACACAAACAGCCACGTGGGAAAACACATCCCCACCCTTCTTCCTCTGCCCCAGGTTTTATTGTTGAGCGTGACATTATAAGGTAGAGAATTTTCCTTTGGCCGAGTCAGATCGGCTGTCCTGGCTACATCCCCTCCCAATCTCTTGCCCACCCCCAGCCTACTCAACAGGAAAATAAAAGGAGAACGAATGCTTTCCCACTGTGCAAACCACCGCTCCGCAGTAGCCCAGACATTGGTTTGTGATCGCCACTGGTTTAGCCACAAATCCAAAGCACAGCCGCACACTGGCTGCTATGAAGTTGTTTAACTCTGTCCCAGCCAGACCCAGTACAATCTGCTAAACCAGCAGCACCGCTTACAAAGACTGCAGGTGCTCTCCTCGTCTTCTAGCCAAGGATCATCTCTGCAGTATTCTAGCTTGCCAAGCAGTACAGTTACAAATGACGATTTATGCTGACACTTTGTATTTTGTTCAGATTGACATCCTTTAAAAGGAAACAAACAAAAATAATAAGTTACTGTGGTGGAAAACTTTGAACTACTTTAGCACACTGAGATTGTTGTGTTTTTTCCTACTCTGATCTGGACCACAGTTTTAACATCATTTTTTGT
This sequence comes from Larus michahellis, assembly GCF_964199755.1. Lineage (NCBI taxonomy): Eukaryota > Metazoa > Chordata > Aves > Charadriiformes > Laridae > Larus > Larus michahellis. Next base: position 79,097,742 of record NC_133900.1, on the reverse strand, counting down.
CTCCTCAATATGAAAATGCAGTGTCATTCTTTCGGAACCCACCAAGAAAAGTTCATCGGGGACATTTTCTAGGTTATTACATCAGCATTCCAGTATTCTACAGCTCCACACACAGCTTGAGCTGCAGTTTCTGCAGATTTGCATTCACAGTTAACAGTCACATGCAGAGTTACTGCTAGATTTAAAGACTCCAAAGGTTCTCTCTTTTTTTTTTTAATAAGAAAAATTTCTCAATTACTTTCTCTTAACACTGAAATTTAACTCCTGGCGACTGTAAGTAAGTGAATGAGTCAATAAGTTTGTGCTTATAGTACTTGCGTGCTTCAATGCATAACCTTGGAGGAGAGAGGACAGAGATCCCCCCCCCGCAAGGTTTCTTTTGAATCCAGTCTAGAATAATAATATGCAGAAACCATTGCTATACCAACAGCTCTTGAATAGCAAATACGATTAAGTAGGTCCTTTCCTAGCAGGTATCTGTCCTGGCAATTAACCGCTACCCATAACTGGCAGTCTCCGGTGAGTGTATCTGGAACAGGGACAGGCTATTCCATTCCCCTAAGTACATCCTAAGAGTGCGAAGCTGCCTCCTGAATGCATTGCAGTTCAAATTCAAACTGCAGCCTGTTCTCTGATTAATAGCAAGTCTGGAAAATTTAACTTGTGGGACTTTTTTGACTAAGCAAAATGAATTAGATTTCCACTAAACCAAATCAACACCAATTTTTCCTCCTTAGTGTCATCGGGGCTAAAAACAACTCCTTCAATCTTCTTCTAACGCAGACACTCTTTTGAAAATAATGGAACTAGTGCTAAGTACTAATATTTCAGATAAGTATGTTTGGTTTTGTTTTAACCCAGTAGGATGCTTTTAACATGCATTACCTGACACAGACAAACTTTTACATTTACAGAAGTATGGTATTTTATGTAGTAAAACAGAGATTAAGCCTAAGAAAATTTAAGCTGTGAAAAACTAAAGCATGGTTTTGGTTGAACCTAATTATATAATTTAGTCATCCCCTTGCAGAGATAGGGAATAACTGGTACGTGAAACCTCCCCAATTGCTGGAGAAGGCGGGCAGGCAGGATGTGGTCGCAAGGGAATATTCTCACGGTTTCAAAACAAAGCAGAAATATTCTCTTTTGTAATGACTGCCAGGGAATGCCCAGAGAGTAGAGGTCATTGGCACCTCTGTTAGCATCTTGTTGCTAATAGCTCTCCTAGAAAAAGCCTTCCTTTGAGATGCGACAAAACCAATTCACAGAACCACGGAATGGTTGAGGTTGGAGGGAGCCTCTGGAAGTCACTTTGTCCAACCTCCCTGCTCACGCAGGGTCCAATTCCCAGGCATTGTTTTGAGCAAGAGAAATAATATAGCAAGAAAAGGACCGCCAACACCTCTGCTTTCCCCTGCTACTTCTGAATTTCTCATAAAGAGGTATAAAAAGCTAGACAGACCTAGAATAGAGAGGTTTTAAATACGAAAATGCTATAAACTTTCCTCTGCCCTTTAGTCTGCTGAAATGACTCCAGCTGCTCTCCTCTCCTGAGGAACCAACTATTCCTCAGATCCTGGTCAAATTGGGGAAGAAAAAAAAAAAAAAAAGAAAAGTGGTTGTGGTTCTTTACAATTCAGAGAAGGGGGAAACAGCATGGTGGTGGTGGGGGGGAAGGAAAAAAGAGTAGGGAAGAGATTTTTACCTGTCCCACCACTAAGGTGTTGATGACTGCAGACAGAACTAAGGCAAGGGAAGATGAAGAAAGAAAAAGAAGAAAGAAAAAGAAGAAAGGATGGCACTAGGAGGGACTAGTGGAACTACTATGAGCTGGACGTAAAGCACTTATACTTGAAAACAGAACAGAGAATCTGAAAGCCTGGAAGTCTCAATTGAAATTTTTAGCTCAAGGGTCTTTCTGCGAGATCCTATGAAACAAAGAGCAAGATTTATAATTGTGGAAAAAAATCACAGGAGACGAACTTACACCACTATGGGAGTACGTGAGCAATTACACAGTTAACTTTGAGAGGTTTTTAAGCTACTTGGGGGGACTTTGAATTTGACTCGGAGGCGAACAGAGCCAGTAAAGATGATTAATCGGATATTGTTACCTCCCTAGGGAAAGCTGCTTTATAGCCCTACAAATTTAAACTGGCAACTATCATGATTCAAACAGCAAGCCTACAGAGAGCAGAGCAGTCTTGCCATTGCTCCAAACTAAGCAATGCTCATCTAGCCTTTGCATTATTCTAGTTTGGTGGTCACTAAGAAGATAGCTGAGGATACATAAACCCCATACAAAAATTTTATCCAAAGTCACTACTTAAAAATGAAATTATTTTCTGTAACAGTTTTTATAGTTACTCAATTGTAGGTTGAACAGATGGATAAATATTGCATGATCTTTCCCCAAGTACAGTAGTGTCCCACATACCTTGAAGGGATGCACCTTGAGAGGTGCAGAATATACTCAGTACCCATTGGTTACCATCCATCCTCTCTCTGTATCCTGCCTAACAGGATATATGAGAAATTAAGTCACTGTACACAGAAGAAAATATGAAGAAAGTCATACTAAATCGGTAATTAAGAGATATACATAGTGCTTAGTGAAACATGACCTTCTATACATGTGCATTGTGATTACATCTGCATGCCTTCCTTCCTCCTTCTTGTGCACAAGTCACTCTACCATAAGTGATGTACAGGGTTTATACTTCTCTCGACATCAATAGCTTTGTTTTAAGTGAGAATTAAATGTTTTAAGAAGTGAATTGAGAGGAATGAATAGCAAATAAAAAAAACCTGAAAACCACTTTAAGTGTATGTATGTTCTGCTGTCTTTAAATACGGTTGCCCCTGTCAGAAATCAATCTCCATAACTTGCGTTTTTCCTGCGCTGCTACATTTTTCCTTCCACATGGCAATGCAACTTGCTTCCAGGCAAAAAAAATGGCGCCTAGAAAAGATTCCCAGAACTGACTCCCTGAGTTCTCTAAACTCTTCGGTTCTGTTATTTTACTTATGCTTGTGGGTGTGACAAACAAGTATTGAACGCTAGGGCATGTAACATTTGAAATTATCACAGTATAGAGCTCTACATTTTGCATCTGAAAATCTGTATTTGAAGTTGGTGGCCTCCCTTAGACAGCCTTTGTTTGAAGCCTTGAGACGCAGCAATGGCTACGGGATTACATGTGTACTCTGAGGTCAACAGCAGTAGAAAAGAATCACATTTTAGAAACACCTAAAACAACGTCCGTTCACTCTTCACTAAACATTACGTTTAGCCAGTACAGGAATTATTTATCTTTCAAAGATAAATAACTGTGCTATAATGCAATGATATGTAAAATATTTTAAAGTACGGTTATTGAGTCTTAGTATTTATGAGTCAAGTGAAGCTAAAACATTACGCTACAGAAAAGTTGTTAGGTTTTTTTAAAATGCACACAGTACACGTTCCATATTTGATTTGGCTTTGAATATTTACACAGAAACCCAGTAAGGTTTTCAAATTCCCTCATATCACACAGATGCGGGTGCATAACTGTTTTGTTGAATTCTAAGACACGGTCTAACACATTAAAAGCAGTAAAATCATATTTCAATTACTATCCAATTAGTTTTTAAAATTCTTCTAAATCTTATTAGTCTGTTAAAAAAAAAAAAAAAAAAGTAAAATGGAAGGTTGTGATAGCAGGCAATTGTGATTTGTGTTCAGCCAAAAAAAGGTCATTAAAAATACCTATATATTTTACAGTTACTAAAATAGTCGGCTTCATATGAACTGGGCTGTCTGCGTGGTACTTCTGAATCTAATGACAGCCACGTTATTGTTTCTTCAGTAAAGATAATTCGATACGTTACGTTCCATATGGCAAATAAGAAGTTGCTTGCTACGTGTTTTACATACCCACCCCGAAGACTTGTGATGGGAACCACCCTGCTATACTATGCCAGATTTTAAGATTTTTCGGATAGTTTTCCAAACGACATCGGAAAACGGGGTCTCTACAGATACATACCTGTATTTTTAAACTATATTGCAGATTATTTTAAAGGCCTTTAAGTACGATTAGAGTCTCTTACCGTTATGACAACTTTGTAAAGGCGCTCTGTCCCCACACACTTCTGTGTTTCGGGCTGGGAATTCACCAGAAGAGAGGCTAGGAAAAACAAGATGCAGAATGAATGTTTTGGTTGTTAAATTGTCATTTTCCATGTATCCCGCTGTCTACAGCAACGTGTGACAGTCATTCCCCTGAAAGACTTCAGAATCATCCACAGCAGGGACGGCTGCTGACATTCGATAAGGTAAACACGTAGACAGAGGAATATTTTAATCCTGTGATGTGTAGTATTTTCATTGCGTTAGCACATTAGCAAGAGACTGTGGCTGTGACTAATCCCTCAGCAGGCAGGTGTCCATTAATTTCAATCGCAATTCACTAGCAAGACTAATTATAAAAAATAAAAAGTGGGGAAGGTAGACAGGCAAGGTTAGGATAGTAGCAAACAAAATCAATAGCTATCTCAAGATAGGTGATTTTAAGTTTAATATTTTGCATAAGTGGACAATCTCGGAAAGATTAGCTTGGCTAAAATAGCTCATTGAAATATTTTGGTTCTGTGATTTAAGGCTTGACAAATGAAACAGTCGCCATTAGTTTTGGCCTGCAAGTGTGATGTTGGCATTGATTTTCCTCTGCTGTAAGGATCGTTGCTGATTTTCAAAATGGAAACCACCATTAACGTTTCATTGCTTCGTGCTCCCCACCCTCAACCATAATTCCACTGATTGCCTTTTTTTAATGAAAAAAAGTTACGGAAAATAGTGAGCTGTCAGCAGCTATTTTTCCACCTACAGCTCTATGCGTGTATCCACATATTTATTATTCATCTGTGTTTGCCTCCCAGTCTGTCTTTAAAAATAACAATTTATTTTTGAACTACTTGTAGCAATATTTAACCACTGAACCCGTTAATTACTTACACTACTGACAAGCAGGGCTCACTCAAATGCTGAGATAATAGTTTTGTGCACGCAAGCTGAATTAAAAAAGGTAAATGACTGAACCTTTCAATTTTCTATATCCTGCCAGTTTTGAGTGGAATCTGAATGTTCCTGAATGGTGAAGATGCCACATAAAGATATATATGTGTGTCTGTGTGTGTGTGTGTATGTATATACACATACACAGAAGTATATTTCTTAGTGGAACGGAGGACCAAGTAATTTCTGTTCAGCTTTTTTGTTTTCAGCTATGCATCATCATATGAAAGGTCTGCAGCAAAACTAAAGGTTGTCACCTAAACTCCCTCCTGGTACACTGAAAGAAACTGAAAGGACATGCCACATAACTTGCAATCCTAATTTAGCATAGGAGTGAATGCACAGAAAAGCCGTTTAACTTTCCCCTTCAGTTAAAGGGGGATCCTAGATTTCTTGCCTACAGCAGACACCTTCTTTTAGAACGCTAAAATGCTGGGAGAGATGAATCCCACAGCATTGGTTAGTTAGAAACATATATCCAACAAGTGAATCCATAATCAGGTCAGGAACGCTTCCCTAAACCTTCATATTTTTATGTACCTTTTTGTGGTTCTTAAACGAAGTGTAAGACTGCTTTTGATTTCATCAGCATTATATGATTTGTGTCAAATCCTCAGGATTCCACGGTAATAAACTAAGCTGTAAAGCAGGGATACCTATTGTCATTCCGATTTGCAACTAGATCTGAAAAAAACAGATTTGAGATCCCTGTGCCAGTCACACCTGACTCTACAAGAGCCATCAAAGCACAAAGAAAGTCCTCTGGACCAGGACTTGACTGAGATCAAGGGAGGCCAACGGCACAGCTGCCCTATGCTCTCCAGAGCCCTCAGGCTACAAGGAATCCAGGGATTCAAGTGGGCTCTATAATATTTCAGATTCTACTTAGTGGTCCTTACATCTCACGGGGGGGGCACGCACAGCTGGACACATGTCCTTCAAGTCCGCCTTCTACTCAAAACTTCGGCAAAGCAAACCTATCAGCTCTCCAACCAAGGAGCGTAATTTGGAAAGCAAAATTATGTGGTTACAATATTAAAGGGGAGGAGAAATATAACATAACCTCTTCCTTTGTCATGCTTGCTGCTTTTCTGAGATTCTTAGCTTCTATAGAGCTTCTTCCTAACTGGTCAGGCCACTTCATGTTAGCTCATAGACATTTTCTGTGTCTTTTGTTAGAAAATATGATAAATTAATGCTCAGGGCTCCCTCCCACTTCCAGAAGAGCTTTCATTCCCAAAATCTAGCCTCTGGTAGAACACAGAAGGGCTTCAGGATCCCCTCCAGAGAAGCAAGTTATTTTAAGTAAGTATAAATTGCAGCAAAATGTACAATTCATTTGTTCGAAAAAAAAAAATTAAAAATCGAGTACTGCTGCTTCTCCCACTGCAGACATAAACTTAACATAAAAAGTGCATGTTCTCTTTTGTCTTTCTAGCTGTCAATACCACGGATTCTTGCATAAGTATTATCATAAAATTGTTCTGGTTGGAAAAACTCTTACAATCAAGTGCATCAATATACTTTTACATGGGATGAATTTCTGATCTACGATGGTTTGGGATCTCTTTCAAACTATTAGATTTGCTGTATCAGTCTATTATTTAATAAGGGAGAATGGACATTAGCAAAAATATCCATCACTAGGATGGTAGCACGGCATCGGGGAAGGTTACAAAATTCCCAAAATAAATAGATGAAGACAAAGCTGACCTGACCTCACGTTGGTATCATCCCTGTTTCAAGCAGGCAGTTGACCTGGATGATGCCCAGAGATCCCTTCCAACTAACACTTATATAATTCTATAAAGAATATAGATAAGCACTATTCCTCATCTTTACTCTTTTTTTAAGCAATTGCTCTTTTTGGAGCAATTGCATTCCCCTTTGCACTCAAAACTGATGCACAAGCACACAAGATGTCAATGCAAGAGTCAACTACCCGGTCACAAGACCAAAAAGGTTACATTTCACTGGTTTTATACACATGTATACGCACCTCGCTATGTATGTATATAAATACGCGCGCACACACACGCATGTATTTGTGGCTGGGTGTTTACATAAAGAGAGGAAGATAAGAAATGTTGCGCTATAAAGCATCTATAGGAGAAGATCACACTCTCTCAGAGCACCTTTTTTCATGAACAATAACCTTTATTCTCTTGAAGACTAAGGGTGAATCTAGGAAAGATGAATGAGTCCGGTCAGTACATTACTGTCCAACAAGAGATCCTTTTCCACACCTACTTTTAGAGCAGTGACTTGTTTTCGCATCACATCGTTGTATGTACTACAAGATGCATTTCCTAATCTTTCACTGAGTGACCTTACATGAACTAGACTTCAAGTCAATGGAGCTACAGTGACAATCTGATCCATTTCCTCTGTAAAATAAGTGTACTCTGAATTATATTTGACCATTTGTATTTGCTGAGTGCTTTTTACTGAACTCATATCCTTCCAAACACTTCATAACCATAACAAAACGCTTGCTGCATCAATTCAAAACATTACAACACATATCTACTTAAAAAGCTTTGGGTCATTGCAGTGTCCAAATAATACTACATACAAAAAGATAAAATAGCTATTACAAATAATTAACATATATTCTTGAAAAAAAACTTAACCTTCACTTTATTATTATGGTTATAGTCTTACCAACCAAAACACACATAGATGATTCTTGAGCACCAAAAATACATAAATAGCTAATTTTTTTAACTTTTTTTTTTGGGGGGGGGGGAGAAGGGGCAATTTTGACAGAAATCCCTTTTAATCCAAGTTTTCATGTGATATAAATGCATTACATGCTAATGCATTATTTGTGCATTTCTTGCTCTCTAGTGAGAAAATAATGATGCAATCAGAGAGAAGAACCACTACCATGTAACTCTGGGGTCTACTAAACTATAGATTTCCTATTCATATAGCAGAAGTAGCAATTTTGTAAACAGCACATAGAAAAGCGTGCCCCAGCTGATTTACAAGCTAAAATATGAGAAAGGGTTAAAAATTATTTGATAGATAAGGAATTAAAAACATAGTTCATTGAGATCCAAGTACCTTATGGAGACTGAACGTTATTTAGTTGCCTAAATTATAGATTACCTGCTTTCTAACCCCACAGACACTTGAATTTCCAAGAGGCCTGAATGTCCTCACTGCCTAAGTGTCTCATTTTGAACACGAGGCTTCTTCTCACCTAACTAATTAACTGTTGAATTCTGTTTGGCATATTTTCTAAAACCATACCTAGCAAATCAGATGCCTTGAAAAACTCATCCAAAAAGAGAATGGAAAGGGCAAGAAGAAGATGTCGTGTTGCCCTTTGAATCAGCTGGTAGCTAGGAACATTCCCCAAAGCTGAAGAACTGGGCTCCAGCTACTTCCTTAACAAAGCTTCATGAGGATATGGCAAATTTCTGTCCTTTCTGCCCACACCATCTGACTTGGTATTTAAATCGGGTTCAAATCTCCTCACCCAGAGAACAATCTCCTTCTTTCACCTCAGAGAAGACCTGTAGCAGTAATCTGCCAGACAAAAGGCAGTCTTCCAGGTTCAACAGCATTTTGCGAGAAAGGGTTGACTCTGATAACTCATGCCAAGGTATTTTTATGGCTGTGAGCCTGAAGTGGGCAAGGGTACTCTTGGGAATTATAAAGCGTGCATCAGAGAAGACAAGACTTAAACACATCCTTCAGAATTTCCTACTGACCACTTACACTATTTTACACTTAGATCCAGGTTCGGATTCATAACTTCATGGTACGTACAAGTGTCCAAGTCAGGAACGAAGTCACTCTATTCCTTTTCTAGTAAGCGTGGAGAGAGAGAGGCTCCACTGTATGGGTAGCTTAATTTTTGAGTGATCTGATTTACTCCCCACAGAACACATATTTCTTCACTATCTACAGAGGGACCCTACCAAGCTAAGAGATTCCTATTTTATATGCCTCATTTAAGCTTCTAAAATTCAATGAGTATGGATTTGGGGTTGCAAGATTTATGTTTATCTCTTTTCAGTACCTAACTTTCACAAAAGTGAGTCAAGTCATTTGTGCTAGAGCTCTAGGTTTCGTCAACCAATCTTTCAAAAGAAGTGCTGTTAGAAATAGCCATCTTATCCCACTTTCCTGAGACTGGATCCAGCCTGCTACCTCAAATACAGAAATCAGGATTAAATCAGGAATTACTTGTAAGTGAAGAAGGCCAGTAAAAACTGTTAACAGTATTAAGGATGAAGGAGTCAACCAGTTCTAATGACCATAGTAAAAGCAAAGGCTGATAAAAACTGCCTAGCCAATATGCAATTAAATATCAAACTATTAATGAATTTCAAGTTTTGTGTTCCAGATGAGAGAGTCCACCATTAGAAGAAATAGCTAATGACACATTTGCATTGTTCTCAAAGGAAATTCTTGTAATTAAGCATTAAAATTCAGTATAAACAGAGAAAAACCACTTGAGAGCCAATTTTTTTTTAAAAATAGGAGTTCAAAATGTAAGCAGCTAGCAGATATATTAAAATGAAGAAATACATAACTATTTTTGCAATAAGACACTGCTACATATGGGTTCCCATTTTAAACAGACAAATTTCTATTTGTTCACATATATATAGAACGGGTTTTTTACATGAAAATTAAGGATTCGTTATATTAATTGCATAAAAATAACACCAGTCTTTTAACTGATATATCTACACATTTTATATGATACCGCAGCCATGGCTTTTTTCTCTTGTTCAAAACTGAAGAAAAACATTCAGGCAGAAATACAGAATTTTCTGGAAATGGTTTGCATTATCCTGTAATGGAGAGGCAAACTTCAGTCCATTACCAGGGAGAAACCAAAGGGCAAAAGCAAACAAAAAAGCCCAATTCTAAGGACGATTGATTAGCAGGACACCTGCAGCGGTACTGAAGCCACAATGTGATTTTATCTCACAGTGTGGTCTGAGGAGGAAATGACACTTTCAAGGAGATAACATGGCTCCCAAGTATCACAAATATATTCCAAAATCTATTCACCCCTTCAATTCAGTCTTTGCAGACATACCCATACCTGCACTAAAGAATAAAAGTTACTGCACAGGCACTTGAATTTACAGAGAAGCAAAAAAGATGTCAGAGAAGAGCATGTGCCTGTATCAGCCTGGCCACTTACTAGTGAGTCAGAACTTTTTTAATAGTTTGTTCCACAATAAACTCACAAATTGCAAAACTAGCAGCTTCTAGGGAATGACTAGTAACCAATAATAATGATAGCGATGTTATTATTTTTTTAAAAAAAAAAGAATGCTATACAAGGATTCACTTATCTTTCAAAAGAATACTTTGCTATCAGGACGGTGTCCTCAACAGAGCCTCAGTCACTGCCTAACAAGTATCATTTCAGTCTTGGTTAAATCTTATACTGGTCTCTGGCGTAGAGATAAACATCATCCTCTCAGAGAAATCCCTCCTACTGATATGAGATCTCTTTTCTTTGGTTGGCACTCAAGCCAGTTTTAAACCAAGTTTTCTAGAGTTGTAATTGTGCATTCATAGACTCACCTCTAGGTGGGAGGAAGCCTAGAGGGAAAACACAGACGTCTATACACACCCTTCCAATGCATACATCACCATTCTTTCTACATAATGTGGTATGTGTTCTTCATATGGTGCTGTGTGACATACTGGCCATAGAATTCCCTAATGTTAGACACCTGCTGGTTTTGCACCATTAACAGCTTCAACATAAACAACAGCATAATTCATATCTTCCCTACCTTTGTTACAGGAAGAGTTCCTTCTGCTTCTCTTCTCCAAGTCCTATTTTTAAGGGGTGAAGGATCAGACTTCTCTTTCTGGGGATAAAGCATGCAAAACCATCTCTAATTAATATCTCTACTAACCTTAAAAATAAGAAAATCAAGCATAACACTGTGGGCTAGCATCTTACATTTGCCAGGACTATATCTACATTTCCAACTAAAGGTTCTGGTAGTAGCTGATGCGGTGGTTGGTACCACCACCATCTTTTTGACACGTCTTAAAACCTCAGCAGTTCTGAAGACAAAACTCTATCTCATCATACTGCTCACACCAGACAAGTTGTATCCGGTGATTCACAGAGATAAAAACAAGAACAAATCTTCATTTTCAGTGCACCTATAATGGGAAATCATGTATCACCTCACCAGGTTCTTCTTCTCTTCCATCCTCTGACTTGAAAAACCCTAAATAAGCAAAGGAACTGCCAGGGGATAGATCTGCTTCAGGATAATTATTCCATCAATTTACTCAAAATAGTACCAGATGGGTGCTAGCTAGTTCTGCTCTATTTGCTGACTGTTCTCCTCCAGCTCACAGAACACTTTAAATTGAGTGGAAGAACAAGGGTTCGACAAGCAATGGGTGTTTGGTGTTTCCCTTTCCCACAGCCAATCTCAGTATCACGCCCATGGTACGCAACTGAGCTTAACTAGACATTTACTATCAAGGTCATACTGAGGTGATTCTCTATGGTATGTTCGATAGAATGAATAGTTTAGAAATGCATATGGTTCGCCACTAGTCCCCTGCGATCTACAACAAGCAAAGGAAACTTCAGGTTTTTTTGGCTTGTAAGCTGCAAAACTGCAGAAGATCATGTCACTGGGAAAGACGACCACCTCTTTTCAATAAAATCTCTGTCTAAGAAGCACACAGGCACATAAATGACTAACTTTAATTCACTGCCATCAAAATCAATTGAAGAGAGAGGATATGGTGAAACCAGGAGCAGTTGGGGAGCTAAATAGCAGTTAGGTGCCATGCTGCTGCGTAGACTTGAGGCCCACCTAAAAATGAAGGCCCAGGTTATAGATACGCTTCACTAGTACTTTGTTCAGCGAGCCAGTGCATTGTGGGAATATTTTCAGCCATCTAATTCAACAAATACATAACGTGTATAGCGATCTGTTAAAACCACTGGAACTTTCAGATATTTAATTCAATGTCTAGCTTGGTAGGGTGGTACACACAAATTGCATAAAAAATTACACAAGAAGAAAGTAATGCTAATTTGAAAAATAACAGCAAGTTTTTACTACTTCTCTTAAATTTAATATTCTAAACACTTACTGAACCTAATAGTGATATTAATGAATAATGCTTTCAGAATAAAAAAAATGAAGGCAGGAATAAGACAAGGCTATTTTGCATTCAGGGTTTATCCATACAAATATGCGGTTTACGCAGATAAGCAGTCTTCATTCGTTATATATTTGTGTCATTTCTAAAACGGCTGCCTCTGAAAGGCTATGCTTCCACAGTCATTCTTGACTGTGAATAAAAATATGCTTCAGTGTTTCTCCATATGACTTTGCCTGATGCGCCAACATAAGGCACAATTCAGCTGCTCACTTCTCAACTGCGAAAGGACTTTGCTGCCATTGCTGCAGGGAAAAATAAATTAGTTGCAAATTATATGGCTGTTAATAAACAGCCATAACCAACTGGTAAAAGGCAATCCTTTGTGAAAACAAAAACCCTTTGAGAGTGTTTTTTATATTGGATGCAAACCGTAAAGGACTAGAAAGAATCTTTCAGCCAGAGACTGCGGTGGGGGATGTGAGAGTGACCTCTACGGTATTATCAGCTCCTGGAGGCAGAGAACTGAGGCAAGGAGAGGATGCTTCGGCTGATGAAAAGTTTGTTACTCTTGATCTGCTCTTTAAGACTTCTCCATATCTGGCTTTTGCAGACAGAATATCTTCTTTTCTGTCAGACCCTGCATTTGCCGTTCTGAGGCAGTAGGGCAGGTTCCTTCACTAAAATGTTTTTTTAAAAGCCTCCTTTAATCCGTCAATGTTCTCTCTGCACATGCATTTATACTCAATCATGAGCTAAGACCACAATTTCTTAGGTATGGGCTACTCCTTCCTCCCTCTTCCAGTGACTGTGTCCCTTAACCCCGCTGGCAGTCACACAAGGTGAGACATGCTCTGATGCAAACCCTGCAAATTAAAAATAAATAAATAAAAGTCTTCACCACCACCTTGAGGAAAAACCCAGATGTGATCTATTTATTTCCTGGCCTCATCCACACTCTGAAAAAGAAAATCTCAGCAATGTGGCACAGTATTCCATTAAAATTCACATTGCCCTGCAATTATGTATGTGGAATATGGATATTATTAAATTATTTTTCACTTTCACATTTGCCAAGACATAGCGTGCTGCTACATCTCTTATGTCTTACCAAGCTGCCAGTTCCTGCCTCCTCTCCGCCCGCTCCCCTTACCTGGTTGGGGGTGTCTCAAACTCTGCTTGAAGCCTCTTCCCCTCAGAAATCTTTCCTAGCAAGACAGAAGAAAACCTTTCTCATTGTCCTTCAAATATTCCTTTTGAATTCTGTTTTGTCTGTGGGACCTACACAGCTCTGAAGATGAGATCCTCGTTATCGTGCTAACCAGTATTGGCACCTTGGGGTCCATCCACTGGCCCCACCTGTTTCTTCTCCCTAGTGAATCTTACATAGCAATCATCTTTTCATCCATACTTGAAGAGCACCTTGTGCACAAGATGTGAAGCGTTATTGGCAGATTCTGCCAAAAAGCTAAATAAGGTAATGAGAGAAGTTACTGCTGGGAAAGGACAGGGGAAAGAAAATGAAAGGAACAGCACAGCTGAAGCAAAGAAAATGTGAGGAAAGGTACAGGAAGGAATTGGAGCAAATATCTGATCAGCATGGAGAAACAATCTCCTCTGTTACAGTTGTGAAGACCACCTAAGGAGAAGTGTACGAACCCCCTGTAGGCATCAGATCCCCCCTTTCTACTCGTGACAGAGCTATGCTCGCGGGAACCCTTTGTCTCTGCTCCCAAAGGCAACTTTTCTGAGCACAGCACCTACTAATTCCCTTTCACCTGAGCAGAACTAGGTTTTTTTCTTCTGGAAAGTTGGTCTGAATGCAACGCTTTGTGAATGCATCCCAAAGGATGAAAATCTCCCCCAAACATTTCTGGATCAAGAAAGCGGGGAAAGAAATAACCCGATCCAAGTCCCGGTTTTCTCCTCCCACTTTGTTACAGTTTGCAGTTGCTTTCCCCTGCAAAAGAAAGGTAATAGTCTTGGCATAAGAAATAGCCTATAAAAATGTATTCAACCCAAATGTTAGTTTCCTCAGTGCCAAATCCTCATTTACGGAAACATGTGTGCATCCTGGAATAAACTTTACTATAGTTAAATGGAGGGAAATCTTCTTTAGGCACACCAGGCAGGCTTGAGGCACCCTCTTGGATTCACCGTGATGAACCCTGCTGCCCTGCCTCGGAGGCAAAGTTTGCCTCTTGATTGGAAACAGATAGCCTGTAAGTGATTTCAGACCAACACACTTCATCACACGAGTGCCCAGAACGAGAACTGAGGCACCCAAAATCTTCAGGAACTGTTCGGAGCAGCTCTCTAGATCTAAGCAATGCGCATAGAAAATCCGTAAGTTCCTAGTGGCAAAATCTAGAAGGCTTTGATTTTCCAACTGAGAATATTTAATATTGTCGCCTAAAAGCTAGTGTTGCCAAGGTGTTTGAGGCAAAACTCCTTCTCATACTCAGGCAAGGTGTTCCCCTTTACATCGAATTGCCATTTTCACTCTCACAGATATCACAGAATCACACAGAATCACAGAATGGTTCGGGTTGGAAGGGACCTTAAAGATCATCTAGTTCCAACCCCCTGCCCTGATCAAACATTGATGAGGCAGATGGTTCCAAATACATTCAACAGCCCAGTATTGAAGGTAGTTTCAAATTGCTCCCCTGACAAACTCTGCGCGTTGAACTTCAGCCCAGCACACCTCCACCTCAGCTGAAGGACCAAACAACCAGGCCATTGATCATCCTTTTAGATGAAACATTTAGAGACAGGCTGCAGCTTATAAATAAATCAATATTTATGGGCCAGAGGGAGAAGGGAACAGTGACAGACTGACACAGAGGCTTATGGAAGCAGTTATGATACTCCTGTGGGAGTGTTCAGTTCAAATCCCCGCTCCAATAAATATTTATTAACTTATAAAATTGGGACAACTTGGAAAACAATGGGCATGTTTGCTCCAAAATACCCTGCCTGCTAGTTAGGACATTCCTCTAGGCTTACTTGTGACAAAGTGAACGCTAATTCTTGCTGGCATGGCATGAAGATGTGTCCTTGAGACAACACTACATGAGAGCAGACTTCACAGCTCGCATTCTGTAATGGAACCAAGTTCTTAACTATCTGTGAGTAAATCGCCATAGGCCCTGTTACTCTCTTCAGTGTTTCTTCCTGTCCAGTTTAAGTCATTTAGCTTTCAAATTTCTATGTTTTTTTTTTTTCTTGGGCTAATAATTGTCTCCAGACAAGATGATGAGAATATCTTATTGCAGATGAGGATGCCCAACCCAAGGCTGTATCATTTCACATGTTACAGTACCTAAATTCTTTTCTGAATCTAACCCTAACTGTTTTGTTAGAATGGATATTACTAATCAGAGATTTGGCTCTTTAATACAAAAACAGAAGAATGCAAAAATAGGATTAGACCAGATAATCAGACAACTCATTGTATGCTATCTGAAATCCTGCACCATTCCTAGAAGAATTACATCACTCCAGGAATTATTCAACCAGAAAACAAGCAAAATCTCTTTTTGACTCCAAGTAAATCAAGCATGCAGGAGGTGCTGGTCAGGATTTTCAGTTCTTGTTTGCTTCAAGTCCTAATGCTCTTGAGAAAAGAAAACTGAAAGGAAAACATGCCAAAACATACAGAATAACATTACATAGCCATACTCTCTATAGGTTAAATTAAAGACAGGAAGAAGCCTCCTTCACTCTTACAGCGCTGTGAGCTCTGTAGGCTCATACATGCTCCATGTAACTACCAACTTCACAACCACACACGCATATTTTATCTTTTTAAAAAAAAGCAATTTTATATTCTTTTTTTTTTCCCCCATTTTTACTGCATTCATAATTTCCCTGCCACTGTTACAGTGAAGGATCAGTGCCACCTACAGACAGGGATCAGAGCGGAGCACAACTCAGTCAGAAGGAAGGTAAATGAAAGCACATCAAATTTTAAGCCCCAGACCTTCTAGGTAAAACAGTCCCTCGGTGAAGAGAAAGGGCTGACATCAAGACTCACAGAAATACTCAGATCTCTTTATCTTCTCATACTTACTGATCACAAGCATTTCCTCAGCAAGTCACTACAAAAGATGAATTCTGGATGCTGCACTTGGCTGTCTCAGGTTTCCACATGCAAATCTCATACACAGATGAATAAAGCAGAATACACTGCTGTCAGCTCCTTTTCTGTGCATCTAGTCAATTTTGGTTGGTTGTTATCTGAGTCAGTTCAAAGGGGAAAAAGTCTTCCCCCTCAATTATGAGTGCCAATTAGATTTGGGTTTAATGATCCGGATAAAATTAAAACCAGCCCAACTTCTCACCCCAAACTAAACTACATTAAACCAAACCTAAAACTTCAGAAGAGATTACGGGAAGGCTGGCAGAGCAGAGCTCATTAATCAAGCTAGTTTAAGCGTTGGCAGTGGCTTGGTTTCTCTTCTCTCTGGAGGAAGGAAGGGAGCAGAGGGGACTGGGTTGTCTTCTAGTCTAATCTCATTAAACCCAAGCCAGTTTGCATGCCCTTTCTGCCTCCATACATGTATGAACGCGCGCACACACACACACAAACGTGCGTAACTGTGATGGAAAGGCATTAAACAGTTACATCTAAATACTTTGGGGTTTTTTCTTGTAATAAAGGTTAATCTATCAGCATTGTAAGAGCAGGGAATTCATCCACCTCATCCAGAGACCTGTGGTCACGGCACCGCGAAGGCTTTCGCCCAGGCAGGGGTGGCTGCCATGTGTGGAGAAACAAATGATGCTTTGAAAGGCGGCACGTGACTAATTGGCGGTGTTGGCTAGAAGAAACACGCAGGAACTAAGGCCCATGAGAATAAAGAAATCAAGCCTTTTCTTTCTTCTTCTGCTCTACACTTCCTGCATAACCTTGTTGCAAGTCTCTGGGAGACTAAGTTTGCTATATGTTAAAGAGGGTTAGTGGTACTTACTTACCTGACAGGTATGAGATTAGGTTAAACTTAGCTAAAGCCCTGAGACTCTCCCAGGGAGAAATCATTTGGAGAAGTAGTTATTAACTATTAGTGCCGTACTGGCATACTGCAGGCAAACTCAGCAGCTTTGGGGATTTTAAAAGAGGAGAGGAGGAAGTCATTGCTGACCTCTCCTTTTAAATCTTGCTTCAAACTTTGACCTTCTGTTTCACGTAATAGGACAAATATTGTTTTATGACTTGCCAGGAATTTCTCCCAAATTATTTATTGCCAACATTCATTCTACCGGGAAACAGTCTGAGCACAAAAGAATGAAGAAAAACAGGCTCAAAGATCTTCAGTGCAGCATAGCAGTCTGTTAAAAAAAGTGACGAGATTCTGCTGTAGAAACCATGTTTTACGCATTTCCTTCTTTATTTTGAATCTTCTCTTTGAACAAAAGAAGTGATGAGATAGATAGCAAAAAAATAAATACTGAAGTCATAGAAAATAATTTCTTAAAATTAGATGATGTTCCGTACATTCTCAACAGGCTAATTTTTTTTAAAGTAAAAATTCTGCAGATCTGCTAGTTCTTTATCTCTGACTTTTTAGATGGATGCTCAGCTCATAATAGGTCTTCATAACCTTAGAGAAATGTTTTAATTCCTTAAGTGACCTTTCACAGTCTGTTGATTGCTGTTAGATGCACACGCAAAATACATAAAATATACTTTGGCTATCTAAACCCCAGTCAGCATAAGAGTAGATTATATCGTATAATTAAGATAGATAGTGTGTACTTTCACAATTTAGTGAATTTAAAATCCAAAGATTATTAAATATCTCTGTATCCATCTCACAAAGCATAGTTAAAATAAGCTAAACTGTCTTGTACTTTATAACTGGATCAAATTGATTTGAAATAGCAATTTCCTAAAGCTCTGCAGAACTGATGTAAATCAATTATTCCAGATGAATGAAGCTCACAACCTGCTCATCTATCTTGCAGTGTGGGAATGTTCTTCATTTATTACCATCAGGGCCTGCTTTTGAACTATGCCCTCCAATTTTTCTACATTTGAATGATACACCACTAGAAAAGAAGTCAAAAAACAAAACCTGGGTTCTTCAACAATGTTTTGGTAAGACAGCAGCACTATCAGAACAACTCAGTGTTCCTCAGCAGGGAGAAATGGGTTACACCTACGGCAGGAAGTTTTACATTCTAACCTTTCCTGCCAGCACGCTGTAAGCTTTGGACCAAACAACTATCCCACCTTCCCTATTATTACCTCTGTAGAGTAGAAAAAATAGTATTTAAATCAAAGAGAGATGATAATATTAAAATCAAAGAGAGGTGATTATTTAGTTATGTTGACCAAGCACGCTGGAAAGTGTCAGGTTCAGTACTCAGGCCAAATATCACTACAGAACCGTGCATATAATATTTATTCATCCCGAGTACCTTAGCATTTTCTGAACAACAACGTTTGCTAGGGGAATTGGGTTGTGGGGGGAAAACGTCAGAAGTGAACTAAAGCTAAACTATGTCATAGGTTAGAAACAGTGCTAACAACAGAAACTTATTCAGCAGTCATTGTCACACGAAGGCATGACTGCCAGATGTTTATTTTACCTGTTAAAAGATGACTAGCCACCTTTTTTTTCATCTTCTAGATACCATTTACTTTAAGTCTGACGTCCTCATTTAGAATGACATGCGAAACCTCTTTTGATGCGCGTTTTAATTATGTTAAGGTTTAGAAGCAGGAGTACAAGTCAAGCTTTTTATTTTTTAATGAATATGTTCATTATTTATAGATATTTCTACTCCTCCCATCAAAGTAGCTTCTGTATGCCAGAAATTCAATCTGCAGTATAACCCGTCCCTACATTCCCTCCTAGATTCTGCAAATAAATTCCTTTTGGATTTTAATCTCTCGTGAAGTTTGGTACATTTTGTTATGAAAATTTAACTAAAAAATTGTTAGTCTACTTTGTTTTCCATTAATAAGAAAGGAAGAAGGAAACAGAGAAACTCAGTCCTGAAACAAGCCTCCTCTATTCTCTATTCAGTGCAACATCTTCTGTAGGGATGTTGTCTGGATATGGCATGGTCGGTAGGAGTCACTGCCGTGACTGGACCCAGCTTGTGCTAAGTCAGCCCAGGCATCACTGGGGAGAGGGCTTGATGGTGGGAGCCACGTGGATCATGGGGACCCCAGACCAGCCGTGACATGGCAGGAGGTGTAGTGCCAGCAGGGCCAGGGCAAGACCCTTGGCTGAAAGCAACCTCCAAAGACCAGAATGAGCCATGACGTTATGATGCTGGAGCAGGTCCAGAGAAGGGCAACAAAGCTGGTGAAGGGTCTAGAGCACAATTCTGATGAGGAGCAGCTGAGAGAGCTGGGGTTGTTCAGCCTGGAGAAACGGAGGCTGAGGGGAGACCTTATCTCTCTCTACAACTAGAATCATAGAATCACAGAATGTGTTGGGTTGGAAGGGACCTCTAAAGGCCACCTAGTCCAACCCCCCTGCAGTCAGCAGGGACATCTTCAACTAGATCAGGTTGCTCAGAGCCTCATCAAGCCTGGCCTTGAATGTCTCCAGGGATGGGGCATCTACCACCTCTCTGGGCAACCTCTTGCAGTGTCTCACCACCCTCACTGTAAAGAACTTCTTCCTAATGTCTAATCTAAACCTGCCCTGCTCTAGTTTAAAACCATTGCCCCTCGTCCTATCGCTACATGCCCTTGCAAACAGCCCCTCCCCATCCCTCCTGTAGGGCCCCTTCAGATACTGGAAGGCCACTATAAGGTCTCCCTGGAGCCTTGTCTTCTCCAGGCTGAACAACCCCAACTCTCTCAGCCTGTCTTCATAGGAGAGGTGCTCCACCCCTCAGATCATCTTCATGGCCTCCTCTGGACCCACTCCAACAGGTCCATGTCCTTCTTGTGCTGAGGGCTCCAGAGCTGGACACAGTACTCCAGGTGGGGTCTCAGGAGAACAGAGTAGAGGGGCAGAATCACCTCTCTGGATCTGCTGGCCACGGTTCTTTTGATGCAGCCCAGGATGCGATTGGCCTTCTGGGCTGCAAGCACACATTGTTGGCTCATGTCCAGCTTTTCATCCACAAGTACCCGCAAGTCCTTTTCCGCAGGGCTGCTCTCTATCACATCGTCCCCCAGCCTGTATTGATAACGAGGATTGTCCCGACCCAAGTGTAGGACCTTGCACTTGGCCTTGTTGAACTTCATAAGGTTTGCTCGGGTCCACCTCTCTAGCTCTACCTGAAAGGAAATTGCAGCCAGGTGGGGATCAGTCTCTTCTCCCAAGTTAACAGCAATAAGACAAGAAGAAATGGCCTCAAGTTGCACCGTGGAGGTTTAGATCAGATATTAGGGAAAATTTCTTCTCCAAAAGTGTTGTCAGGCATTGGAACAGGCTGTCTAGGGAAGGGGTTGGGTCACCATTCCTGGAGATGTTTAAAATACATGTAGATGCGGCTATTAGGGACATGGTTTAGTGGTGGACCTGGCAGTGCTAGGTTAACAGTTGGACTCAACGGTGTGAAGGTTTTTTCCAACCTAAGCTATTCTATGATTCTGTGGCCTCCTTGCAGGGTGCCCGAGGGCCTCTCACCATGGCCGGCAGCAGTCCCAAGCCCCACAGCCCAGCCCCTGGGAGCGGGAGCAGGAGCCCAGCACTGGTTCCCTGTGCTGCTCCCCAGTGTTAATGAAGTTAGCTATGCAGACTGAAATCCAACTCCCCCAAATGCTTTATCATGTAAATATTAGGCAACAATATATTCAAGGACACAATGCATAAAGGGTCAGACTGCTCAATGCAGAAATCTCTTCATCTAATTAAAAAGACACACAAACTCTTTAAAAAGCCATAGATCTCAAACATTCTTCAAAGGTAATCATTTTCACAGCTGAAGAACGAGAAAATGGAGTAGCAATTACAAGTTTTTCGCCGGTGCTCAAAACCAAACGAGTACGAGGGCTGGATTTCATGAATGTTAAGTTAAATCTTCACAAGTGTTTGACAGGAATGACAGAGGCACAGTAGATCTTGCCCTAGGACAAGGGGATGGATTAAATAACAATTAAGGTGACTTCTAATCCTTTGATACTAATGCTAGACTGCCGTGTCGCTCTGCAACGTTTTAAATCTCTTTGTAGATGAGGGCAGGTGCTGGACTAACCACTTGATGTTATCTGCATCCTCATGTAAATGTAGGCAGACCTTTATGCAAAAAATGCTAATGCAAAAGCAGTTATTGGCATTTTGAAGATACGACAGGCAGGCTCTGCCTTCTTTATGAAATAAAAAGCCCTTTCTTTTGGTAAACATTTTTGTGGAGATCTTATTGTGACAAGCAAAATTTCAATAGATCATAACAGCATAACATACTGTATATCTGTTGGGTAATGCGATTGGCAATCTTCTAGATATGTACCATCTGTGCCGAGGGCATTGAAAAGTTCTTTGAAAATTCAATTATTTGATTATGAAATATTTCTTTTTGCTGAATTTTGTAAAACTGCTTTCAGGATTGAATAGCGCAAGCCTAGAAAATGGCTTGTGTCCCTGGACTGATACATAATAGATCTTGATTCCTCACAAAGCAGACAATGAGCACTCCGTAGCACAGTATTACAAATAGGAAAGAAGCTTGTCTTTTTTTTTTTTTTATATGTCTCAGACATATCCATTTTATTTTTCAGATAGGAATATAATGAAAAATCCTATGCAGTCAGTTCAGAGAAAGAGTAAGTGACCTTCAGTTTGTTTTTCTGATACAAATATCAGAGTGTTCTTAATGCCGGTATGTTGTATCTCCTTTAACAAGCCAAATATTTTTGCCAGAGGGAAATATAATTTCCTATTTTTACCTTTTGAACAGGCATTATACAAATATGAGCCAGTTGTAATTGCAAAATTGTTGTCTCATCTGAACTGCATGTCACATCAGTTACCTTCAATACAAAGAAAAAGCACCTGTACTTGCCTTTGGTTCTCCATCTGCACTTTCTAAATGGCTCTAAGACCTCAGGACTCCTTTGCCTCCATCCATCACAGTCTCTCTGCCTCTGGCTGCGCATTTTCAGTAGACACTGGAAAATATATTAATATGACACTTGTAGGATTATGCAGTATACAACTATGAAAGCAAGTACTGGGGTAAGGAGCAGTCAAAAAGTCACAGTCTTTTATCTTGCAAGAGAGATTTGCACCTTCAGAAGGCAATGGTTGTCTCATCATTCTAAGACCCACATTGGAAAAAAATACTGTGCTCTGAAGAGCTGCTGAAAATCAGTGCAAATGACAAACACCCTTCACTTCGCATTCAAAAATAATTCCGTTATTTGCAGAAATAAGACTTTGCAACCAACCACAGAGAAGGAAAGAGCATCTAAACGGAGCTTACTTTACTTACTAACTCTCAGCAGATCAAGAAAGTATTAATAGACAGATAAATAAAACGGGGGACATCTTTCTGCTGGGGTCACAGAGCATTTCAGGATAGCAAGTATCAATAGGATACACTTATCTGTCCCTGCAGTTTTGGGTCACATAACATCTACTACAATGGCGTCTACTCTGTTACAGGTGGTCTTGTAACATACTAGAAGAAAATAGATTGCACGGATTCTAGGGAAGACCAGGGAAATAATGGGAAACAATACCCAAGCTCCAACAAATTCAAGAAACGCAAGATGAAAACTTTTGGAGGCAGAGACTACCTGGGAAGAGGAGAGAGGCAGACAGAGGAAAGCACAAACGCTTTTCCTACTGCACTTTTTATGCCCAACTCCGGATGCAGAACGCTGTTCTAGAAAAAAAAAATCCTTCCAGTGAATAGAATTACTTTTTTAATTTTTAAATACAGTGAAAGAACCAGAAATCTTAGTCTAACTACTAATCAGCTAATTACAATAGCTTTAAGAGCCCTCATTTTGGGAAACCTCTGTTAAAACTAAAAGCATGGAAAGAAAAAGATATTTCAAACATTCCTTTCAAAAAGACTTTTTTTAAGCTTTTTTGACAATAATGACCTACGGGAGGTTTGTTTTACTTGATAATTCTAAAAAGATAGCTCATGGCAGTGGAATTACTGCCATTTGCTTTAAGGATAGACTAGGGGAAGTGAATGTGAATTAGGATGAATGCTCAAAAAAGAACCTTTAAAATATGAGATATTTGCAGCTAATAAATTACAGGGAACTTAATAGATTTACATTCTGCATCTCAGTAAAAGTATTATACTTCAAAAAGATTAATACACTCACTTCTCACCATGACAAGGGAAAATGTTCTAGTGTCCATGTCTACAGTTTCTACTGGAGACAACAGATGTTCCACGCAATCTCTATCTGGATGGAAAAGCTATGAAACTATAAAGGCTAAAATATGCGAAGGCTTCAAATATTTCCCTGTGGAATTTTCAAATACTGTTAAGGTTTTGCATCTATACCGTGTTATTTTTTGGTCAGTGTTTGTCTGGTTGCTTCTCTGACTAGTCCTGCTCATACATTCTTTATTATATTTAACTGCTCTGTAGGTTTGGGGATTTAACTATTGCCGTAAAGAAACACTTTATTATTGGGTTTTTTACAATTCTTCCATAAACAGTTTTTATTCAAATCAGACAAAAGTAGCCCCATAAATCTGCCAGGGAGCCCAGTAATGACTACATTTACACGCCTTAAAGGTAAGAATGAGAGAGAGGCATAGTAAAATTTTAATTAATCATTACAGCATGAGAGTCTAAGTCAAGTCCTATTGCTCTTAACTGACGACTATCCTACTTTCAGAGAACTTCTTAGAAGGGCATAACAAGACCTGATCTCCTAATATATGTCCTAAAGTGTTTGTATTTCAAGATTCGGACAGAAGGTTACTTGAATCTTTAAACACACGTTTTCTTTAAAATACAATTAACCAAATCGTGGCATTGCCTCAAACATTCCAGAATTTTTGTGAACAATTTTTAGAGACTATGGAACAGAATTCGGTGGAGACATAGGTTAAATTAATTAATTGCATGAAAATGGAAAATCTATGCATTGTTCTTTTATATGCAGGACATGTGTAGAAGTAATTGAGAATTATTTCCAGGCAGAAAGGTCTAGACAATTAAAAAGAAAATATTTTGAAATGGAAATGTCATTAGACGTGAATCAGTTGTGACACTGTGACAATAATTTGAACACAAATCAATACCTGTTGGAGCAGGTCCAGAGGAGGCCACAAAAAATGGTCAGAGGGCTGGAGCCCCTCTGCGTGAGGACAGGCTGAGAGAGTTGGGGTTGTTCAGCCTGGAGAAGAGAAGGCTCTGGGGAGACCTTAGAGCCCCTTCCAGTCCCTAAAGGGGCTACAGGAAAGATGGAGACAAAGTTGTTATCAGGGCCTGTTGTGATAGGATGAGGGGTAATGGTCTTAGATTAAAGGAGGGAAGATATAAATTAGGTATACGGAAGAAATTTTTTACAATGAGGGTGGTGAGACACTGGCCCAGGTTGCCCAGAGAGGTGGTAGATGCCGCATCCCTGGAAACATTCAAGGTCAGGTTGGACGGGGTTCTGAGAAACCCGATCTAGTCGAAGATGTCACGGCTCATTGCAGGGGAGGTTGGACTAGATGACCTTTAAAGGTCCCTTCCAACCCAAACTAATCTATGATTCAATAGTTGAAATGCACTTTCTAGCTTATAAACATCACAATATTCCTAAACACTTTTAATACATCCTAAAATTATTAGTTTTGTTCTAGACTCTGCTAGTTTACTATTGGATGGTACAGAAGTATAGCAAAACCACTGCAGACCATGGGTTCATTACTCACATGGAATAAACTTTTTGTTGCCTTTAGCAGTTCTGAATTTGATTTGTATAGTGCTATTCTTTTATTCCATCTCTAAAGTTTTCCCTCTGCCACCTTGATGCGGATTTTAGAATATGTTTAATCCAGACTAATTCCAGGTAATTAAAAATCTGTTCATCACATTGACATGGCTAATAATCAGCAGAGACACTATTCTGTAAGTCAAATAAGATGGAGATGAGAAGATTTGTCACCTAGAAGCGCTGGCAGGTTATATCAGTACTGTAAGAGATAAACATTTTTTTAAAGGCTCATATTAAGGAAAAGTAAAGGCACCTCACATATTATTTGTTTGATGGATCTATACCTGCTTAATTAAACACAAATTGCCAAATCTGTGTTGGTCCAAGGAATTCCTACACCATTTATTTCAATCCACAGGACCAAACATTCCATCACCATATGGACTAGATGATCTCCAGAGGTCCCTTCCAACCAATCATTCTGTGATATGAAGAGTTAAATATCAGATCGCATCAGACTTGATATAGAAAAGCAATTAGATACTAAAAAGTTATTGGACAGTAAGACCCTGCTTTTTTGAGCACTAGGAAGTTTCTACTTCCATTCCCTTTGGCTGTGATAGGAGTGAGCAGAGCTTCAGCAAGGAGTATTTTGTCAAACAGAGCTCCACTTTTCTCTCAGTAGGAAACGTCCTATAGTCAGTGTAGGCTCATGAGCAAAATACCCAGGTCCCAAACACTGAAATTTTTGGTACCTTCCATCTATTTTTGAGTAGGCCCATTTTAATTACAGTGGGCTAAAGGAGGTCGGGGGGGGGAGGTTGCAAAGCTGTGTATATTATTACAATAATTGCGATTTACACAGGATAAGTTACAGGTTATTACAAATTGGCCTGCTATTATCTGATGCATTGAGAGTTTAGTATTTGAAGCTATTGATAGCTTTGTAATTACTCCTAAATAGAAAGCCTTATGCATCACAAAATGTTCATGATTTTAGGCTAGCCATCAGCTGAATTAGATCAACCGTTCCATTTCCCAGGCATCAGCATGCATATTGATGTAAAATCCAGAAAACACTGTTAGACATCCAGAAGTTGGAACCCATGTTCATAGAGAGAGTTGCTTTTTTTAAAAAAAATAAGTTCTTATTTAATTCATACTTCTGACAAAAATTCTGAACTTTATATCTTCCCTAAGTGCTCAGGAATCCTTACAGCACCCCAAGAGTTTGTCTACTGGCTGTTCCTACCACCCCTAGATCCTGCACATTTTAAAACTGAATGAGATGTCAGATATGCAGTTATCTTTAAGTTTCCTGGCTATCTCCCACCTGTTCCTACACTCGTCAGCCTTACGCTTTTTCCTAATTTACTGGTCACTTTTTCCAGGGAATCACTATGTTCTACAGGATTACTTATTCTTCTCATGAAGTTTTGTGTGTTACTGGCATCTTCCCTAGAATTAATTTTACTTTTAGTTACATCTCGCTATGGTGTTAATAAATTTTTCCTTTCATTTTCAAAGTTCTATTTTCTACTTCAGTGACTTCTTGTTTCTTTCTGATTCAGAAGGCTGTATCTTTCTAATATCTTTTACAATTTTTCTTTCATCTTCAACCTTTGGTTTTCTCATCAGTTTAGCAAGATGCCCTAACAGGTTCTGTGCCTCCTTCCAAGAAAATGAATGATCATAGTGTAGATTTTAGGATTTCTATCTATACTGTTGATCTTTTTCCTGCTGTTTTCCTCCATCTTAACAACGATGGATAATAGCAAGACAATAATAAGTCCAGCTTCTTATCATGCTATAGAAATGGTATGGGTTTTAGAATAAGTTTAGGTGAAGAAAGAAAAACATTGGGAGTCAATAAAAAAAACCAGACACTGTACTGTGAATGAGAAAGACTTAACCTTGGCACCATAAAAATATCCATGTAAGTTTAGCTTTAGATGACTATGAATCACTAACTGCCTGATTAACCAGACAAAATATCATGAGCAGCCATGCAGATATTTCAGTCCAACCAATCCAGTTCAAAATTTTTTACATATTCTTGTATAGTGGCCCAGAAGGAACAAGAATCGTCTTTTTTTATGCTGGGACTTAGCAGAATCAAACAAGACGTATGGAGAAATTAATTCTTCCACTTCTTTCACTAAGAATAACTTGCAGTGGTGTGGACAACACCTGACCTCCATCTTCTCAGGAGATTGTTTGCACCGTTTTACCTTTATTAAAGAAAAATATAATAGCCAAAGAAAGATAGCCCTTTGCTCTTTGCCTTAGTTCATTTTACTTGATGTAATTCAGCTTGAAGCAAGATCAAGAAATCGGCCCCCACTGCTCAATGTGTGCTTTATCCTATATATGAGACCACTACAAGAACTATACCATTTAAGATTTCCTGAGAATTATTTGCTATGGCCCAAAAGGACAACTGCTCTTTGCCCTGAAAGTCTTTTTAATTTTGAAAATATAAAGGAGCATTAGCGGTAATGAAATGCAGTTGTAACGTCTCCAAACCAAGCTGTGTTCAGAGTGAAATAACAATGGAATGGCGAGATACCACGATAATGCTGCAATATAGTCTTCAGTTGTGCCAAACAAAATATGCTGCAGCTGAAGAAACTTTTGTTTGAAGACATCCTCTTCTTCATAAGCTAAGTCCATGCAGTAAAGTAATAAAAAGAAATAAACCAAAAGATCTCAATACAAGGAAACCTTACGTAGGCAGGTGACTTCTGACATGGAAAGCCAGTCTCTCAGCTGTAGGAAGGGGACACCACCCAAAACCCAAACGCTTAGAAGCGAGAAAAAAACCAAATAAACAGAAAAATCTAAACATTCATAATTCTATGGCCCAGATACTTTTCTTGTCACAAGCAACTCAAAAGTATGTTCTGTGGGTTTTTTTATTTATGGGTCAAGTGTGGGTTGTTTTTTTTTTTTTTTTTTTTTTTTTTTTCAGTCAATCCCGCCACTCTCAAGTTTCCCGATTGGTCAAAGGAAGTCTGAGATATCCTTGAATTTCTCCATGTGTTTATATTGAAATAGATTAGTCGAGAAGTCTTTTTATCAGTCATGAAAGTATCTAGCAGGCAAGGAAAGAAATGGCTGAAAGTGCAAATAAATTGCAGTCCCCTAATCTCTGCAGACAGTACATTTCCAGGAAGAAGCACCAATGTAATTTGTTCTGCCTCCCCCACAATGAAAAAGTCTACAAATGAAAAGTTCTAAGCTGGATCAGTTAAAAAACATTTATAGATATGGGTTAGAGACAGGAATTGTTCAGAAACTGAGAAGTCATTCAAATTGCAAAGTGAGTCATTAACATATGTAGATTGCTCGCCTAATGTATGATCTTGAAACATGCACTCAACTGTGGCTTCAGTGGAAAACTTGAAATCAATCTTAAAAATACATCGAGAGACAAATTCTAACCAGTATTCATAAAACTAATGTGCTTTTGAAGGAAAGAATAGAAGTACGGGCAGAAGTCAGACATTCATTTCACATATATTTATAACTGGATTTTAGTTAATGTGGAACAGCACCACTTCTTAGGGCCATATAGGGATAAATCTATAAGGAGACACTAATACTCTCATGTTCAATTTTTAAACACCTAGAAATTTAGGCACCCAGCAGCAGTATTCAAAGCATTCAGCAAGCTGAGTTGCAAACCGTCATTGGGAAGAAAAGATTCCAAAGAAATTACTCCATCCCCCAGATGTAATAAAGTAATTACATCTGTTCATGAGCTCTCCACTAGGATTAGTTTCCTAAATGAGAACATCTTTTTTTCAGGGGAAAAAATAAATAGAGCTAGAAACATCTTTTTAATATCTAAATAAGATTCTAATTACAACAGCACTCACTTATAGGTAATAAGCCCTATCACCTATTCCACTTCATTTGTAATTAGACCTAAGCCCGTAGTTAGATATGCTGACAATTAAGCTGCACCAACAGTGTTTGCCTTGCACTCCTCTTTCCCAATCCTTCTTTTGTCTTTCTCTCTTTATCCACTTAAAAGTTTATTGCTAGTCCAAAATAAAACAGGAGACACGGAAAGACACTCTCTTTACATACGGCAATATTTTCCGCGGCAGTAGTAATGCAGACACAGTACTCCGGCTCCTCTGTTCTGCCTGTGGTTCTTTACATCGTGTTCAGCAACCGAACAGGTAATTGGAAGCTCTCCTTAGCACAAAGGTTGGGTACCCGAAGTGAAATATAGCGTGGATCCTTCTCAAGGATTAGTTCACAGCTTCTGAAAAGTGATCAGAAGGCTCAAACCCAATTTTTGGAATTTGGACATAACAGAAACAGAATAAAAATCACAAGACAGTACCACAGTTTTCAGGGTGAAAACCTTTATAAGTACTGTACTTGTATATATGCACACTTATATACTGTACTGTGTAAGCACTGTCCCACTCCAGGGGGACCAATGTTAATTGCTTCTATCACACGCCCATAGCAGGTCTGAAATAAATAGCATGGTGCCCCTAATTTGACAACTAACAAGTAGTAAATACAATAATGAAAGATCCCTTTTTACTTTCCAGATCCAAAGAGAAACACGTTTACTATTCTATGGGATTCTGATCAGAAATTATGTGAAAAAAGTTGCATTTAGATTCCTTTTTGATTATGGTGTCACAAACAGTCTCATTCTGAAAATATTTCTCATTCAGAAGTGGACAGAAGTGTATCATGAGGGTATCAGAGGACTGAATCCTGGTTTGTTCTAAAATATAATTATTTCTACCATAATCTAGGTTTATGGAATATTCATTATAAAAATCTATCGATTTTCTTGATATTATTTTTATATATATATTCATTGCTCTATGCATACATTTATTCAAGCATATACATATACTCCTACACTAAAAAAAAAAATATATTTAAAACCTTATGATTTATATTGCTCTCTACAGATCAAAGTCCTCTATGAGAATTTTGTTTTAGTTACTGCCTTAAGAATACTACCAACAAACTACATTGCTTTCAATTTTTTTTCTGAATTTGACCCCAAAAAAATGAGTTAAAGTAATCATCCTTACATATTTACCACGTTTCACTTACAAAACATGGCCAGACTTCCATGTCTTTCTGAACGCTTTGGTGTTTCCAACAAACGGTCAGGTTATTTGTCTTAATGTCTTCAGATACGGTGCTGTTTGATGACAGTCATCCCAGAAGCGTGATCGCTTCATACTTAGAGAAGTCTCATCTTAACAGCTTCAAAAATAAGGCTTCTTTTTAATATTATCTCGTTTGGTGTGCCAGCAGGCCACGGTTTAGGCATTACGTAGTCCACTACGTCTGGTTATTTGCATCAGAGACGTGATAATCATCTGGTGCACACAGAAAGAGAAGGTTCCCGACATAGACCCGGACCGTAGCTGTGGTTAATGCTTGGTGCTACTGAATGACGTATCACTGTAGTTCATTAACGTGGCCAAGGAAACAGCGTAATGACAGCCCCGGGGGCTCTCCATACCCTCGATGATTTCACAGGAACCAGTACTTGCCCCAAAAATGAGTTGTGTTTGGACTGTGCAGTCACCGAATGACAACAGATAGTTAGGTGGCTGTTTTCTTGCCTGCTTGCAATCTAAAAATATTAGCGTGAGGTGTTTTCCACACATGAATTAACACGTGTAAGAGGTTAAAAGGGCAACTGCTCCCCTCGGAGCGGTTCATGAATTTCACTGGGTCACTGTTGCGTCAACAATAGTATGAAAAGACCGCTGCGCTTCTGATTTATGAGCCTTATGAGTTTTACTGACCAAAGCCCGACCAAGAGCCTCCCTCGTGTCATTTCCTAGGAAATGCTTACACAGCCACAGCTTTGGCAACACTGGGGTAAGTATTATTACCATAACAATAGCAAACATCAGTGGGAGACACTGTCTGACCAGTGAAATTATCATGGGGGCAAAACATCCCCACAGTAAAGAATAATATTTTAACCCTATGCTTTACAAACATGAACGCTTGGAACTTATCTATGTTACTAGCTATTTCAAAACAATTTCTTTAGAGAAGTGTAACAAACGGTTTGTGGTACTTACTACACAGCTTGAAGACTCAAATATATAAAGACCTGAAAATGACTGAGGCGATGCAAACTACACACAGCAAATCCAAAAAGTATTCTGTCAAGCACAAGTCTCTTCCTTGGTATACTTCACTTTTCTATGTGTATCTAAACAACCTGTACTTTTATCTCCTGCCCCTAACACCTGCGAACTTGGGCTGTGCACAGTCAAACAGTTGTTGTCGTCCGCTCAGAGGCGGACAGGATGCTTTATAAATTTTTACCACCTTGGTTTCTACAGAGTATGATTTTCGCTTGAACACGTATTCAGGCACATGCATACACCTGTTCCCTGTACCCCACACTCAAAGGCATGACATGCAGAATGCAAGACTTGAGGAAGATCAAAATCAAGGATATACAAATAATTCCCAAATAAACTATTTCTCAAAAAAAACACTCAGTGTTCCTTCCTTGTAAACAAATGTTTTTGTAATCCATCACCTTCTTCAAGTCTTTCTTAGGTTCTGACTTACATAATGAAAAGCCAGGGCTGAAATTTGTGAGAATCTGAATAAATTTAGACTGAATCACAGTCCTCAAATTAAAGAGTATATGAAAGGAGTATATGACAACTAGAACAGACATCCACAAGTTATGGTAGAGAGGGGATGTGCTGCTTACAGCACTCATCCAAAACGTAAAAACCTCCAGATCCAGTGTCCTCTTGAATGGAATCTCTAGTGAGACTCAATCCCACCTTCCCCTTCCCAGGATATCTGGGATATCTGTCAACCACCAGCTGTGAACTGTAGACATTTGGGAACCAAGAGAGACACAGGGAACAACTTTTTCTTTCTTCCTGTTAGAGCAGGACTTTTTTGCAGAAGCGGCTTCAAATTTCAGAAGACCAGAAAACATACATTTTACCCTAACGCTTTAGAAATTTGGACAAAGACGTGGGTTCTGACCCAATATCAAGGACTAATTACGTGCTGTATCTTTATCTAGCAACTATAGAATACAAGCGGCCTCTGAAATAGGAATTGGAGCATAAAGTTTTGTATTCCGCGTGGCTATTTGTATCTACTGGGATATAGTCGGGTGTTTTCTCTTTCTCACCCAGACATAGTAAATATTGAAACCTGACACAAATTAGCGCAGCTTCAAAGAAGCTAAGAGCTGACAGCAGCCGGCTGATTGGGGGTTCCTTTGGGATGGGGAGGCAAATACCTACAGCCATGACTGAGTGCTGTAGCTAGGAAGAGTCTGCTGTCACTTACACAAAAGGACAAACTCCTACTCCATTTTCAGAGGAACACACTTTGAAGACAAGTTCAGAGAAATTCTGTGATTCCCAGACCTGTTCTAAGTACACTCATTTTCCCTGTCAGAGTCCTACAGAAAATGTGCTGTTAGAAGTACTCAGAATTAGTTGCATATTTGATGCTGAATTAGAAAAAAATAATATATTTCCTTCATACAGTTGTGAGTCTTCACCCTAAGTTAACTACCTGCATCATTAAAAAAAGGCAAAAAGTGGCTTGAACTAATCACTTAGCAGTGTCATCTAGATAGCAAAAGGTTTCCTCATGAATGTTCCCCCTGAGGCTTTTCTACCTTCTGTAAAAGACTAAATAGCAAATCAGTCAGGGAGAAAGTAAGAAAATCACTGTGAGTGTGGTCAGGGAACTGCCGGGTTCCTCTTCCTACAGTAAAGGACTCAGTATCTAAAAGTTGGGCGCATGCCTCCTACATGGTAGCAGTACTTTCTAGTCATCATTTTTAGCTGCTTGATTACTCTTGTGGGTTACACAGAAAGGAAATAACTTGACAAGATTTTAATTATGCCTTACATGTCCTTTACAAAGTAATTTGCTGACAGGTACCTGGCAGGAGCTGCCTGCCTGACAGACAAAAGTCTTCAGCATCCAGAACCGAGGACCTGACTAAACACTGAATGTGGCTGCAGTGAATTCAGGAACTCTTTTCAGGGTACCAGAGAAAATGCCAAACAACAGCACAACAACCCCTGTGTCCCGCTCTCCTCTCAAAACACCTCAAACAAAAACAACACAACAAAAAAAACAACCAACACCCCCTAAAAAAAAAAAAAATCACCAAAAAAACCCCAAACAACAGCAGAAAACCCCACCCAGTCCCAATAAAAGCTGTAGATGTCTCCGTTCCCCTGACACTTGCACTTGAAAATCTAGACCTCAGCAGATTCTGACACACCTCCAAGGTGTAACTTACCTTCCTGCTCATAGCTTCCCAATATTGCCTTTTTAAGGGCCATCACAGCTTTTCTGAGCCAATCCAAGATAGGTTTTTCAGCCTGCGAGATCAGCTGACCTCTTAATTAACCTTGCTACAGTTGTTGTAATCAAACGAGCCTCTCTATCCTGCAAAGCAGGAGTAGAAGTTGGAAAGACTGGGAATCACTAGGGTTGATTCTTCTATTGGGCACATCTGTCCTGTGGCCGTAACAGCCTGCTCCATAGTGGGACTTCTGTAACGGCAGAATTACTTCCTCTGTGGGGCTTGGAGGGGTAGTTTGGCCTTAAGGAATAGACGCGGGTTTTCTTTTCCATCATATTAAATGGAAAGAGCATTTATGCTGAAGGAGTTTGATTTTATTTAAAAAAAAAATAATTATTATATTAAAACCTTGTTAAGCACATCACCCAGTAAACACATAACCACAGGCCCAAGATGAAGTTATTTGGACTGTGTCTAAATGAATAACAAACTAGAAAGGGGCCGTTCAACATTCAGATAGTTCACAAATCGTTTACTTCAGTACAGTCAAAGTACAATAGGACAGGATTTTAGAGGTATAATCCTTTCCCCTGGCATTCAGTGACATGGCAAAGTCAGAAACCACTTTGGAAGGCAGGCCAAGCCACAGAATTTGTAGCCAGTCTGTCTGTATATGGGTGGGTATTATTTTAATAATAAACAAGAATAAGAAAACAGAAACACTGGCAGTAATACTTCCTGAAGGACGATGGCAATTACAGCCCACTGTCCTCTGGCAGGGATTAGTTTCACAGCTTTGAGGAATTTCTGATATAATTGAGTAATGTGTCTCCAAAGATCAAAGCTAGCTATGATAGCAGGATGGGAGTTAGCATTAGAAGCACCAGGAAAGAATAAATCCAAATAAACCAATTTTATTCATGCACACAGAGCCAGATCCAGTAAAGGTTTGCACAGTATCGGTTTCTTTCCCAAGCCAACAGGAACGTAAGGATTTTACTAAGTAGGACTTTGGAAGAAATTATGTTGAGCAATCCGACCTCTCCTCTTGCAGCACCACTCTAAGTTGGTTACAGTCACTAACCAAGACAAGCAGAAAGAATATTCTTCCTTCAGAACCAAGCAGAGACTTACTATTGTAAGATTCTGTGGTTTCAGACAAAAACCGCTTTAACTCTCTACAGAATACTAGGATGTATGATATCAATGTCTACTCGTTAGGCCAAAAGTGTAATAAGTATACAAAAATACAATAGCCACTAGCTTTCTGTCCCAAATAACATATGTTACAGTATTCTATGAAGATAGCAAAAGACAATGTGAATTCAGAGTAGTGCTATTCTCTCTAGTACTGTGTTCCCATAACTGGGAATGTTAAAATATTTCTAGCAAAAAATGCTTAATATTTGTTTACAGCTGTCAACTTGGGTAACAATCTCTGCTTTTACAGAAAATCTCATTGCTACACATTCTTTCTATTTATTCCACTCTCTCAGATTCCAGAATATTGTTTCTGAGCTTCTGTATCCTTTCACCGTAGGCGAATTCACTATGGGTGGAAACCAGCCCGCATGATTTAGTGTGGTTTACCTATAAACCTTCTAAACCCTCACTGTTGTACAAGATTACAACAGGCTCGTGTATCACCACTGGCACAACAGGCAGTGTGCAGGAAAGATTTCACATCAGGTAACCACAGTACAAAGCACACAGTGTTTTGTCCATTCTGGATGCCCAGCTGATGTGTGTTGGCCCAACTTCACTGGCGCCACTGGAACTTGTTTGTTTATGTACCATGTGGGCTCTACTCACTGGTGCTCAGGACTTCGCAGGGGTATTCCTGGTTCTTTTGACACCAACCTCCCACGTGCCCAGAGGTTTGGGTGAAAACATGTTTTAAAATAAGAGAAGTCACCAGTATTCCCATTCATCTGCTATCGTCAGCAAGGGGGGTTGTTCCCATTTTTTCAATATGAAATGAAATGCTCCTAAAGGGGAGAGAAACTGAGAGTGACTTGAGCCAAGTTAGGAGAGCTCATCACGTCCTCACCATACATGAACAAACCAGAGGAGTAATCTTGATACAGCCTCAACAATACTGAGTATAAGTATTTTCCTTAGATGTGTGTGCTCTAGCAAAGCCATGTTAATGGAACATTATGCATAATAACAATTACAATAATGGGATATCAAGTTGTGGAGTATCGTTTATCCCGAAGGTAAGAAAACATTTTTCTTCTTTCTTTTTCCTTTTAAGAAGAAAACAGAGAGAAAGTTTAATTTGCACAAATTTTTCTCATTATATAGTGTATACACTCATTCAACAGCCCATGTACCCCTTTCACATTTGGTTGCCAAGTAAAACACATGCAGAATCATAGCTAGTAAACACTTTATTGCAAAAACACTTAGTTAAAACCTCTAAGTCCTTGCACCTTTTAAAAAATATTTCATACTTTTTATTCTGTCTAAAGAATCGACATTTAACACTAATTTTTAAAGTCCACAGATGTTTTGGCTTAGATTTGAATTAGACTGTTCTGTAGTTATTCAAGAAGTGAACGGGATCATATCTACTTTTCTTATGGTCTTAGATGCGTGTTAATCTTGCTCTGAAGTAGGCCGTGCATTATGAAAGCCTGATTGTAGGAGCTAAATTGTTATTACTACTACTAAGACACGCTGTAGATCCACTGCATTCTGGGAATGCTGTCAAAGCCCTCCGCATTTCACAGAAGAACACAAATGTCTATGGTTGATGGGATTACCTCTCCTGTAGGCTTGCTATGGCATTTTTGCTTCATTTAAATGCTGTCTTGCACTCTGCTTTCTTGGACCTAACTGCATATGTTTGGGCACCATCCGTTTTGTGAATTTCTTTCATACTGACAGTTCATGCATTTATTTATACACATTTGTACTGATAATGGACCTGATCCTCAACAACTTTTTTAGAAAATTCTTCACATATGACCAGGCATGGTCTAATAAGAGAATAACTGCAGAGATTGCATCTCTCGCATGGAAGCACAGGAGAGAATGAAGCAAAAGTACTCCCTGTGTTATCTCCCTCCAGTTGCAGATCACGAAAGAAACTCATGTGCCAGCTCTCCAATTGACCAAGGAAGCTAGCTATGCAGGGACATGCATTATTTGCATACAAAAGGATGATAGAACATAGGAATATTTCATTCACGGTCAAGCAAATTCTTAGGTGTCTCAGCTTCAACCTTGAGAGCTACCTTGTTAAAGTGCTTTCAACAAGGTCTAGAAAATGTTCACCTTAACCAATTCTTGCCGTTTCATGTGTCTTTCAAATAAGTCTTTCAAATCTCATTAAGCTCTTAGCTTATTCATGAATGCTTATTTATGAATCCAAATCTACTGTTTGCTATCACTGTGACTATGCAACAAATACAGACCTAAAGTTTTAGAATTTTTCTTAACTCAAATGTTTTATCTATTTTTATACCACCAGCAGGGAAC
This sequence comes from Larus michahellis, assembly GCF_964199755.1. Lineage (NCBI taxonomy): Eukaryota > Metazoa > Chordata > Aves > Charadriiformes > Laridae > Larus > Larus michahellis. The sequence continues at coordinate 79,060,941 of NC_133900.1, read as the reverse complement.
GAACAGCTTTATGTAGCGAACTTTTGAGAGATCAAATGATATTAGGAAATAATAGGATTTGCTTACTCTTTTGCAGGTCATACAACTGCATGTGGGACTTGGAATCAGAAGGGGAGGACCATGTTAGAAGTCCCCAGGTACGTTCACAGTAGCTTTGTAGTTTGGATCAGTAGTTTTGAAGCAACTCTCCCCATTATCTCCAACTTGCCGTACTTGTGGCATCACAGAATCCTCTTGAACTGGATTACCCCATGAAGAGGAAAAAGCAGAAGATGAGCCCGAGGAAAGCATTTAAAGAACTGCTACTGCCAAAGATGCTCAGTCTACCAATCCAGACAAAAGCTAGTCCAGAGTGACGCAGTCTGTGTGGACACCAGCACCAACTGTTCCCTCCGTAGATATGCTTTGACTTTCTAATGCAGCCTTTATATGGTTAAATGGAGCCTAGATGGTAAAAACATTGCCATGACCTAAGTGTATCACCATTTTCCCTTCTCAAAGCCGTTTTTCCAATCTATCAAAGCCTTTGCTAACATCCCAAGGAAGACAGAGGAAATAATCGAAAAGTTCAAATACAGTTCAAAACACGGCAGTCTGACATGTATCTGTCACTCACTCAGCTGCGATATTGGAAATCTGTCATATATTCTGGAGATGGTTTCTGAAGATCTCTACAAATCCGCTAACGATTTCTGCAGGCAGCTCAAGTTTTCACAGCAGGACCTGCTGCCTATCAGTGGGTGACAGTCTCGCGCCTTCCTGGCCTCCTTTGTACATTGAACCATAAAGCAAAAGTCAAGAGGAAGGAGACAACATAATATGAAAGAACCCTAGCCTTCACCCAGTTCCAGACCATTCTCTAGCGGGTCACTATATGCGAAGCGTGATATGTTTGACATCAGTTACAGAAACTGAGTCGCAAAAATGCAGTTTCCCTCTCTATTAACATGAACTGGGGAGTGAGCTGGAGCCACTCCAGTGTATAGGCAGATAGGGCCCACCTTGCATGAGGGGGATATCCTGTACTGAAGATATTAATTTTGCAGCTTAGTGCTCCCTGTAATGTGACATAAACTATCTGTACCTCGGCCAAGAACTTGGCTTGGTAATATTAAGCCTGCAGGCTAAATGAGATAAGCAACATTACAATGCAACCCACGTCCTCACCCACACACTTATCAGTGTTCACGTTAGCTTCTTCACTTCATTGTGAAAAATCAAGTTTGTAAATCTCTATCTTGATAGCATCTAACTTTCAGGTCTATTATTCCTACCATGACAATCAAGGGCATTGTTGAAGTTTCAAATGTTTTCTTGGCTCAGTTTAGCAGCAAGAAAACCTGAGGATAATTAATAAGGCCAGTACTGATTGGAATCTGCCAATCAGAGACAACGGCTAGGGGGTTTGTAGGTAAAGAAAATTCTCTCTTCTGATATTTGCATGATGCTAGATAATTCAGGATCACTTTTCATTAGCTGCACTTGAGGGTGTCAATTGAGCTTTTAGAAGGCCCAGTCTCATTATGTCGGATTCTACAGAAGAGCTGTTTTGCATCACTGAATCTCCATTAAAGGTCGACTGACATCACTGAAGTGTTGGTGAAAAAGAAAACATTAAATGTAACATTATTGATCAGTGTGTTATTGTCCCATTAAAATTCATGAAGTCAATGATTGTTTTTCTCCAAGAGAAATATTTTACTAGGTGAGTGTGTATTTGATATAATATCATGCTTAAGGCAAATTTCAACCAGGGTTTCATTTTGTCTTGTTTTGTTTTGTTTTAACCAGACAAGCATAATACTTCAGATTATGTAGTATTTCCACATTTTAACATAACTTGCAAATATTTTATAAGAATCATACTCTGAGGTTTTTGTTTTAATACTTGGTTTAGGAGTCTCTTCTTGCTATCAGCCATGGCAGAGGCTAACTAGGAAAATCAAGATTTTTCACCTCCTGACATATTATGGCCACCATCATCAGCATTCAGTCTCCCAGTCCTTCCATTTTGGGTGCCAGAAATGGACTATGATTTCATCAATTATCAGGCCTCTGGACTATGATTTTATCAATTACCAGATCTTTCTTCTTTCTCTCATTTTTAAGCAAACATCTGGGTAAGGTTAGTGAGCCTTTCTGGCTACCCCTCTTGGTCTTTGAGAAAAATCTTAACTGTTCAGAAAGATAAAACATGATAAAATTATCTTTATCTCTTTAACCGCTTAAATATGCAGCTGGGGAACATGCCATGTTTTGTTGGTCCAGTAATATAGACTGAGGACCTGATGGGAAATTATACTATCTATAAAGGCATCAAAGGCATGTCTTATCAGTCAAGGTCTGAAGGTATGAAAGTGGCACCTAGGTGGGGCTCTCCCTGGTAAGCAATTGTGACATGGGCGAGCTATGCAACTTAAAAGTGCTCAGGAGATCTCCAAAATTAGATGCAGTGCTGTAGGGATCCTCACTCTTCGTCAAAGCATCTTATGCAACTTTTCTTTTTGTTTCCAAACACTACAATGCTTCACTTGAAACTTCTTAAGGAACTTCTAATTCAGGAGGGAGAAATGAAATAGATTTGCTTCAGTTCATTGATATTCCTACGGTTACCGTGCTTTGATGAAGAAGAATTGTTAGAACTGTATGCTAGCCTTATCCGTATCAGCTGAACCAATAACTGGACGCTCTTCAGGAATAGCTAATCAACCTCTTCTTATTCATAGACCTGTTACTGCTCACTCTGAGGGCACGCCAGTGTTAGCAATGACTTTTAGTATGTGAGCCAGCATGCTTTTAAAGAGTATTAGTGTGCCAGCCGAATCTCATGTCTATTCTTTCCTAATTACGTGAAATCTAGCACATCGTGGAGTATTATCTAATTCGGTCATTTTGCTCATTCAGCACTCAACTGATGAAAGGTCTGGCATGGTCAAGCAACGAAGGGGAGCAGAGGAGTTACAAAGGAGACAGCTGCTATTAACAGGGAGAGACCTATGTCCCTTCTGACCCAGCCACGTTTGGAAACCCAGTATTTGAGGAAGGAAAAAGCTCTGATTGCCTTTTTAAATAATCGAGGGCTCCAGAGATTTATGTTGAATATAAACCTGGTACTCTTGATACACATCCCCGCACATCAAATAAATTTACGGGTAAATGACAGTAGGGGTTTTTGAGGGTTATGGGTAAAGAGAAAAATCAGAGAAACCCATGTGGGGGTGTCGGGAAGCTATTTATGATGTCAGACCAGCGCCATAGACACAACGTTCTCTAACCCAAGAGGGGAACTTGTAACATCTTTTTCAAAGGGTCTTCTGAGATTAATGTTACCATTATTGTTTATTTTTTCATAATTTTCCTAAAATGTACTCATTCTACTTCCTTTCCTATTGCTGAAGTGTTTCTGTAGGGCTTTCCTTCCTTCTGCCTTTCAGAGTAAATCTCTTAGGCATCTTTCCATCTCCTCATAACAAAAGTGCTGCCTACATAGGTTTAGGGAAGTTGACATTGTCTTGCTTCTCTGAGGAGGAGGTTAAAAGTGGGAAATCACACCTCTTTTTAAGGAAAGACACAATCCTCCTCTTTCCCCATTTCAGGGAACCCTTGCTTTGGTATCATGCAATTATATGAAATGAGCCAAGAAGTGGAATCCATCCCTCTCTCTCATAGATGATAAAAGTGAATGAAACATTTATTTTCAAGAAACTTTCTGCCTTCTATAGTTAGGTAGAATTTGCATGTAACATTGGATGTCATGCTAAAAGGACATAAAGCAGAAACAGTAAAAAAATCTACCTTCCAAAGAATAGCTTTTCATGTGCTCGTTCTATTTTTAATCATTCAGAACCATTGCATCCTGCAACTTTTGGAAGTAAAAATATTTTCACTCCTATTCTCCCCGTTAGATGGGTTAAGAGACATCTCAAACCCAGACAAACAAGTCATGAAAACACTACCAGAATATAGAGTAACAAGCTTTATGTTACATGAATAGGTTTTGTTATCAATATTCATTTACTGCCAAATTGCAAATTCAGGCTGATTCCCAATGCCAGTCTAAAATATACAAGCAGCATCAATCAGTCAAGCTTTACTGCATCTGCTTTTGTTGTGGCAGAATTACATATCTTATTAAAATATGCAATAGGAATACGCAGTGGAAGTATACAACACAAACGCAAACTAAAATACGTAGTAAAACACAGCAAAAGATACATCAATTTATAGTATAACGTAATGTTAACACAGCAAATGCTCTATAACAGCACTGCTGAGAATATTCTAGCATCTTATTGCTATACTCTCGATAGTCCCATATCACACTGTTACCTCTCAGGAATTATGTCTATTTAACCTTTCAGGTTCTCCTAACTGTGCTAATGCCAAAAAGGAGTCTTTTCTCCCCTCTCAGCAAATAACTAAGTAAAATATTTACTTCCTGGTTATCTATTTTGATATGAGAACTCGGTTCAATTCTCCTCCTTTAACTGGCAATCTGTGCTTTTATGTCACACATGAATGATAAGAAAAATGGGAGGGTGGATGAAGAGGATCTTTTTTCCTTCAAGCAGCCAGGACTATACAATTTTTCTATTTTACTTTCAATTTCTGTCTTTGATCCTCCAACCTCGGTTCTAAAGCTGAAGTACACTCCTGCCCCTGACTTCTTTTCCTTTGAATATGAGCAGAGCAGGTCTGATCCTCAAGTTTGCTTGTGCTGAGCACCCCAAAATTCCTCCTGATACTCCTGTGCCTGGATCTTCCGTAGCAGACCTCAGTAGCAAGAGTTAGCAGGACTGCTACTCTACTCAGGTTTTCCCTCAACTCTCCTTTAGGGTGTACTACCTAACAAAGGAAGGGAAGACCAGGACACTGTTAATCATTTTATACAGAAGTTAACCATTTTATACCGAAGAATAAACTAAGTACATATGGCTTTGGGGACTGGAAAGATTTAATCTGGAGCCACAGGTCTGCTCTTTCTGTTTTCTCATGAAGTATAATCCAACTCAACCGAATTGAGAGCAGAGCTAAGCTTGGGTAAGCTTTTTCAAAGAAGCCGCATCTATGTTTAACCATAGTGCATAGTGATGTATACCATTTCTGCAAACACAGCACTGAAGTTCTTACATACAGCTTTCCAAACTGACATAATTCTAGTGGCTCCTACAGATTTACAGATACACAAGCTCCAAATCCACATCAAAGATTCTTAACCGTCAGGATCCCCTTCGTTTTGCTTAAAACTAAAGTAAACATCATAGAATGGCTTCTTCCTGCATCAAATCACACGTCTCCAAGATGAGCCATCTCCCCCTGCTCCGCCTCTGTGAGCTGCATTCTGCCTGCCTGCCCTACATACGCACATAGATACACTTCTGCATCTTCTTTCACCTGCTACAGTGATTGCAGCATTAGTTGTTCCAATGGCTGGTCCATATTACAGTTCCTTGTGATGTTGGTAAACTGGTGATGCTGGACCAGTCGCTATGCATTCTCAGCAATCTCAAGAGGAAAAAGCATCACAAGACAGTATTTCTTAAATCCTTTGATTGCCAGAAGCTAGAAAAATCAGTATGTAGCTGAAGAAATGAACTGCCTGCTGCATGTATTGCCCATGAAATGTAATCAAACACTGATTTTTTTACATTCTAGAAGACTTAAAAGGTATTTTCAAGGTATTATTCACCCTTTCTATTTTTCAACCTTTACTTCTCTATCTTGTAATAACCAAAAGGCATAATAGACACCAGAGTTTTAAAAATACTGGGAACATCCTCAGATTTTCCTGTTGGATTTTATACCAATGTATTCTCAGAGCGAGGGCTGCAAACTGCAGCCCCTGTAATGAACTTCAGTAATATGGAGTATTTGGGACTAAGAATCTGAATTTTGCTCGCTGAGGAAATTAGATCAGGAATTGAATGAGGAGTCAAACTTACCTTCAGGATTTATTCTTTTAACTCTTACAGCCTTTCTTGCAATGACCTTGACTATTTATTCAGGTGTCACCAGCCATGCACACATCGCTGCCTGAACTTCACCCAAACGAGCCAATTCAGGCTCGGAAGCTGCACGGCTGCGAGCCGGAGCTGCTCCATCCTGCCTCCCCACCGTGGCACAATCATGGGATCAACAATAGCCAAGACAATGAGCCTACGCAACTTCCAAGGAAAAGTCTTTCTCATCTGAGTCCAACTTGAACAGGCTACACTTTGCTGTATAGACATGTCCTATTGTTGAAGTAATTTTATTTTTTTCAAGGACAACACTAGAAAAATACAGCATGTAAGCAGCTGCTTTAAGTAAATAGCCTTGGACTAGCTTTTGTTAGAAGTTATCGGCTATAGTAGCTTGCTTAAGAGGCCTTACAGTCTGCAGGATGACTTTGAAGTAGGCTTGGGCTGCAGCTGTAGAAGATGAAGAATTGGAATTCAGGTGACAGATTCAGTTCTTGGCTGCATTACAGATTTTTCAACTGACTTTGAGAAATAACTTAGTCATTCACCCTGGGATTCAGCCCTGTGATGCATCTCAGGTTGCGCTGGCATCTGAGCTTTGTTTCCCTCTTCTTTTTTCCTTCCTCACATGCTCATATACTCCCGTCAGTCATTTGGCATTTATATTATGTTGACATCTACATTTAGACGTCTCAAGCTTCTTACACCTCTCAGGTGACCCTTCACACATGCTCAACACACAAAAATCTGACAACCTTGACATTTCAGATTTGCCTCCAAGCCCTATCATGGTATTTCTCCTACTTCCAAGACATTTACATTCCTCCGCTGCTGTCCTTGAAGTCCTTATTTTTGGTCATACCTGAATTATAATTACTCTATCCTACCAGATTAGATCTGACATTCCGGGAGCAGAAAGGAGGCTTGAACACCAGATGAAAGTGCTGATTCCTTAAAGGCTTGTCTTGGCTGGTAGATTAGTAAACAGTGAGAGACCTGACATAACAAGTGCAGGATTTTCCCAGACGCGATCAGCATGGAGTGGCTGTTAGGATAGGGATGGCTGGCAGAAGCTGTAGGTGCCACCCTAGATTACAACTGAGAGCAAGGCTATGGGTAGTTCTGGGAGTTAGAAAGGAAGCAACAGGGATTTCTGAGTTCAGCGGGGACAGGACTGGAACAGGGAATGTGACAGTACTGTGGATTTCTATCCACGTGTGTAGTAAGAGATGAGAGACAGGCACCTGAGGCAAGCCGATCTACCAGCGACACATGCCACCTAACAAGTCCTGGGAAGAAATGCAAAGACCTTCAACCAACTCCAGTTTCCTATGCTTCGCATATGAACACCCTCGACATCTTGTCTGTGAGGCACTCCTTGCTGAATATGTAAAAAGCCTCACGTGCTCCAAGTTTTAGGCGAAACAGGCTCTAAGTATTCTTTTGGTCTCAGTCCAGGCTCAGTCCGTGACTCAGTCTGGGTTACTTAGATGATATCTGGCCTCTCCTCCTGGCCAGTCCCTCTCACTAGATGGCTGCTCCATCCTCTTTCTCCTAAAAAATAAGATGAGCACAACTCTAATAAGAAAGACGTACCAGGACTGAGTGAATTTCAAGGAAACAAAAGATTTATTACAAAAGAAATGCACAAACACGTAGAGAAGGGAAGAGTGCACAGTCAGTATCAAAGAATATCAGGATGCTGGTTGACAGTCATCTTGTGGTGCGGAAGCGTGGTGGAAGTGTGATGGAAGTGAGACGCAGGTGAGCATCTTCTCCAAGTGTGGAGTCAGTGTGTCCTTCCTAGGCATTTCTTGACATCCAGCACTGTGACCAAAGAGAGAAGTAGCCCATTTTGTAGTATGACTCCAGAATCCTCAGTCAGGTGGGCTTTTTCCACCAACTGTTTCACACTAGGAGCTGTACCCTAAAAGTTCAGAGGAGGATGTACAGACACAGTTATGGCATGGGTTGGTTAGGCCACAGTTATAGCTATTATGACCAGAGTTCTAGCCACCAGGTCCTGCATCAGAGTATGGGTTCTCTGGCTTTAGGAAGCGTTTGTCCTCTGTCTCAGGCTCAATATAGGCTGTCTGGCAAAGCACCTGCAAAGAGGATGCGCAGAGGGCTCTCTTCTACTCTGTTCTCGAAGAACAATTTCTGTTCCTTCTACTCTTTTCTTGAAGAACAATTCTCTTGTCTACCTACTGTGACTGGATTCTGACACAGAGAAGGTTTTTTGTTGGATTTTATCTTTCAGGGTCCTTGCTCTAACTAGGCACTGTGGTACCAAACTGTCTGGGTTGGTACTTGAAGCACTTGATTTCTTGCACAGGTAATGGGGCTGGCCACCTTCTCCTGTATTTCCTCCGCTCTCCCCTCCTGATGCATCACTTAGCTGACGTCTCTCAGCCAGCTTCTGCTGACCCTGAACATCATCTTGAATCCAGACTCGGGCACAGATCAGCTGCAGAGTGCAAGGATCAGGAATGCCTGACGGGAGTGAGAAGGAGTAGGAAGGCTCTAGTCATGTCACTAAGATTGGTTTTGTATTTAAATTTGAACTTGTTTTCAGTTCTAACCTCTTCCTAGTGGCCTGGGCATGTTTCTGACTCTCACCATTGACAATCAGAGAGCGCGGAATTTACTGTCAAGGCTGAACAGAGATATATGACCTACCCATTTCCTCCCCTGTCAGTTCTGAAACAACAACAACGATCAGGCAGCACAGCTACCGGGACATGTTATGAATAGATGGCCCACATCCACGCTGTGACATTCACTGGGCCAGAAAGCCACATCTCATTGCTGGTAGTGCCTGTTCTTTTCTTTCCGTACCGAGTTCTCCCATCGCCGGCTGGGCCTTGCCCTATTTCTTTAGAAGCAGGGAGTGGTGGGGTGACGCTGGGGCCTTCCTACAAAAGCGAGTTTTGACAGCGATGATGAAGGAGCGCATCTGTATGCAGGAGCAGGCAAAAGGTAGAGGGTGAGGGGAGGGTAATGATTTGTAGATGTTCTGTGAATACCCTGCAGGCAGAACCATGCCTAAATGACGGGTGAACCTAAAAGGATTGATAGATTTCCACAACAGTTGGGCTCTTTATCTTTGTTGTGCTGAAACTTCTCAGCTGTAAAACGGGGATAATTATATTTTCTTCCTTTCACCTGTTTTCTGGTTTTTTTATAAACAGAATTGCCCTTCTTCTTTGCTTACCCTTTCCTAATATTTCCATAGCAACACACAACCCACGTAAGCACCTGTAACATTTTCTTTCAAAAAGCACATAAGGAAGAAACCCACTATTTCTATGAAAACGTTAAAGATTCAGATTTATTTATGTGTATATATATCTCCTTATTTCCAGGACTGAATTTCTCCAGGTTCAAACAACTACCTTTTAAAAATAACTCGGCTTGAAAAACAAACTCCAAGCGAACCGAGCTCTCCTCTTACCATACAGACTAGGCCTGTGCCTCTGCTCAGCATCCTTGTTCTCAGCAAACCACTAACAGGTGATTTTAAGACCGCTGAACGTTTTGTGGCGCAGGCATATTAAACAGCGTTGGATATTTGTAAATGGCATAGTGCAAGTCCCATAAGCAGCACTACAAAGCATAAGCGACGTCGTTAAAATCAGCAGGGTTCTGCTGGCACAGTGCAAGTATGCGAAACCTAAATCGGCCCACTCTGGTGTTCACTCATTACAGTGGTCACTCATGAAATACTTTGGTTTGACACCACATTTTTATTGATACGTGGCGTAGTAATCACCAACCTGAATCTCCATGCCATTTTTACCAAAACTATAGAAAACTTTCCCTTATTTAATCCCCCGCTCCCATACTCTCTCCCTCATTTAGCTAACAAGGGGCTGTTTATGCTACAAAATTACAATGCAATGGGAAAATAACTTTGAGTTGTTGTGTAATTTTTACAGATGGATGCACCACATACACAAGGTGACAATATTCCATGCACTGTCCTAGCAGACATCTGGGACCTTATTGTTTCTTCACGAGGCCCTTTGGTTACGGCAGCTTCTCAAGAAGATGATACGAGACTACTATAATGCTATATGTTGCTATATACAGCCCAGACGTCCATAGGAAATACCCCAGTTAAAAAGTTTGCCACGGCCTGTGCATGTAATTGAGAGCTTTTCTGCCACTTAAGAGTGAACTGAGAGCATTTTTAGTTGTTTTAATTATCTTTTTCTTTGCATGTCAGTTCAAACAAACTCACATTATGTGAAACTTGAGATCAAAGGCTCTAGTTCCGGATATGATAAATAAAGGTGGGTTTTATTGTCCCAGAAAGGCCACCTAATAAAGCAAGGCCCAAGTAAGTTTGATGGACCTTAATTTGCTAGGTTGGGCCTTATGACCCGACACAATGAACTTATTGCTTGATATGTAATTGCAGCTAGAAAATGGTTTCTAAAAGTTGACAGACGTTAGAGGGGTTTTATATCTACTTTTACTTACTTTGACAGCTTAGAATTGTGATGTGAGGAGGCTGCCAAGATTTTGTGGTGCAATTAAGTGACAAGCAAACTTTAAAGGGATTTAGAGTTAGGCTGTAAGTTGAAAACCAGGCTCATGTCTGGATTTAGATTTGATTTCAATGGAATGCTTTCCTGTTTTCCTGCCCTTAAGCTTTGGCTCCTCCAGCAACAGACGCTGAAAATAAGTTACAAAACTGAGGTCCTGGAGCAAAGCACACACAAGAAAATGCTTTTCACAAGGTTCTGGAACTCTCTTTTTTATCTCTCCTTATTCTACGTGGACTTTCCATATTTCTCACCTTCTGATATCTATTCCCTTTCGTCCATTTTAATAGTAGTCCTATAGCTCCTCTCTGATAGCGTCGGGGTTTTTTAGTTCCCAGGTTTTGTTTCTTGTGTATACAATTTTTCCTTTCGATGTTATGTTTCTCTTTTCTTTTGTTCTCTTTTTTTTTTCTTTTTGACTCTTTCTGTAAGACTTCAGTCACGTGCTAGTTAAACTTTTTGTTTCCCCACTGCTTTCTACTTTTTCAACTGACGTATTTTTTCCCTAGTCCCTTAAGTTAGCCCACCCCGAGCTCTGCAAGATTTCAGCCATGTGCTAGTTATGGGGTTTTCTTGCCCATGGCTTTCTATTTCCACAACTGACATGTATTTTTTTTTCCTAGTCCTTTAAGTTAGCCCACCCTGAGCTCTATATATCATTCCGGGGCTGTTTCCAGTATCCATGCTAACTTATTTTAAGATGGTCTGGCTATCTCTACACAACAGTGCAATCTGTTTTATAGATGCTATCTGTCTTTAACCTCCTTAGCTCAGGTATCAATTACAGTGCATTGGCCCAAACAACAGATGAGTGGCCACGGATCAAGAGGTTTTGGCAGGCCCCTAAAGCCCATATTTTCATTGTAATTGATACATGAGCTAGCTATATCAATTTGAATACAGTCCATAAGTTAGATGAGCTACAGGCACATTCATGTCTGCAGTATCACAAGTTTTTGTTCGAAACTTGCCTCAATGTGCTCTTAACGTGTTTGCCTTTTTCCTTTGGCCCATTTAGCCTCATGTTTCACTGCAACGTGTGGGATCAAAGAAAGAACACAGAATTAAGCATTTTTCTAGGAGACCTTTAGTGCAAGTAATAGCTTTTTCATCGAGGAGTATCTCCCCAGTACTGTCCTTATGGTCTCTAATCTTCCCACTTTTCACTTCTTTCAACTGCATGTTAACAAGCAAATGAGTATATATTATTTAAAAATTTAACACTTTTAATGCATTGACAACCAAAAGTTTTCACTCTAGTGAGCTTAAAATCTCCATGAAGCTTTGCATGAAAATATCGGGCATTAAAATCAGGCTATTGGGCAGCAGATGTATAACAGCGACACTGAAGACAACAGCAAAACTCTGATTAACACCAGTGGAGCCCAAATTCTACCTAAGGAAACCTGAGGTGCCATTCTAGGGCTAGTCAGACTTCTCCTATGATGAAGAAAAAAAGAAACAAGGCTTTTACGGAAGCATTAGAGCCCAGTAAGTTGAAAATCCAGGACCTGCTCCCCTCAACTGCAAAATATTAAGCGTACGTGTGCCTACTTACAGAGAAGTCCCTGGAGCAGATGCCAACTGTTTTCTTATGATAGGGGTAACCGAGACTTTTACAGGCAGATCAATTCCACCTTTTAGTCTTAGATACTCTCCTTCAACAAGGCATAGCTTAGAAAGATTTGGCTTCGATTCAAACATGCTAATTCCTCGTTTAAATGCAATGAGTAAGAGACATGTAAGTAAACAAGAAAAACAGAACTTATTTATTACAAAAGAAAGTTTAGCCTCCACTGGTAAAAGTAAAGTATTTTGCAGCTGCTGTTCTCAAAGTTGGAAAAAGCAGCCCCTCTGCTAAGGAAAGGGACTGTATGATTTACATTATACCACAAGACGGACTGAACGACGAAAAATACATCAAGCATTCTGAATGCCACTAATAAGCAAAGCAATGTAAAGTTCAGATGGGATGCAGCGGAGGGACTGGCGCACTGCCTGTTGAACTTTGGGTTGGAGCACCGTGGATCTGCTTCAAAGAAAATTTCATGCTCGGCACGTAACACGAATCTGTCCCTTCAGCTTTTTAACCTGCTTCGAGAGCTATGCTTTGTCAGAGCTACAGCTATAATTGGGTCAGGGAACTCCGGTCCAACCTGCCCGTCCCCAGATGCAATTAGAGGATTGTTTCAAACTTGTCTAGGGAATGAGGGTGAACTGTATTCGCATAATGTGTCCCGGCCGTGGGGCCGTGGGTCACTCCCGCATGCTGTGTGGCTCTTAAGCTGTGCTGTAACTGCGTCTTGGAGATGGGAACCTGGAATCCTTTACAGCTGCAGCGCAGGACTGACCGAAATTAACCCCAAATAGATGTATTCAAATGGAAGGGTATTTCTTTTCCTTCCCATGAGAGTTCCAAGAAGCTCAAACTTTTTATCTACTTAGTGTTTATGTTAGCCAGCTTTGAACTGCTCTTTCATACCTTAAATGTCACTACAAAAATTGCTTGCTTTCTACTTCCCCCTATATAGTAAACTAATCAGACACTGGAGGAACTTCATCTTTATTTATTAGGCTCTTCTGATTTACAGAGATTGTGAGCTCCATCACACATCTGGTGGCTGAAGGCCTACCAAGGAGCCTGGGAGCACTAACAGCCCGACGCTGTTCCCTCCAGCACATCTGTCAGATGGCAGCTGGGGACCGAAGTGACCAGTGCAAGGCCACTGGCAGCCTCTGCCAAAAAAAGCTTCTGCCAAAATCAGGATGCAGAGCCTTGCCATGTGTTTATAGGCTATTTGTTATTTCCCTGAGGCTGTAATTAAGACTTTGCACTGCGAACGTGAGGGCAATTATTGTGTTGTGCAAAACCATCACACCTCCATGAAGGAAGAAGATCGTTTGATTTGCGTTTTTTAGGATCGTGTCTGTGAGAGACTGAAAGACCCTCCTCACAGAACATCAACGGACAGGAACATGTCTCATTATATACTTTAAGGATTCATTAAATGGAGCTCACTCCCTTATGGACCATCAGCATAAAGACTCAGCCGTCAGTGGTAAACTCCCCTCTCTATGTCCTTTTTCTTTGTTTCACAGTAAGTTGGTGATACGTTTCCCGCAATGAAAATAAATAAAAAAAAAAAAGCTTCTCTAACAAAGGGGATGTCTTTGTTTGCTTGCTGGTTTGTTATAAATCCTAATAAACTCTCAGTTACAGAAAAAGACAAAAACCACACTGAAGAAAATTTCTCACAAATCAGAATGTCTTATGTCACACATGATTAAAGAGTCAGGTGTACTTTAAGAAAATAGTAGTCAGCTTCCCCGAGGGCAGCCTCTGGCTTCAGCTTCGTAAGAAGGGCAGGGTACAGCAGCATCCTCTACCAGGGTCAACTCCTCTTGAAATGGTGCAGTTTAAAGAGGCAGCCGTCCATCCTGATGCCTTAGAAGACATACCTATCTCTTCTAAGCAAAGTACATTTCCCCCTTTCCCCAGAGGAGGGGTAGAAATACAACGCCGAGCATGTGATTTCTACCTTCAAGTTTTCAGAGACGTGTCCTTCTTCTCACCGTAACCATCACAACAGCATGACCTGAAGCCAAACTGGCCCAAAGAGAATTTAACAGCTCTTGTCCAATGCAGTGAAAGCGTTTCTCGATGACTTTCACACGGTTTTCTGGGGAGCAGCAAAATTTCAGACTCCAACTTCCTTTTCCTGATGTTGAGCAAATCCTCCTTCCTCACACGAGGTATTTACACGCTATAAGCAATGGTCTGTCAGCGTAAGAAACGAGGAAAGGCACATACAGAACTTTCCACGGACTTTTTGCTGTATGAAAGGTTCCGCTTCATCACTTGTATAGTATACTAGTTTTATTGGTAAACTGATTCTATCAGAAAGCATGAGTTTTCATAGTTGTTTTCCTGGTTGAAAGTGAGAAACTCAGTACTGGTAATCATGACAAAACAGACCTATGAAAGAGTTCATGAAGAAAACTGTCTTTGTAAAAGGATATTTGCCAAGAACATCAGTCCTTAGGGTGGCCTTAATTAGAACTTCATTGATCCCCAGGAGGGAAATAATTTTAGGTGACAGACTGTATTGAAAATCATGCTGTTCTCAATTCCTTACGTGCTCGGTCTTTTTCTCTTCTTCTAGTGAGAGAGGCTGCACGATCTTGAAATGCACAGAAAAGGGCACAAAAATTAATCTTGCTGTTCTCAGGGCATCACAAGATCCTGGAATATTTGCACAGAAAATAAACTGGTCACACTCTGGACCAAATCGTCTCTCTTATTGGCATGTTGTTCTCTGGTCCTACTCCTGGAGCATCCTGGAGAACAAAGCAAGATTCTAACAGTTATCATGACAACCGATATTAAATTTTATGTGGCACAACTGTCTACAGTTGTGTAGACCTACACTGTCTGGAGTTGAAATCTCGCCTCAGGTAAATGGCAGTTTACCTGAAGATACTGACACCTGGTTTTCAATCCAGGATATTACCATGGACTCAGATAAAGGGAGAAACATGCTCCATTACTACATACTGTATGGATGCTGTGCTGACCATCCTTAAAGAGGCAGCGATGAGTGCTGCCACCGGCAACATCACCACCGAGGAGACCTTATAGACCCTTCCAGTACCTAAAGGGGGCCTACAGGAAGGACAGGGAGGGACTCTTGATCAGGGAGTGTAATGATAGGACACGGGGTAATGGCCTCAAACCAAAAGAGGGGACATTTAGATTGGATATCAAGAAGAAATTCTTTACTGTGAGGGTGGTGAGACACTGGCCCAGGCTGCCCAGAGAAGCTGTGGCTGCCCCATCCCTGGAGGGGTTCAAGGCCAGGCTGGACGGGGCTTTGAGCAGCCTGGTCTAGTGGAAGGTGTCCCTGCCCAGGGCAGGGGGGTTGGAACTGGGTGATTTTTAAGGTCCCTTCCAACCCAAACCATTCTGTGATTCTGTGATTCTGTGACCGTGCAACACAATTGTAACTTTAGAAGAGAAGACCATTCAATCTGAGTAAAACAAAAGAACAGTCACACCGATTGCACTAGGGGAAGTTCTAGTGCCGTCTCATTTTCCCGCAGTCCTTTCCATCATAAATTTATTCAGTTTTCTCTAAACCTGGTTGATGGAGATTCACAGCTAATTGGGCCTGAAATTATTTTTTTTCTACAATTGATTGAGAGCGCAAACCTGGGAACACAAATTTGAAAGCCGGACCGAAGGCCATTTAAAAACGTGGCCCCATGGTGTTAGCTGTTCTGTTGGCTGCCTTTCAGAGCAATTTGAAACCGATCCGCTCTTCAGCAGTACAATGGAGCAATTTTCTACCCGGTTATCATAAACAGAACAAGTAAACAGCAGCGCCTAAGAGGAGTTACAAAGCTTCGTATGCTCAAGGTCACAGTTTGGGCGAACGGCTTAGCTCGGCTCCAACAGATGTATAAGAACCCGTGGCACGAAAGCAAGCAAGCTTTTGTGTCGCGATGGCAGAGGGACAAGCAGCATGGATGAGCAGGCTGAAGCCTCTACAGCATCGTCCAAGTGCAGATGTCTGCGGCACAGGGGATGTTTTGCAGCCCCCGTCCTTGAGCCTTCCTGGGAAACGCGCAACTGCGATAATAAGCCTCAGGATATTCCAAAGCTTTACAGTGCTCAGACAGGCCCGAAATATTGAGTAGGTCCTTTATATCCGATTTCAGAAATTAGCATTGTTTTCTTAACCGTCAGTTGTTGCGAGGCATATGTGAAATCAAAACGGAACAGTAAAAGGCACAACCAGCCAGAAAAAGCTGGCTGAAAGATGGGCCCGTTCAAATTGATTTGAGCCATCACAGCACCCACGTATTATTGTGGGCACTGGGAGCAGAATTAATTAGTTCCTAAAACACCATCTACCCATGCTGTGCATTGTTGAAAACACATATTTTCTCCCTCCCCATCCCTGCCCTGAGAAAAACTGCATTTAGTAGAGGGTAAAGCAAACTCTAAACCTGTACCGCAGTTTATAAAGCACTTTTACATCCCTCAAAGTGACAGGTGTTATATATGCATCACATTATCTTTTCCAAGTCTGCTCCTCAAGTATTCAGAAGAATAAGGTATTTATGGTTCAGAGACTAAAACTGCCTCTGTGTTTGACTCTAATGTAGGGAACCCATTACAGCAAGGCACAGTTTTAGTCCATCACCTCCCAATATGTAAAAGCAAACACCAACTTCAGCAGCCAGCAGAACAGTTAATATAAATGCATGACAGGAGAAGCGTTTATTGGCAGAAAACATGAACGGAAATTGAACGAAGAAATCCCCCCGGTATCACAATTATACCAGAGAAAAAATTCTTACTGTATCTTTAAAAAATGAATGACGTTTCTAAGGTACTCACTTTAAATAGAAATAATGGTCTCTCTCACTGTTAAGTTCCTTTTTTTTCCAAAGGAGTGAATTTTCTTTCAGTGACAGAGAAAGGTTCTAATACCATAAGATGGAACAGAAGTTTTACCTGAAGTTCCGAATTTTTTTCCCCTCATACACACACCAAATACTGGCTTCACTCAGATAAGAAAATGAAGCGTTTACTGATTATTTTGAAATTCAAAGTAGGTATTGAGCAGCAGATAGCAAATTTTACAAATTACTACTGGACACATTTCACAATGACTACATGTATAAATACACATATAAAAAAACTCTTAGTGCAAAAAAAACCATTACCTTTACCTTCCTGGTGTATTGCAAAGCAAAAACACATTGTAAGCAAGGTCAGTGACCAAAATAAGTACGTTAACGTCTTCCATTACATTTAGACTTCACCAAAAGTTCACAATATGCAAAAGAGAATTAAGTTACAGCAATAATATGTAAGAATTTTCATCTAGCTGAAAATTACAGAGAAGGAAATAACTATACAAACAACACAAATATTTACTTCTTAATATCAATTTTCTATATCATGAAACGAAAAGATTATCAAAACAATCAGACACAGCTCTTCCAATAAATGCACGTGGCATATGAGGATGTTATTAGTTATGTATTCATTTGGATGCCCTGGGTAATTGGAAAAGCATTTTACCTACTTTTGTTTATCAGAGAACTTACAGGAAAGCTAGGAACCATTTCATTCTCAATTGCTGAAGTCATTAGCCTGGTTTGCAAAATATGTTTATCTGTTTTTTAGGCAGGTGTCTCTGCAGACATTCTGATGGCATTTTACTGCAGGCATCCCATAGCGGGGATGCAAGGAGAGAGCAAAGCTTGCCACTGCTGAAAGACCAGGGCAGCTCCAGGAGCTGGGCACATTGCCGGAGCGCGTGAATCATAAAAAATCATGCATGGAATTATGGGCTGATGGTTTTGGTGAGCTATTTCATATGAGATCCCATCAAACGCCTGCAAAGATCCCTAACGAAAAAACATTATCTTACAATATTGCCCAACAATGCTGCCGTCATGCTATTTCTTGTGGTAATTCCACACTTGCAGTGGAAGTTGTTTGCCCTTCCCTTCTGTGAGAAGACACAGAGGTTCAGCCTCCCTGAAGATCTTTTCAAATCTAGGTGGATACTGAGATCCATGAGGGATCTCTATAGGCTTGGCTGGGTCTCTCCTTACTCCCTGGAGCCAAGCTGTGATGTGCACTCCGAACCACATAGGCGGCCATAGACACAGGTGTCTTCTATATACCTTTACATTCCTTGGAAATACAACATAGACTCAAAGAAACAGCAGGGGTCTTATGTCAGAAGCAGTTTCCATATGCAACTAAGTGACTTTACTCCCACAGGCAACCCATACACATATATTTGAATAAATCCATTTGTATGTGTGTTTACAGGATCTTTCCTTTAAATAGCACCACCTTTCAAGTTCGCCTTCCAAAACTGAAACACAAGTTCTGAATCCAGGATGCAGGTTCGTGCATGAAAATGCAACAGATTTTAAGTAGTAGGAAAAATTGCTGGTGCAAAATAGCCAACACACAGTAAAGACTTCCATTATAAAGCCTTCTGCATCCAGAGGCTGCAGGATTATTGGGTAGGATTATATCCATTTTTTTCTTTACAAGGAAGGCAACCATCTTAAATAAGCCAACAGGAAATTATAAACAGAAGGAAAATAAAGGTAATGCAAATAATGTAAAACAAGAAAGTTTTTAAGTATCACCTTCTTGCGTATCAGTACCCTCTGAGCCTCAGAGTCCTATCAACTTACTGATAAAACCAAGATTTTTGCCTCAGTTAGCACTGCAAAGAGCTCCCAGAGTGGAATGAATTCCGCCGTGGTGAATTGCACGTTCTTTATTACTGGCAATAACGTAAAAGGCACAAAAAGCAGCTTGATTCCTACATCCCAAGAGCAGTTGTGAGCACAAGCAACTACAAAAATCATCCTCTGGCTTGTAAACTGCACAAATTTGATAAGGAAGTCATTAAGAGTGAGCGAAGAGGACCCTTTACGATGACATTGTTATACAGTCACTTCAGAAGCAGACTTTGAGGTCAAAAAGTTCTCCTTGTCTTCCCGCAGTGGAGGCAAACTACCATGTTTCAGGAAATCTGGTACAATTTCCTTTACTCTGAAGCCTCACGATTTCCCTTCTAGTTTCCAGGAGATACTTCTTTTTTACGGGGCACCGACACTTTGTTCCTATGCGTGTGTCACTTGTGTTGCTGTTCTGTTCTGCTGTTGTCTGGGCTCGTGATTTCTAATACATACCTATAAATAATATGTGTGTGTATATATATACACACACACTATATATATATATATGTGTGTGATTTACTTTATTTCTTTTCACTCCCGTTATCTTCAAAGTCTTCCTACTTTACACCTTACTTTTGTGCTTCCTCTCCTGCCTGATTTGGTTGTAAGGGTACAATGTGCAGTGACTTTAAATCTCAGGAATTTGGATACATATACGGAGTACGAAAATCAGTAGAGGATAGACAGAATGAGAGAGGATCAAAGTTTACCTTAACAGCCATGATTCGTGCTCCAAGGAGCGCTGAATGGGTCAGGGAAACAATAAAATCTCATGTGCCATAGTTCTTCACTAATCTGAAAATCTGCTGGAAAAAGGTTAGGAACAAGATAGAAAATTCAAAGTTTTAGAGCAAGCTGAGAGTTAACCAAATCTGCAAATGCGTGCTGACTTAAACTCCATCACACAGGGACCACCTGAATTCCACTGCCAACTGACTGGTATTTTAGGGAATTAGGACAGTCTTCTGTTTCCTCCGCTGCCTTCGGACAGCTACACATTCTTTGGTCTTTTAAGAAAGAAAAGATTTTTGCCTTCGGTCAGGAAGAAAGTCATACGTTACCCTTAACCATCCTGCTTTGCTCCGTTGTGACAAATCAGTTTATACTATTTCTACAAAATTCTGTAACTAACTCAGCAAAGAAACCTCATTACTAGCTAGCTAAATAACAAATGTTCTCATCATAACACTCCTCTCCCGACATAAATGAAGACGAGTAATTAAATTTGAGCCCTCATATTTTATTTAGGCTGAATCATATAAATCTGATTAACCTCCAAAAGAGGCAGAAAATTATCTAAAAATTCCCTTTCCAGTTAGAAGAGAAAATAATGCTAATATGAGTGAAAAGGGCTGGTAAAACAAGAGGGGAAGGAGGAATGGAAGGTGCAACAAGTTCTTTGGGTTCCTGGAGTGAATAACGTAGTCCAAGGGGAAACTGAGCCTTAAAGAAAGGATGGATGGCCGTTTCTGAGCTAGACAACAGCCACTGTACGTGGCAGGCTGTCCAAAGAGGGCAGTGTGATGGAAATACATACAGTCTGCTAAGAACAGAACTTATTTCAAGGGACTCCTGATAGAAAAAATGTTCCACAGTGTTTGTGTTTGATGTTTTTTTCTCTAAGTTTTGGGAAATATGTGCAAAATCAGATACACAGTTATCAGATACAGACAGTTATCATAATTTCCAAAACTCGTCTAACTAGATACGGCAACTCCCACACATGTGAAAAGAGGCACCTAATTTGCGTGTGGTACTACCTGTTTACCCACAATTTTGACTGAAAGACCGTTTAAAAACTGCATCTCATCAAAACACCTTGCCTGACGTCCGTCGAGAAGTCTCGAGCACCTAAGTGCTATCATTTCTCAGTAACTTTGTGCGGTGCTGAGCAGGTCTGTCAGAGGTACCCAGCACTCCCAGGGCTGATCAATCTGGCACAATCAGCCAGATTGATCTGGTGGCAGAACTGGGGCTTCTGCCACATCACCTGTCTAAAAAGGCAAAACTAAAGCACCAAACGAACCGTGATACGGTAAATAGACAAAGGTTTTCAAATTCTCCATTCTTTCCTTTAATATAGCAGGATGCCAACCTCAGATCTGCACAAACCTCAATGAACGGGATTAAGCTTATGCATTTCTGTTGACCGGATTACTAACGGGTTCATTAAAAATATATATTCGGTAACGCACAAATTTTCACAGTAGGAATCATAGCTATAGCTGATTCTACTGGAAATTAGAAATTGGCAGAACTCTGCATCTCACATGCCAGTTAGGACATCCACACCCAATTAGAGCTCTGTTATTTATACAGCTATAATTATCAATTTATCTGTACTTCAGTCTTAAACTCTGAATTAGATTAGCATATCTCAACTCTATGTGTCTTAAAGAGAGTTTTCTGTGTAGAAATTCCCAGCTGCACTTCCCCAGGAGGCGTATTAATTACATACGTAGGAAAATATTACACAAAATTCAACCTCAGGATCCCAAAGTCAATCTTCTATTTCAGTTTCCCCCTGGCCTTAAGATTACGATTGGCCCTTTTGCAGGTGCAGAGTCGGAGGGAAGGAGAGAATGAAGATTGCTCACCCCCCCCCGTTTAACCAGGCTGGGTAGGGGCTGAGCAGATGGGACCACCATTGGGTTTCTTGCCCCTCTTACAAGAAGCTGGTCACCAGCGCAGGGGCTGGAATAAACCCAGTCCTCTGCCCACTCCCCAGCCAGTGGAGATGACTGTCCTCACTAGGTGTTGTGGAACGTTGTTGTCCTTCTCTGTCTTTGTTCCATGGAGGCATCCATGGGAACATGCTGGCCACTGTGGAACGTTGCCGTCCTCCTCTGCCATTGTTCCATGGAGGCGTCCATGGGAACATGCTGGTGGTGCCTAAACACTCACTCTGTCCTTGGCTGATTTCTGCTCTCATTGTCAGTGGGCATCACAGCAACGGGCACGTGAATGATCCTTTGCCTCTACAGGGAGATGTTTCTGATAGTTGTGACAGCTGCACTAAAGCTAGAGCCAGGCACAACGTTTTTGGTGAATGCCAATGTACCCAAACATGTGACTTCAGCTGCCTTAAATACTAAAAATAATGATTTTCTGTTAATGGCATCGGCTCAGATTTTTTTCTCTGTGGTCAGATTCCCCAACCAGTGGAGAGAGGGAGAGGCAGGATTCTGCTGCCCCCCCAGCTGCAGGGCTGGGGGCACCGCGCCAGGGTACACAGCACACGGGCCCAGTCTCTCCCCTGGGGGCCGAGGTGGGGGGATGCTCAAACAATGCTCTAACCATTTGGCTTTCTGTATGAGATTAAATGCTTTGGGCAAGCAAAGTAAAACTTTCTGTTCATTTTGAAAAATAATAATAATCTTTTCTTTTTTTTTGTCAATTGGAAAAAAAAAAAAAAAGCACTTTGGGTCAGACATCTCGTCCCTTATTTACTTCCATTTTTCTGGACTGTCACAGTAGCAAAGCCAAAAAACCAAGAAGCTGCACACTTGCTTTGAAAATACCTTTGACAGGTAATTGGTGCGTAACTCTGCCAATGCGATGAGCAATAGCAGCACACTGCAGCTTATCAGCATTCACAAAGGGATTTCTGGAAGTACAACAGACCACAACCCATCCCTGGCAATTCCCATTTAACTTGCTCCTGTATTTCCTTCTGAATTTTTAATATTCCGTAACTGAAGTAACTGAGCTTGTCATTCCCCAGGGTCCCTCAGTCCCAAGAACTCCTAGATAATCCCTTGTTTATTATTTAGTCAGAGCAGTATGTTCTCATTTAAGATTTGAAACAGACCACAGGGTAAACATTTCTATCATTACTGTTATTATTATTATTATTATTATTATTTCATTTTTAAGCATCTTTGATTGGTATCAGAGAAGGCCTTTTTGATTCATTTAAGAATACACAAAACTAAAATATTTGCACATCTGAAGCCCTTTCTTTTGCTGCTATCAGAAAAGAAAGAAATTGAAAGGAAGGAAGAAAGAAAACCACACATTGATTTTCAAAGAAGCCTTTGACCATAGGTCAACTAGACAGTATATCTGCACTGTGTTTACTTTTCACAGAAACCTTCTCTGTCTCATTAGTAGCCTTCAAATGTACAAAGGGTGAAGGCTAGCTGCGAGCCTGAGCTGCAAAATCACACCAGCGCTAGTGCCTTCAACTTCAAAGTTTAGTTATTTTCAACAAAGTTTTTGGCAAACCCACTAAACTTGCTAGCATGGGCGTGCTGCTGCTTTCCATCTGCCTCCAGAAACCCAGTTTGGTTGGAAAAGGTGCTCAGTAAAAGCAAGAAATCAAGGATTGAAACAGGGAGGCTTTAGAGATAATACTTCTTTCCTTATCTTGACAAATTTCGGTATTAGATGAATATGACTTTCTGTTTCTTTATCTTCACCACATGGCTGTCTGTATTTAGAATTGGAGAAGAAAACAAAAATTGCAGAAGACACATGCTCTGACAGACTGGTGAATTTAAACTTAATTTTTTACCTGCAGATTTTTCTCACCCACATTCCGCTTTCTGTTCCTACTGCTGTCACCAAGTATTTGTTTGTCTTTCAGATGCCTAACGTGGGAGCCATGAGCCATCCAGATGTACTTCTCTTACCCTCTACTTAGTCAGTATATTTAATCACTCCGTTCTCCTCAATGTTACAGACTTTGTGTGTGCGTGTGTGCGTGCTGCTGAGCGTCACACATACAGCTTTGTAAAGCTGCAAAAGCCAAAAGCCACAGCCTAAGGAAGTATTCAGGGGAAATAAAAAAAAAAAAAAAAAAAAGAAGAGTGTGTTCTGGCAGAAACCTCAAAAGCAGCAAAGCTATATTTCACGCACGCCTAGGTCATCCAAAAGCCTAGACAAATTCTGTCTGGACCCAAAACCCTGCAACAAAACTCGTAGGTAGAATGATCTTAAAAACAAGGAGATAGAGATTTAGAAAAAAAAATAGTAATAAGGCTGGTAATGCGTATGTATTAGATTGCCTTGTTAGGAAAGATCTGTCTGAAGGCAGTTGATTACTTAAACCTGTCTTTTAAATACCACCATCCCTGGAGGTATTTAAAAGACGGGTAGACATAATGCTTGGAGATATGGTTTAGTGATGGCTTTTGTCAGGTTGATGGTTGGACTCGATGATCCGAAAGGTCCCTTCCAACCTAGGCAATCCTGTGATTCTATGATTACTAGAATCAAATTTCTATTTTAAAAAACTCTAGTAGAATTTTTTCCTTCTATCGGACTTTATAAATAGTGCGATTGTTTTATAAGATTGACTGATAAATAGAAATACATTTTTAACTACAAATATATAAATAAACTTTAGCAATAAGTATGGTTTTATGATTAGTTTAAGATTTTATAATTTGTATTCGGTGGACAGGTGATTAAAATTATATTATACAGAGGATCCCTTGCGCAACAATCATTTGGACACGTTTGCAGAAGAAATGAGTATATCAAAGGCACAGTTAATACTTTCAATGGGATTGGAATCACCCTCTAAGGAACGCAGTCGCAGGAGCATGGTTTGGTTTGTGTCATTACAGCATCACAACGTCTGTTTAATCACCTGCCTGGTATTTTCATTCGCACATGGGACTCCACCAGTGGTGTTCAGCAGGAGTCAATCAGTCAAGGGATCCCAATCGCCAAGAATTTATATGATTTTTTTTTTATTATTTGCAGTCATGCATTTTTGTTTTTAGCTTAATGGTTTAAGAGCCGAATCATGACTACTTTATTCGTTGGGAGTAATACTTCATTCTTCAAGCAGAGTCCGTAGAACTGCTCTGATAGTAAGTCGCTTTACTACGTTTGATGTATGGCATTCCTATCACTTCTGGAATTTTGAAGCCAGTGCAATAATTTGGTAACTATTTTAGGTACCTAATCCCATGCAGGTCTGAGTTGGCAGACCCCCGCTAATTCAGTTGACTGCAACAGAACTACTCCAACTTCTATCAGCTGAGAAGCTGATCAAGAGTATTTACCTAAGAGTGTAGAGCAATATAAGGAAAAGCCTTTCCCGATGTGTCACGGAGAGAGTCAGCAGGCGGCTGACATTTAGCCCATCATCCTGGGGCATTAGGCATTGCAAGCAGACCGCTGCACCACTCCAAGCCCAAAAGAAATGTTATGATTTTCCAATGACCAATATCAACTCGTGTCAGATAAAGATAAGCAGTGAAACTCTGAAGCTGACTTTGTAATGTTCTTGTCTTCCGGTAGCACAGTGTTGTCAAAAGCAGCCAAAAAATATTGATTTTTGCATTCAGAATAAAAAGAAAGATTAATGAAGTTGCAAAAGAGGACAAACGCGCAGTATGTGTCCCTCATTTGAGGTCATGTCACAGAAAGATTTGTCTGATAGAAAGGAACAAAGAATTATTTAATATTTATATTTCCTTTAGAAGTAACTTTTTTTTTCCCCGAGGTCCATTTTATCTCACTATCAAAAACAGTCTGACCAGAAGTTGGTGGTTCAATACAGATGCTGAGAGACTGTCTTCTTTGGCTCCACACACGCACACACAGAGTAGATGACAAAGGCATTTTCAGTGCTCTGATGCATTTTGGAATTGTGAAGTAGAAAAGAGGGGGTTTTTCCCAGTTCATAAGACCTTATTTACAAGATTTGCAGCTTTCTCCCACACACTGACACTGTACAGAGAATGCCCTACGCAGTGGTGAACAGTAGCCTGTTATTTTAGGGTTTGCTTCATTATCATAACAGAGTATTGCACTTTTATATGTCATCTTGCAGGCAATTAATATTTATATCAGCCATGCATGATGCTTATTTCTTTTTCTTAGCATTAAAAGATGACTTAATTAACTCATTTTTATTGAAATTTGACTTTACTGCACATTAGCCACTATTATTGCTGTAAACATGTAAATCACTGTGAAAGCATTTATTTTTGTTATGGAGTATATTACTCACTTTATATTCCAGAATGCCTGCTGATTCAGTCTTTGAGATGAATATGAAAATTTAACTTAATAGTCCCAAATGTAGCTTAAGGCATCTGAATCCATAATAAAAACATAACTGGCAAACTGTCAGTTTTCCCACGATCTGCTTTTTTGAGTAACCTGATGTTAAAAAAAAATAAAAAATAAATGGGATCTGGCTTACAGGAAAATTTTCCAAGCAAAGGGATGTAACTGATACGTACAGCCCGTGCCACACGCCTCTGCGCCGTCTCACTGGCCCAGGGGAGCCCAGACGGATGCAGGAGATTGTGGAGCTTGGGAACTTATTCAGAGGAAAGATGGGACAGGAGTTTTGGGGGCCACATCGCCACATAGCAAAATTTCCTAAAAGCCTTTGCAAAACTCTCCTTCCAGAAATTTTACGTGCTGTTCTACCTCTACCTCTGCAAAACCTGTTTTTTCCTTCTGTAGAAGGGATGGTGAATTAAACTGACTACGGTGGGAACGGCACATCAGTAACTCCAGGACTGAGGGGAACAGCAGTATAAACTTTCAGTTAGCAAAATCGCATACTCACAACTAACTGCCCTTTATAAAGGCCATGTCTATTATCACTATCGGTTTATGAATGGAACCTGGTAACAACACAGACAGATTGGGTGAAATAAAGTATAGCTTCAATAACAAGGAAAAGATTCCTTATCTTCTAGGAGCTTTTCTTCACATTCCCCTTAGGAATTTTTGTTTCGTCTCTCACACGCACAAGTCTGGAATTGGTTGGTAAAAGAAACTCTTTTTCCATTAATATTTTACTGAAAATTCACATTTTTAATTTTCTGCAGCAAGCTCTACCTGCGTGTTCCCAATTTTGCCAGTTAGCTTTTTCTTTTTACTTGGCAGGCAAACGCTCTGCGCATTGCTCTTCTAATGGGAATACAGCTTTTCAGTGGGTGTACTTACTTAATTGCCTTGACTAAATTATTCCTTCCATTTCATCAGATGTCTATGCAATTTCTGTGCACTTGAAATTAATAATAAAATGTTTACAATACAACATAAATAGTAACGTTCATAGATTTTCTTCCCTTTGGAAAATAGTTATCCTGTTCAAGCTGTCTAGCGTATCCAAATCACAGCCCCCCTCCAGCTATCCACCAAAAAAGCTGCAGACCAACCCGTAGCATTCCTCACGGGTCATCTGTGTGCAAACCCTAGATGTATCTGGGTGCCAAAGCTCAGAATATCATTAATTCTGTCTCATTTTATAGTCAAAGGAGAAAGACAGGCAATTACAGAAGGGTGAGGGGTAGGCTGCATCCCCTGCTGGCTTTGACCATATGTCTCCATTAACTATACAGACACGGGGGGCATAGGTCACACAACCATACGCTTGTAAAGGACTTCTGAGATTGTTTAGCTCACCTCATTACACTTTGAGCCGAAACATTACGGAGAAAAAGCTAAATCTATGCATCGCTGTTTATAATGTATGTTTTCATTTACAGAAAAATAAAAATTAAGCAAAACCGTTGGCTGATATTCATATTTTGATTCTTTTTTTTTTTCCAAAGTTTACTTGTGTGTTATAGGATGGGTTTGTACGGGTTTTGCTTTTATGGTACAATCATTTCACTTACTAGCTTTTCATATTTTGCAGACTACAGACAGATGGATCAACATGGCTTCTTGCCCTGATGCACAAGCGACTGTACCCATGTCAGTGCTGATAGCTGTTTATCCAACCTTTTCTAAAAGTCCTCCAGGCAGGGAGATCCCTTACCGTCACCAGGGACTCTAATCCATGGGCTTATTCTTCTAAATGTTGAGAGTTTTATTCCAGTATCTAACTTGAATCCTCCCTGCTGAAATTCAAACCAATTATTTCCTGTTCATCTGTCAGTTTACTTGTCACAGATTTGTTACACAATTTATCTAAGTACCTCTACTCCTTTCCGTCTCCATTCTAGGGGACGATATTTTCTCTGCCCTCACTTTTTACTAATGTTGCAAGCCGTTTGACTATAGTTGATCTTTTTGGTAGAAAATTATGGAAAAATCATTTAAACCTTTAGCTTTTCAGCATCATCTCAGAGTAAGAACATAAGGAACAACGCACCGGGCAGACCATCGCAGGGGTGCGACTGCAAGTGGCCAAGAGTAGCTGCTTAGGAAAAAAGATAAGGCAAGCAGAAATCGTACTTCTCTTAATATCGCTCCCTCTGCCTGCAGAAAACTACTCAGAAACATGCAGAGTCAGAAACGATATCCCCACC
This sequence comes from Larus michahellis, assembly GCF_964199755.1. Taxonomy (NCBI): domain Eukaryota; kingdom Metazoa; phylum Chordata; class Aves; order Charadriiformes; family Laridae; genus Larus; species Larus michahellis. The sequence goes on along the minus strand of NC_133900.1, from coordinate 79,032,912 downwards.
TTTTAGTTTAATGACATTTTCTGCATTATGTTTCAAGCCACGATCCTAGGACAATGAGTCCCGGGATTTATACATACAGTGTAAGAAAAACATTTCTTTTCCATTTAATCATATTTGCGCCCCAGTTGGCATATTATAGAAAAAGTCATTTTATATTGACCTACCTAGTACGTTCATAGGTTCATATATTTCTACTACACGCACTCCCCCGCCACCATTCGTCTCTCAGTTTCTCCCCCCAGAGAAGCAGAGGGGCGGCAGGCGAGGAGCCGGGCTGAGGGCTGTGTCGCGGATGAAATATTTGACACGGTTATGATTTACCAGCAACTCAAGATTTATTAATGGTTTGAGATGGATCAAAAGGTTGATGTTTAGCAGCCCTTAATCATTAACCAATTTAAGGATTAACAAGGCGATTCAGTAGAATATGTGACAATTAAAGCAGCGACTTAATTAAATAGTTGAGAATTACAAGATTCCCACTAACTTGCTACAAGGTATCCTAAATCAAAATATACATATATACATATGTACGAAGACAAAACATACAAACGTACCCCATTCAAGGTGGCGCACACACACACCCCCCACCCAAGTCTTTAACTGCTCGGACCAGAGTCCCTTCGCAGCCGGCGACTCCATGAGCTGATGGGTGCCCCCTTCCAACTCCACACACAAAGAGACAGAAATATCTGTATCCAGTGAAATACACAGACACCCACACTCATGAAGGCTAACGCGTATATTCAAACACGTAGACAGGCAGAGAGGTGGATGAAGCAGGCTAGCCTATAGTTCAAATTTCCCTCTTCTCAGGTTGAGAGTAAATACTCTCAATGCGTCAGCATCCCTCAACACGTGATATTTGAGGCTGGAGAAGTGTGAGTTTGCGCCGGCCCTTCGTCAGCTTTGTCAGCAGATGGTCTTTGAACCATCCGTGCCTATCTTATCTTAGGTTGGTGCGTGGCCCAGGAGGGAGAATCACACCAAGCACGGAGTCATCCAGGATGGGGAGAGTTCCACCGCCACAGGCTCTACCTCCCAGCCTGGGCGAGCAGAGCCACGGCCCCACGGTGCCCAGTGCGGAGCTCCTGGGGTGAGGGGAGATTTTGGTGGGGTTTTCACAAAGGGAAACACCGCAAATGCACTTGGCCCCACCTGGAGCGCTGTGTCCAGATTTGGAGTCCTCAGCACAAAAAGGACATGGATCTGTTGGAGCGGGTCTAGAGGAGGGCCACAAAAATGCTCAGAGGGCTGGAGTCCCTCTGCTATGAGGACAGGCTGAGAGAGTTGGGGTTCTTCAGCCTGGAGAAGAGAAGGCTCCAGGGACACCCTATAGCCGCCATCCAGTACTTAAAGGGGGCCTATAAGAAAGCTGAGGAGGGACTTTTTACAAGGGCATGTAGTGATAGGAGAAGGGGATTCAAACCGGAAGAGGGTAGGTTTAGATTAAATATTAGGACAAAATTTTTCACTATGAGGGTGGTTGAGCTCCTGTCCCAGGTTGCCCAGAGAAGCTGTGGCTGCCCCATCCCTGGAGGGGTTCAAGGCCAGGCTGGACGGGGCTTGGAGCAACCTGGTCTGGTGGGAGGTGTCCCTGCCCAGGGCAGGGGGTTGGAACCAGAAGATCTGCAAGGTCCCTTCCAACCCAAACCATTCCATGATTCTATGTGAGCGAGTAGAGCATTAAAAGTCAAGAACTTTTTTCTTTACAGGATCTTTACACTCTTCTGTAAATTTAAACCTTCATCAGGCTCAAGGCTTCTGTAAATATAAAAAGTGGTGCACCTTATTGCCTAGAAATTTCTGCTTGCAGAAATATGTATAGATTTCACGGAACTGGCAATGTAATTACTTAAATAAAATTAACTACTTTTCAAGATTCTCATTGCAGCACAATGATCAAAATAACATGATTGCTTTTGTGAGTTAATATGAAATGGCTAAATCTTCTTCAGTGCCGTATAGTCTCAGTTAGTAGTTCCTTAGCAACTAAAATAGTATTCCCTGCAGAGAAAGACAAAAATTTGAAAACTATATGTCGAGCTGGTATTTGCCTGAGGTATAAAACATAAATCAAATTTTCCAGGACTTTGACATTTTTATGTATTTATGCTATTTTGAGCCAACAGCTTAACCCAGGCTCAGTTTTGTTTCACAATACATTTTATGCATAATGCAGTATGTGCAAAAAGATGGAATGGTGCCCAGTATTAGCACAGGGAATTGGCATCTTCTGGTAATTTACTGGAATAATGTACCGCTAGGTGCTACATTTTCAGTGCCGTACCAATGTTTTAAGATCATCGTAATTAGCAAATATTGAAGAATACTCTTATAATTTTGAAAAGTAAGAGGTTTTTAGTACAGCTGTGCTTTATTAGTTTTTTTCAACATTTAAAAAATCATACCATATAAATACGGTGCATGACACAATGTTACTTTCTTTTCCTTAATCAACTCCTCCTCTCTCCATGTGTAGCGGGACAGAGCTCTCAGCAAACTCTTCTGCCCAGTTTCTATTTCAAAATTCTCTCTCTCTCCACAGAAGAATGATGTCGGTGGAATTAAAATCACATCAAGAGTGAGTAAAAAGGTGTGATACGTTGCAGCATCAGCTCCTTAGGCTCCATAGTGCCTGGCATTTCAAGGTGTTCTCACTTGCACCCGGATTTTTTGGATCAGGCAACAAAAAGAGAAAGCCATACTCTGCCTTCCTGATGGATTCAGATACTGTTGTCCCTCCTCAAGTTGATACAGAAAGGAAAATTCACAGATACATCTCTGTGCATGCTGTGTGCAATATAATTCTCACAATCTTTCTACAAATTTTTTACAAAATCTGGAGACATTCTAGAGGACAAATATTTAATCAAAACTTACTATGACTAACAAAAGAGTTTCTGATGGCAAGAATTGTTTCAAATGCAAAAATGGTTTAAATTCCATTCCCAGCAAGTTTTTTAGGCTAAGTTTCAGCTTCATCTTTCTTTGAACTTTGCATACTGAAAAATCACATTATATGGTCACTATTCTTTCATCGTATCACTATGGGCCAGTGTCATTTCTTTCAAATTGAGTACATCTTTAGAGAGATTTTTTCTTTAATCTTGCAACTGTCATAATATTTGCTCTTCTGTCAACAGTAAAAAAACCCCACAACTCAGCTTTACTGTAAAGGTATATCGGACCTTCTGTTTGAACACGCTGGACTCGATTGCCAAGAGGAAGTAAGATGGACTGAAATATTCCTTTACTTGCTCCTTTTGTGCTACCAAAGCTGCTAGATGAACTGACAGCAGTATTCCCACCATTGGGAAGAGGCTTTAATATGTTATGCTGCGATTTAATTGTTCGACAATTGATCTCTTCTTGTAGCCAATTTATTAATACGAAGACATGCTTGGTGCTGAAAAGGCTGCTAGCAGCTTGCTTGTCTTTAGGCGTTTCCAGATTGGTGTTATAATTTTCTTTTCACTGTGCATATTTAACTGCCATTAAAATTAATGAAAATTGACAGGATATACAGTGAGCAAAAATATAAACATAAAAGCACATACTTAAAACAAGATGAAGCCCGTTAAATAAGGATATTAAGGAATAAGTCCCAACACCCCAAGAACTGGCAAGCAACCTCTGTAAAAATTCTGAGGCGTTTCTGTTCTCAGGCTTCCCCAGGTCTGGAACTAATGGATAAGGTCTACAATATGTTGAGATACGTCACCCTCGACTTTGGCAGGCTGAAGGCTTCAGTACAGCAGTTCACAAAGATCCTGTCCCAGGATCTGAAAGCTGGTTGTCACCAAAGAAGCCAAAAGGCAGCCTCCTACTTCAAGCACGCTAGCATTATCTTAAATAGAGTTGCTCTCGATCTACGCTTTAAAATCAAAGACAATGCTACAATCTCCCACACCAAATATTTTTCTATAGTGAGTAGATCTTGATATGTAGATCAACATGTTGTGTTTTTGGTTTTTTTTTAACATCAAGGATAAAAACAAGCAGATTATTATGATGAACTATGTATTATCTGGGGGGAAGAAGAGTAAATCCTGCAACCGCACATAATACACAGCTGTAGAGATTTGTTAGCAGATGTGAGATAAGTCCATTAAGGGATTTACCATGTTCATTTAAAGTCTGATGCTTGAGGGAGTGAGGGAAGAGAAACCCCGGTATCCGAGTCCGCTGTGAGCCCGGCTGACGACCACATCCATTCCAGTCCAGGTGCGGTGAAGGTGCTGCCAGCTTAATTACTTTTGGATCCATCATCTAATCATCTGCACCTGCTTCCTGGCTCGTATCTTGTGTTACAAGAAGTTTTAAGATTGCATTCATCTTCATGTTAAAAATCACACATTTAGATGGAAGAGACTTGAACGGCGTGCACAGAGCAAAAAGCACAGAGCAAAATTCACCCCTGTTGTAATTTCGTTTCTTTAATGAAGGGATTTATTTAGCCCATAGGATAAGGCTCTGATCTATCACACACACATTCAGCCACCAACAGGAAGACTATCTGGGTATACTCTATTCTGATGTTCAGTTTTAAATATTCTACGTTGACATACAAGACCAGTTAAAGGTATGTGCTTTTTTCCTCAATATGTATAAACTAGAGTATGATGGACATAAATTAAAAGGATCGTTTCACATAACATCTCGCAGATATGTCTTGCAATGGAGTCTAACGCTGAATTTGGGCTGGAAATCCCCACTGCTTCTTTTCCAAGATACGCTGCTGTTGCTACCTCTGCTGGTTCCACATTGCTTCTCACAAATAGGTATTTCAGACTGTTCCATTTCCAGACAATATATAGGCTTGTCACAGATGGATGGATGTAGATATTAGCAGCCCTAACAGACCTTTCAGTAAAAGGAAATACCTAAAAGTTTGCAACACAATTAGACTAACTTCCTAGAACAAGGCCCACAATGTCTAGAGGACAAGTCCTGAAATATTTCTTTGGTCAGAACGGAAAACTGAAATAGCAGCTGTGAAAATATTAACTGAGAAGGTATTCCCAGTACACAGCGCTTACAACAGTAACAGGAGCGATCTTGAAAGTCCATTCCCCAAACTAGTGTGAGGCTTCTTCCCCTGCCCAAGCAGGCAGGGAAGGGATCGTTCCAGTTCTCTTCCATGGCAAGGAGGAATTCAGTTGAGGGATCATCGCATCTTAGGGTTCTGTTGTTTCTTACTGGTTAGGGCAACTCATGAAGTTCAAATGTTACAAGTCAGCCCTTAAAATCTACATGGAAGCAGCTTCTTTTTGAAGAGTGTCATAGACGAACAAAGCACATAAAAAGTTGTGTCTTATCTTCAGTAGTCTGGGACCGAGTTTATTCACCCACTGAGACAATGGAGTGTAAATTTAGTAGGCTCCTATATTTTATATTTTACCTAATTATTATATATTCCCTATGCATTTTTGCAGCCATATTATGTATTACATCTACGGTGCAGTTAAAAAATGGTGGGAATAATATCATTTTCTAATTATCTACTTCTACATTTTTCACAGAATTATGCCACAATTCATTTTTCCATTATGCATAACGTATCAGGATTCTCTGGCTTGCTTACATGGTTTCACAATGTCTCAAAAATATTGGATAATAACGATAATCCAAAAATAGCTTTGCAGGCCAAGTAATTGCCCATCTTTTGTTTTGTCTCACATGTGTTAACTACTAACGGCCATGTGCAATATTTCCATTTGGATTATAATAATTACTCTAACTCCTGCAATTACTACTCATTAGGTATTAATGTGGCCATTTCCTTTCATTTGAATCCAAACATCAGGCTTTCATAAAAAGTCTAAGAAAGAAAAAACTATCATAACTCTGTTTCACTAACTTTTCCTTTATCTGACTTGGCAGTAGTCGGACATACACACCTAAAATTCCTAAAAAGATGTTGACTGCTTCCTGAGAAGCAGGTGGTTTTGTAGCGAGAGCTGCAAGTAAGCTCCTACTTATCCTTTTACTTGTACCTTATCACAGACCTTTTTTTGGGAGCAAGAACTGTGCCAGACAGGAAGGATCAATTTCAGGAGCAACGTGTAAGGTGGCAGAAATTAAATGCTATAGCATGCTCTATGATTCTATATGAGGCTGATGAGCTCTTCTGTCAAATCTCAGTTGCCAAAGCCCCATCTACAGATCTCGGGTAATACGGAATCGGCACATCCTATGGCTGGCAGCACATCCTACCAGTTTCAACTATGATGGGAAAGAGCCAGAAAAAAAACTTTGCAGGAGCCTAATCCTTTGGAGAACAGTAAGTAGTTAGAAGCAGCAGCTTAAACAAATGTTTATATACACGCGTCTTTTAAATTACCAGGCCATTGAAACTCCAACATGGTTGGTTGTTCCTACTTCACTTCTGCAAGTGGGCTCCTGAAAAATTCCATACAACAGTCCCATTGACAGCAAGAAGGCAATGAGTATATATACACACACACACTATATTCACTCATTTTTTCCCTACACTTACATACCATGAAGCCAAAAATGAGGTTAAACTAACACTTCAGCAAATAAATTACATGAGGATTAGCTCTTGCTAATTTAGACTTGTTCTATACCTAAAAGTTTTGTCAGCATAACTATTAGGAGTGTGGAAAAACAAAACCAAACTGCCCTTACCGATGTATTAATGTCAGTGAAGACCTTAAAATAGATGTTTACTAGTACTTCATTCGATTTACGCTATATAAGAATAAGAATTATTTTGCTAGAATAACTTGCTGCATCAATCTTCCCTGAAGATATTTAGCTGCATATTTATGACATAGTTATGCAAAAACAGATTCTTAAGGTGAAGACAAGTGACTAGCATCAGTCAGTCCCAGGCTGAGAAGACCTAATTGACTTCACTGGCAGCTGGTCTAGCAAAGAAGCCTGTTCCTTGTTCTTTCCTGTCTAAAACTTTAAGGTCACCATGGAAGCCTTAAGTAGCATCTTCTCTGATTGCCCAAGCCATTAGACCACTGCTCTCAAAATTCATTTCCCCACCAGAGTTAAGATCGCTTAAGCAGTTCAATGTAAGTTAGAGCAATCAGTGCATGTGAGTTTAAGTCTAAATCTTCCATGTGACGTGATAGGACTCTTCTGTTGAAGGGCCTCTTCATATCCAGACTCATGAAGCTACATCATACATAAACCAGAAGAGCATCATAACCGCTATGGCATGGCATGGCCATGGCATACGTGTCACAGGACAATGTGTTTCATCATTTCAGCTAAAGCCGAACCATTTTGCAACCAACAAACTTCGGGCATTTGTTAAATGGACAGAAGGCATCAGCCTAGGGTTAAATACTTGTCTGGGCAGACATGAAATACTAACACAAAATGTACACATATTCCAGAAAAACAGATCTGAAACTCCATTTTTTGTTCCGTGCCAATAGGCGTACTGCAGTCACCCTCCTCCTCCTCCAGACCTCAGCTACAGGGTTTAATGCCCACTTTGCCTACACATTTGGTCTTTCAGGTGTCTAATTTGTTTTATCTTACTAGTCACCTCTGCTTTTTGCTCAGACCCTCTTTCTCACTCTGGCTACCCCTTTGATTATACCATGTTAATTCTGAATATTAATAGCATAGCAATTTGCTCATCCCAGTCATTCACAGGTAATTAAACAGGAGTATCTAAGAGTTTTGGGGGGAGTCTGTCATCATCTACTCATCCCTTCTATGAACTGTCATTCAGCACCATTTTTAAACAAGCTTAATTTTGAGAAATGGATTGATCATGCCATTTCTTGTTCCTGCTCCTTATGTTAAAAGATAATACATTCCTATTCCCTTAATTAAAATTTTGTGGTTTATGGCACAACCTTTCCAATGTGCTGCCTTCTGATTTGATAACCACTCCATTAATCCTCATTCAAGCTGTAATTAATAGGTAGGTGACAGTAAAACATCTATCCAGTGAAAAGCCATGATAGAAGCTAAAATGTCACACCAAGTTGGCACGCTGCACATAACATATTGGGTAGTTAAAATCTGGTCATTCATTCCTATCACAATTTGTAGTAGGGACACAAACTGACACGACATGAATCTCTTCTCTTGACAAATCTTTTTTTCATGGCAAAGAGCATAATGAAAATTGAAAAAGGTATTGTGCTAGCTTAAATCAAGCCCACGGCAGAATAATGTACTTAAACCTGTGGCCTTCAGAATTGCAGTAGGAAGTGTAATTTAAGCTGCAATCAATTCCCCAGTTAAGACTTTTATATATATGGGAAATATATACGTTTCTCATATACTAGAAACATGATTATGCAACCACAGAACCACATAATCATGTCAAATTCAGCTGCAAAAAGCCTTCTGTCACATATTTTATCATGAAATTCCCTTCAGTTTAGTTCCTGGCATAAACCCGATGTTCTACAAATGAATATACTGTTAGCATATTTTAAGAAACACCATATTTGCATAAACCGTACACGGGGATTCAATAACTTTGTTGAGGTTGAGACAATCAGTGCATTGACTGATTAGGTTCCAGAATTAGAAAAGAATACCCAGAACAAAGCAGATTGCTCTGGTGCATAAATTTGTTCTTCTCTTAAGGAGCAGATCAAGAAATACTTTCAGATGAGTATTTTGGTGTTTGTACATCAGAACATCCTATTCAGTAAATAAACTGGCCCATACTGGCAAGTTTTTACTCAGTGTTCATGAAACCTTCACACAGATGAAATTTTCATTGTGTCCAATGCACATCAGCCAATCTAAACTCCCATGAAAATAACCCGAAAATGTTTCATGACTCCCTACACACCAAAAAAGCATGCAAGAGAGTCCCAAAACTCCAGTGCTATTCCTGCCCTTCTAGGAATTCATAGCATGAAATTCCGTATAGCGTAGTGAAAGCTGATGAGGAGGTATAAATATTGTCTCATTATTGCATAGGATCTTCAAATAAAAACGTAATCAGTCATTTTTCAACACCAAATTTCTTAGGACAAAATTTATTCTTTAAAGGTCTAATCTAATGGGACTTTATAGGTGAAATAAATGAGATAATTAGGTCAGAATTCACTCTTACAACTCATGGGCAGCTCAAAGCTGCAGTACAACTGTCACAGGCTTATGACAGAATGGCACCTGGTGATCCTTCTCGTTCTGAGTTAAGGTTCCGAATTAAGGCCTTTGCCAGTGAACGTGGACTATATTCCTTCAGCACGTCGGAGTCTCTTCTTGAATTTCTCTTCCCACTGCACTGTAGTCTACTGAACGCATTTTAGCAACCTTTGAAGTGCACAAAGTGAGTACCTAACTAACGTTACCAAAGATGGCTGGGAATTTTTAGTGCTTTCTCCATCTGCCGCGTGGTGATTAATGATCCTAAACCTTGTCCAAGCAAGCACCCACCTGCCGCGGGTCTACGGGACAGCCCATCGAGCACTGTAGAATAAACAGAAAAGCACAAAGCCGAGGCAGATGCACGAAGAAGTGCAGTTTGAGACATCATAGAATGTAAAGCTATTTGCATTCATGAAACGGCACATGCACGGCATTCTGTTATTAATTTGAAACCTTTAATCATCGAAAAACGTATTCTCAAAGCACTTCTGGGAAGATTTGGAGAATCTTTTTCCCTCTTGGGAATTTATGTTTGATTTTATGAGCACTCTGTTTCTTTCTGTCTTATAATATTCTTTTGTTATATCCTAGCTCTTTTTTTTTTTTTTAATTTCTTAAACTGGAAGAAGACACCAGAATGGCTACCTGTAGGGCCAAGTAGGCCAATTACTAAAACACACCTGCATCTGGACAGACCTTGCTCTGTAAAACCTATCCCTCTTTCTCTTCAATCTTCCCCTCTCACAGGGCATTAGCAGCTGACAGGATAACTTCTGCAAGAGCAGAACAAAGAAATAATTTACTAGGGTTGGTTTAGGGACATGCAAGTCTCTAAACTAAAAAAGAGAAGAAAAGAAAAGAAAAGAAAAGAAAAGAAAAGAAAAGAAAAGAAAAGAAAAGAAAAGGAAAGGAAAAAATCAAACAGCTGTAGCTGTACAGCTGAAGTGATGGGTAACTCGCTAATGTGCGTGGTCAGCAGCTAGGTACAAGACTCATGAGCCTTCTGTAGTCCATAAAAGGACTAACAAACATCTACAGATGCCAGCTGTGGTATTGTACATTGAAGTTACGTAAACCCAGAAATGTCCAAACACAGTCTAAAGTTGTATAGCAGGAAGTGAACACATGGTGCTGCTAATGACAGGAATTTGAGAACATGCTTAACATATGGATGAAGTAATTAACTGAAAATGAATGACAGATACAGGATAATCAATTAGAAACGAAGATGAAATCCAAAGTATATTGCAGTCTAATAGCTTTGGACCCTGATTATTGAACAGTTGGACTCCACCAAGTGTTGCCAGATCATGAATATGAAGCGTCAGGTTTGCTACTGTCTACACTTAGACTTGTCTGATAAACACAGCATCAGGTCAAGCTTTGTGGAAAGACTGAGCAAGTCTGGTCCCTGCAAAGGGTGAGACTCAGAACATATCCTCACGCAGTCAGCTCTGAGCTGTGAGTAGCGATATTTCAGTGCCAAAGAAGGGTCAAAGTGTTAAAAGAGCCAATATTCCCCAGATGGTGGCTAACACAGCAGCTCGTGCAAGAGGCAGGTGCCAGAAGGAACAGCCAACAGTCAGAATTGTGAAAACTTCACTTCATGGTTTGAATCATCCGTAGCCAGGCTGCAGGTTATTAGAAATTAATTCATTAGCATGAATGTAATCTTATTGCTTGATGTGATTAATGACATTTGGAGAACATGGCAGAAGACATTAAGATGCATAATCAAGAAGGTAAAAGCCATCTGGGATACAGAAACTAGGAAGAAACAGTCTTGGTTGTGACTGAAAGGAAACCAAGAACATCACAGTTAGCACTGCTTAAATCACACCTATGAGATCTTACCCCCAAAAAGTGCCATAAAACATTCCTTTGAAATATGACAGCTATAAAAGTCTCTAGAGAAGACATTAGCAGAAGCCACAGGCCAATGATCTATGTGCCCCATGGTTCCTTCACTAATCCATAATGACTGACAATGCCCTCTGTGAACTTTAATTGCTCAAATGATTTCAATGACCATTAGTACTCTAGCGATATATTCAAGCACAATGACAACAGTTTGTTTCAGACTCTGTAATCTAGGAGCCTTTAAATTGGGCTTGCAAATTGAAAACCCCAGGGTTTAATGATCTAAACCGATGGAGAATGGAAAAAAGGCAAGATTTCACATTAAACAGCTACTCGCAGGTCGCAACATCATCACTTCTACAGCTATAAATCTATTGTGAAAATTAAACGTGCCAAGATTTAGGAACAAAAGATCACACCTCCAAAACAGCAAGGATATTATGCAAACAGCCTAATGTTCATAACTCTGGGATTCAAGAGCCAAAAAGGCCGGGTAAATTCCAGACCCAGAGGTACAACTACATCTTGAAAGACAGAATAGTAAATAGTAGAATAGCAAAAAATATTTCTTCCTCCGTTAAGAGCATCACAGCACAACAGGTACTCAACCCTCGGGCAGGTGCTTTTACGAGATGTAGCCCAAGCTGATCAATAAGTAAAATCCAGTGCTGTTAGCCTGGAGCATATTAAACTAACAGGTGCTTTCATACAGAAAGAAGTGCAAACAGATAGGATATAAAATTTTTAGAAAGACATCTAGGAACAAAATTAGGATGAAAAGAAAGTCATCAGCGTACGCTGGGGCGACCCACTTGAACAAGGGATCTCCTGGAATAGAGCAGCTGGGGATTTATCCCCGGACACCAGCATCTGATTGCAGTCAAGTCAAGATAGCGCTCCTGAAAAACCGACACGTCACCCAGAGCTACGCTGGCGCAACGGAGATCAGAGTCTGGCTCACAGGATTCATCCACATAGCTTGAGGGAAACCAGCTGAACTACTTTGATTCTGTTTCTGAAATGTCTTTAATGCAAGATTGGGCATTTTGCCCATAGCTGAGCCACTGATAAGAAACTCTGCTTTAACCAAAACTGTCTTATAACTTAAGAGAGCTTTTCCTTTAGGATTACACAGCAAGCAACCTGATTTGATTTTTTTTTCTGATATTACAGGCTTCATCACAAAAACGGAATTGTGCTCTCTACCTTGACACTTAAGCCTGCAGTGACAGCCGGGCACCAGGGTTAGCAGGAAGCTGGTCTGAAAACACTATCTATGTTTCTTTTCTGAACTCTTGAGCACAAAATACTTCCTTCTCGTATTATTAAGAAAGAAAGAACTAGTGTTCTGGATAACTACCTTTGGATTTGATGTAATTGTTAGACAAGTAAGAATGTTAAGTAAACACAGGACTTTTAAATAATAGACTTTTGAAGATTATTTTTTTTCCTGCATTATATACTTTATTTAAGAAAGCCTGACCCCATCTAGCAAGTCAAAAATTATCTTTAGGACAGCAGACGCATAAAGGTCTAAAACCTGATGCTGATGGCCCTCTCAACTGTGTAAACCACAAATCCCAGGCTCCCGTAAATGGACCAGAGATATAAATATAGTCTCAGTGTCTTTCCTCACAAACAAGACAGCAAAACAGCAGCGGTCGCAGTCTGAAACGAAAGGTATATTGTGAGGTAGATCCCTAACTCAGGGTGGACTTGATCAACAGACTTGCAGTCTGACACACATACACAGCCAGTGAGTTGCAGTTCGATATCAGGAAAAAATTCTTTGCTGTGAGGGTGGTGAGCCCCTGGCCCAGGTTGCCCAGAGAAGCTGTGGCTGCCCCATCCCTGGAGGGGTTCAAGGCCAGGCTGGATGGGGCTTGGAGCAACCTGGTCTGGTGGGAGGTGTCCCTGCCCAGGGCAGGGGGTTGGAACCAGAAGATCTTTAAGGTCCCTTCCAACCCAAACCATTCCATGGTTCTGTGATTCTACAGTACAGTCCACTTCCTTCAGTTGAAGGTGCACATACTCCCATACTGCTCTGTACAGCCTGAGCAAGGCTTTCAGCAAGGCTGAAGTACTAAGTATGTAATTTTCGGTAACAAACTTACGAGTTCAACAGGTTTTGGATGTACAGATCTTGGTGAAATGTTAAACAAGTCTGTGAGAGCACCACCTCACTCAGGCATGCACTTTTTTCTGCAGGGCACTTGAAAGCTTGGGTGATGCCGTGCATTTCGAGCCAGAGGTATTTACACCTTGGGGCATGCGCCTGGCAGCGTGAGAAGAGACAATTCTGCTGAAATTATACCAGTTTTGATCTTCAGGCTATTTATCTAGCTGGGATCAAACGTTACGCAATTATACTTCTATTGTCAGTCATATTTACCCAGCAAGTGGTACGATAAAAGCAGACATGCAACAGCACTGGTGACGTATCAGCAAAGATGGGAATGGTCCAAGGCAGAAAACAAAATACAGGAGCAAATGGAACAACCAACCACCTTCATTTTCTCATCTGAGTTATTTATTTTCTGGACTTCTGCGTTGTTTTCCAGATCACTTCTTTTTAGCGATACTTTCATCCGTCAGACCGATAATGAAGAATGAAACGGAATAATTAAGAATAATCACATGCTCTGGAAAACCATGCAAAGCAAAAATATTCTAATGGAAAGATTCACAGTTCTTGGAATCTGCTGCAGCTGTAAGGCTGGAATTGCAAAGAGAGGTTCCTTACCTCACATAACACAAATGAAATGCTTGTGTGTGTTATATTTTGGGAGAAGGTGACTTATACTATAAAATGGCATTGTTTTCCATTGAAAAAATAAGCTTTCTACATAGCATTTTAGATAATATTTAGGGAGGATGTATTTTATTAGAAAGGGCATGAAAGGACTTGTTTCTTTTTTACAATTTTGTTTGCACATATGAAATTTTTCAGCATATTGTGTATGCTGGCGTATCGTAAGATACTAAAAATAAGGACAAAGCCAAATCAGTTAAGCAAACCAGAAGTGAAACAGAGTTGCATATCAATCAAATGGGAATAAAAATAAACCCGTATTTATAGATGTCATGGGATTATTTAGCTGTTTCTTTTGCATACAAAGTCAGTAATTCAATTAAAATCTGAGTTGTCATTTATTGCCCATTAAAATAATCAGAAAAAAAACCCCAGAAAGTGAGTGAGAAAAGAGAAAGAAAGTATTCATTAGGACCGTAATTAAACAGCAGAATGAGGACCAAATCTAGTATAAATCAATAAAATCAAAACAGACAAACACATGTGAAATGCAACCAGAGAAAACAATAATTTTGTACATTACCCACAAACTATCTAATTAGAGAAGGACTGTAAGGGAGCATGCCCGGGTTCAACTCCTTGTTTAGAAGATGTTGTGGGAACCTGTTTGCTCAACTCTGGTCCTGTGCACAGACCATGTCAGAGGAACTACATGCAAAACTTACCATAATCATTCTCGACGCGCGTGGTCAGAGCACACGTAAGAACCGTACTTCGCCAAGCCCTGAAACAGCAATTAATTATTTATTGAGCCCTGATTTGCACTTTTGCTAGAAAATCTCCTGAAAGGATAAAGAAGGAATTATCAGTGATTAATGTATTCTGGAGAATATATATTTGTCTGTACTGCAGATTTAATTTTGCCTGTGATAAGTTTTTTTTCAAGCATCTGTAAATCAGCTCTGAATTTTTCCATTTCAAAGCCCACTATCTTTTTTCAGATCTGTTTGAAAGATGCTTTGACAAGGAAAACTATTACTCTTTATGACCCATTGAAATGCCATACATGATTTAAAGTGAAGTCTAAAATGGCCTCAAGTAAAGTCAAATCTTCAAGTTTGACATGTGGTTTCTGGAATTAAATCAATGCCATGCGAAGACTAAATACCTACATTTTCATCATTTCACTTTGTCCATTCATCTCAAAACTTTGAGACCTGTCAAATTATACCAGTTTGTGAACTAAGAAGTAGGAAAAAATAACTGCTATTCCTGACACTGATGCTAACCTGTTCAAACTGATTGCTAGTACAGAAATTGAGGCATATGATGTGCTCCAATTTTTCGGTAAGACTGATTATTTTCATTAGATTAACTGTGTAAGAAGATGAGGTTTTAAGGTCCCTTGAGACTTCATCAGGAAAATTAGTAGCTACTTTTATGTAGCCTCTTTGCAAAGTGAATGTGTAAAAATAATTTTCATATCCAGCAAAGTAGGTTTCTCTTATCAATAGTCCCACCCCACAACAGAAAGACAAGGAAATACCATCTTCTGTATAAATACTTTTAGAAGAGAACATGAGTTAATGAGACCTAGAGGAAGAAATCGAAAATTTTCTTGCATGTTGAGACATGCTGAAAGATAGGAATATAATGAGATAAGAGTCTCTTACACTAACAAAAGAAGAGAAAAGGTGGAAGTAACTAACTCAGATAATCTCAAGTCTTGTTTTAAGCATAGTAGAAGAACCTGGAGTAGAGATTCAGCACTGAATAAAGAAATGTTAGAGGTAAACAACAAGGGATAAAAAATACACTAACACTAAGCAAGAGTGCCGAAACAGGTATTGTAACTAATCTGGCTCAGCAATATGTCATAGTTTTGAGAGAAAAATGAAGTTTCTCGACACTATGCGAGGTGAGTAACAAAATGGAAATGTTACTGATGCACAACACAACGCTAACTACAAAGACGCAATGAAAACACAATGGGGCTGGAATGGTGGTATATTCTTTAGGAAGAAAAGGTACAGGAAACACTGAATGGAGGGTTTCCACAGAAAAGAAATAGCAGAGCTAGCACGTATCAAGCTGAATTGATTTGGGTTAAAGTAACTTCAGGAGGAATAGTAAGACAGAGTCCATTAGAGCAGAGCTAAAAGTCTCCCGTGGCCATCCAGCAGCAGACATTGTTTTAACAGTATTAGAGACAGATATCAGAGACAGTAGACTGCTAGGAACTGTACTGTTATGGAAGACATTAGCCATAAAGATACATTTTGGAGAAACACCTACATCCTTAGCTCATGCTTTCATCTTGGGCCCAAAGCAGTAAAATGAATTCATATGACACTGCTCCCAGATCTGAGCCGTAAAACAAACCTGAGCCCCTGTGAGCTTCCCAGTTCAACTGCCCGCCGGGCTGAGGACCTCTTCACACATCTCACAGCAGAAGCCTGAGGAGGCACGTGAATTGCCTCCTTAACTCTAACTAGGTAAGCACCAGGCAGGAGGAAGAATTATTTCACTTGAGAACACAAACAGGTATAAGTGTCGTGGTTTGGGCCACTGAAACAAATAGCTGTGGGCTAGAAATTAACCGTCAGAGAAGACGGGGACAGGAGAGGCTCTAGAGCAGTTTTCTGACAGTAGCTGATTATTATTTTTTTTTTCCCAATTACGTACTTTTCATAGGGGAACTGATCAGTTTATGATGGTCAGTTATGTAGTTGCGTGGGACTAGACCTGGTAAGTCAGAAGGTCTCTCTCTAGACTCTGCAGGAACCTTTCTAAACTTTGGAATAACCCTTACAAAATGAAGAGCAGCACCTGATCCAGAAGTAAAAGAATGTTACCCACTTGCACCCAGCCAGTTTTCACCAGACAAGATTCCCAGACACTCTGATGACTCTCACTGGGCAGCATGGGAGGCTCTGGAGAACTTTCCTGTCCCTTATGTTGTTTGACAGTCATTTCTCAAACAAGAGAATACCGAGACGTCACAAAATGGAAGCTTTTTCAATCTCCTAGATAACTCTGGCTAGTAACACTCCTCAGAGGAGACTAATTTTAATACTTAAAGATATCGAGTGCGTATCCAAAACAAATCAGAATCCAGACCAGCAGAAAAAATTATTTTTCCTGTCTTTTAACGTAATACAAACCTATCAGTGACATTGCTCCCTATCTCATCTAGAAAAAAAGATCTGCATAAATTTCACAAAGCTCTCCGCAGTTTGTACAGCCTTTCTTGGCACACCATGGACATAACAGGCTTCTTGGACAGTAACTGTACCTGAAATAAGTGTGTCCCCTTCAGGTCAGCCAGCTCGCTGTATTTAATTTTTTCTCTAGGCTAGGCAGCAATACGTTTTAAGAGCTCCTTTACACCCAACGGTGCGTCTCTCTTTTCCTATGCAGCATGCTGCTTACTTTGAATTCAATAGCTGGTAGTCTTTTGTTGTCAACATATTAGATGTCATTATAATTTAGCACATGAATAGTTTTATTAGCCTGTCACATCATGACAGATAGAAAAGTTTTGTCAAGGGGAGTCAAAATTTTCTACTGCAAAGTCAATCTCAGGCATCTTATGTGCACCAAATGCCTTCCAAAGGGAGCGTTAACTGAACACAACACAAACCTAAAGTAGACAAACAACCCAGCTTACTGCAGTGAAACGTTTGATACACAGTAAAACACTAACTGAAGATTAACAGCCTATTAAAAATGAAATCAAGCTATTAGAAGCCAACAAGCATGGGAAAGGTTCTTTTTGTCATTCAGCTACTATCGCATTTGATGTCGCATTAAATTGCCCATTGGGCAAAGCGCTGAAAAGCTAATATGGGAATGCCTTGTTTATAATGTTCACTTTCATCTGTGAGTTACAAAAGCAATTCATCAATAACAAAACCAGTTTAAATGATGTATGAAGTGAACACAGCATTCTGCAACAACTGCTTCTTCCAGATAAGACCCAAGGATAAACTGCATCCACAGGGGAATGAAAACAAGACACCACTGGGTTCCACAGGCAAAAAGCACTTTACTTAGCATGAAGGACTCTTTATCAAGTGCAGTCATTTAGATAAATTATAATCAGGCCGAAAGAAGTCCTGATCTGTACTTTACAATTTTCCCATTAGCACTAAGTAAGGCTTTAAAGTGCTGTAATTTGATAACAAGTCCCTTAAATGCCATGCAACGCGTACAATTTTCTCCATGAACAATGACATGATTCCCCTAAGATAGGTTTAATAAAGCCAAATGAATCAGTGGTTTCTGTTAGTTATTTATGTAACATTCCGGAACAGCTGCAAGAAATGTGCAACTTCCTAAATGGGTTCCGCCTCCAGCAGTTGTGTAGACCAGATGGGAGAGTGACAGGCTCCACTTAATGTGTCACAGCATCAGCTCCATCATAAAACGGTACCAAACAAATCTCCTTGGAACAGGAGCCACCTGTTTACTATCAGTACACCTTCTCTTTCTCCGACGGCACCTCTAATTTGTGATGTGCGACCCAAAAGAAGCCCCCCTTCAGGCCCACCAAGCCGCCCTCAGCAAACTGGTTTCCTTTGAAAAAAAACCACAATGCCTCACCCTTTATAGTCAACTTCAGGCAGTTTTAAAGCCTTTCATTTTTAAAGCTTGCTCACAGATTAGTCAGTGTACCATCTTCCCACTGAGAATTTCCCTGGTTAATTACTCCTGTTCGAGTTTGGTTTGTCTTCAACTTTTGCTCGGCAGTTATTAGAACCAGAAATCCGCAATGCCTTCTGTTTTACCTCAGTGCCAGAGCGCCGGTCTGGAAGCCTCAGATCTAGTTTCTGCCCATAGCCATTATTTTCCCTACCCTGAACAAGAATATACGATGTGGGGTCTGTTGCAGCTCACTCAGAAAGAGGTGTGAGGGGTCTCCAGATGTCTATAACGGCTTAGAAATAATTGAGTTGGTCTGGGGAGAGAGACAGAGTAATTTAATTAGGAAACATAAGCTACGTACAAACTTTCCGGATAAACATTTCCATAACCTAGTGTTTGCTTCGTAACAATTATTTCTATTTGTCAGGAAGGCTTATCGCAGTGTCCTGCACAGAGCGGGCGCTTCTACTTCCCCTCTGTTTTAACGAGAACAGGGTGGTATAAACACGGAGGCCTGAACCTATTCGAACTCCCCGCAGGTAGGTAGAGGTGTCTCGGCCGAGATTGCCACAGCGTGAGTTTCGATGCCGGAGTTGTGCCTAGGTCTGTTGTGCTGCGCTAAGCTTCAGGGAGCTCACCTTGCCAAAAGTGTTTGGGAGCACATCCCTGATGCTCACACACAATCCCAAGAAGGTCCAGTCATGTGTATGCCAAGGATCTCTGACAACTAACAAGCTTTTATTCTTAATGATTTGCAAACAAGTCACCTCTGCAGATGTTTAACTACCTAAACATATCCAATCCTGCTGATGTTTTGCTTGGATGGCATTCATTTATCAGGTGTCAGACGCTCCCCATGTCAGCGTCTGCTCATTCATGTGATAACTATTCTATTAGGGGCCCAGGATTTCAGCCATTTGAAATTATAACTGGTATGACATTGACAACAGGAGTTGTTGTGACAGATGTCAGCCCACTCCGAAGGGTGATGTTGTTCGTAAAGGGAAATAGTGAGAAAACACATCAGAGCCTAAAAACCATAAGCCTTGCCAACATTAAAGGACAGGATTAATACCGCTCCACAGGATTTTTCCAGTATATAATGCAGATAAGGCTTCTTTTTCAGAAAGTGACGAGGCAGAGAACTCCATCAAGCCTCCGTCTACAGCCAGCCACTGCGACTAGAAGCTGGTTTCATTTCGATCTCCGTGCACATGGTATCTGCTCTGCTGCTGGGGTATCTCAGTTCAACGTTAAACTAAGATCCTCCTGCAGGCTACCACATCGCTCTTCTGGAGAGGGAGGTTTGCTTGCTCTCACCTACAGCGAATCTCTTTCTTCAGCAGCGCCTCTGACTCTGAATGCGAACCGATACGCGCTGCTGCTCTCCAGATAAGTGCAGAGGTTTCCACGCTTGGGGGTTTTTGTTAAAACTAGCACTGAAAAGAGCCCTTATGTCAGGGTTATTCTTTTTTTTTGCAGTAGTTCTGCTCTTTCGCTATATTTTATTCACAATATTTAGTGGTTTTTTCCTGAAATTAACATTTCTTATAGTCATATTAGGATGTGGGAAATTCAGGTCTTTAAAAGAAGGTACTAATTTTGTTAGGACTACTTAAAAACATAAAAGCAATTTTTTTTTCAATGAAACCTAGGGCGGCATTTATATTTTAAATAGGACAAACAAAATTAAGAAAAATGAAACAAAATCTGTCATGTCTGCCAGAACTATCAACCGATTTTAAATTTAAATGTTTTGCTTTGGAATACACCTCACGTTCTCCTAAGGAAACAGGGACTGCCTGTGTTTCCTTCCCAACTCTCACTTGGATTTAGCTCTCCAGGTGACTTTCCCACAATGCACAGCCCTTCCTGGGGCTGAGCAACACCCTGGTATCTCTAAATGATGAAAGAAATGAAATCTTGCCTAACAAACAGCCGCAATTCCTGCCAGGCGCTGCTATGGATCTGCTGCAGGGGGGGAACTGAGCACCTCCTAGGAGACATAGCACTGTGCCTGTGCATTTTGCCTAGCAAGGATCCCCAAACACTAAGTTCTACTTTTTTTAGTGTTAAAAATATTCTCTTCTTACTCAAGACTTGTGAAAATAATCGTTCCCTTTAAAAAAAAAAAAAAAAAAGTGTAAATACATACAGGAATAACAAAATTTCTCCTGTTGGCACCCCCTTATAATCCACATGACAACCAACATGAAAATACAATTAAATAATAACTATACGGCATGTAAAAATAATCCCCTATAAAAAAATCAGTATCGTATGATTTCAAATTCAGGATGTGGAGGAGAAGCTCAACATGAGCCAACAATGTGCGCTCACAGCCCAGAAAGCCAACTGCATCTGGGCTGCATCCCCCGCAGCGTGGGCAGCAGGGCGAGGGGGGATTCTGCCCCTCTGCTCTGCTCTGGGGAGACCCCCCTGCAGTGCTGCCTCCAGCTCTGGGGCCACCAGCAGCAGAAGGACATGGACCTGTTGGAGCAAGTCCAGAGGAGCCCACGAAAATGATGAGAGGGCTGGAGCCCCTCTGCTGTGAGGACAGGCTGAGAGAGTTGGGGGGTTCAGCCTGGAGAAGAGAAGGCTCCAGGGAGACCTTTCCAGTCCCTAAAAGGGCTCCAGGAAAGCTGGGGAGGGACTATGGATCAGGGAGTGTAGTGATAGGAGGGCGGTAATGGTTTTAAACTGAAAGAGGGGAGATTTAGATTAGATATTAGGAAGAAATTCTTTACTGTGGAGGGTGGTGAGCCCCTGGCCCAGGTTGCCCAGAGAAGCTGTGGCTGCCCCATCCCTGGAGGTGTTCAAGGCCAGGCTGGACGGGGCTTTGAACATCTTGGTCTAGTGGGAGGTGTCCCTGCCCAGGGCAGGGGGGTTGGAATGAGATGATCTTTAAGATCATCACCTTAAGAACTATTCTGTGATTCTACGATTATGCTATATGCAAATCAGCAAATGCGAAATACATTTCTGAACAGGTACATACAAATCAAGGGACGGATTTCTTTCACTTCAAGCCCCCACCATGTCACAGCCTGGGTCTGGACTCTTCACTGCAGCCCTGTCCTGCCAGGCTGGCTGAGGCTGCCCTGGATGCCCCCTTCACTCTCCAGCTGCCCTGCACCTGTGCTGGGGACACTGGGACTGGCACTGGTCCCCAGGGAGCCAGCAGCACTCGCAGCATCCTGGTGATACCCACAAAACCCCCTCGTGACATGAATGGGATCTGTCCCGTAACACAAAAAGTGGGAGGGTGTTAACAGTGGAAATTAGAAGGCAGGAACCATTCCCAGAAGCCTTTCACTTAACATCCATGCAAAGGCTGACTTAGAGCAATAATACAGGTGAGCATCTTTGCTTAAGGAATTTATAAAAAAACTCAAATGTGAAATACGTGTCCTGTGACCAAAAAAATGTCAGACCAATTTGGAGACAAATTCCCCAGGTGGTTTGCTTAAAACAAATGTTAGCATCTTTTGCCTAAATATTTAAATTTGATCTGGACAAGTTCTTTGTTAGAAGCCGTGCTTCTTTCTTTGGCCTGGACTCAGACAAAGCACATGGTCCTGCGATGTGTTCACCTTCGTAAGAAGTCGGTAAGACGGGTAACGCCATCAGGTTGCCCAAGCACGGAACACAACGGTGCCTGCTATTCACCGCTTGCTCAGCGGCATCAGCCCTGAGCCTGCAAGGTATGAGGGACATTGGCCAAAAATAGTCACCTGGGGAAACCGTCCCATGAGTGCTTAAACAATTTCTATCGTACAGCTACAGCACTGGCTGTCCTGTGCCTCAAACGCTGAATTCTTGCAATGCATCCTGGAAATAATGAACTAATCCTGAGCGGTGGCAACTGCAACTTCCCCTGCCTTTCAAAAGTTGTCACTTGCCTTTACCCTTCCTCGGTACTTCATCAAGCCTAATGTATAATTACTCCCGTAGCTCCACAGGAGTACAAGTTACAAGCATGCTTTAGAAAACTATTATGTCCTCCAATGAACTTGCTGTACAAAAAAAAAAAAAAACCTCAAAAAACCTATCAGCTAGATCTGCTCCCTGACAGCAAACCCTTCTGCTGTCTGTTACCAAATTTATTTTAAACAGCATTGCAGCTGAGAGGCCTGATGCTAGCTTAAAAATCTCTGCCCGTGCCAAACTTGGCTGCGGTGTCAGTCATTTGTTGTGACGGATCTCGTATAAATGACAGAATATGGACAAGCAGGCTTTTAAAGAGAGGAATAAAAGAACCGAAAAAAGGCACACGGGAAGTTCTCTCGAGGACAAGGGGTAGCGTAAAGGCAGACACGGAGAGAGCAGAAAGACAGAGACAGGAAAAGTCCGGGGATGCATAACAAGAATTCAAGCCTCTGACAGGCACTCTGATCCATTGCACTGAAAAAGATTGATTTGCCGTGAAACTGGTAACCATTACACTGGCAAATCCGAAAACATTTAAAACATTAAAAGCAAAATGTCATTAAAGATTTCCAGGTATCTAATGTCTGGGTAACACCTGTGGCAATCTCACCTCAGAATCTGAACACAAAGAGGTTTCTGGCATGATCCTTCTAACTGTTAGTACTTTATTAAGTATTAATTTACTGGTTTGTACTGTATTTTTTTAAATTATATAATTAGTAATATGCAACATCTTTGACAAGCAGTCTGCCAATACTGCAGATAGAACAACTTAGTTTGTATACAGCACCCTCACAACCTGCCATTAAAAACTGTACGTTAATCAAATTCACCTGTTGTTTTAATAAAATACAATTAACACTATTTGTTGTAATTAATTTTATTTTTCACGCTGCTGACAGCAGTTACCTAAGAATCAGAAAAGATTCTTCTCTTGTTGCTTTTCAACTGAATAGAACTATAAGTCTCTGCAGTTTCACAGAGAAGCTCATTTTTAATAACACACAGCTAGAGCTCCTTGAAGGCCTCCCTTGTGAAAGAGAGATCCATGTTTCTGTGTTTCATCTTTCACCTGAATTATTAACCAAACCCAAACCCAATATTTGTTTGTTCCTGTTAAGGGAAATTTATTAAAAATTTCTGGTTTTGCTGTATAAAATCACAGGCACAGTCTTCACCTGGGCTGAGTCAGTACCTTCAGAACTTGTAGTCTAGATTCTCCACTAGTCCAACTATGTTTCCAAAGATAACTTGTAAGGGTTCAAAGTTGCCGATAGCTCATGCGTACAGAGATGTATGCCAGCAGTATGAGCAGATTTATATTAAGGGGCAAGTTCTTGTTAATTTTTATTAGTCCCTATTTAATGTGCATGCTAAATTTCACCAGGAAGATCCCAAAGCATCCTAAACTATATTCTGACTCGCCAACTGCTGGAGAATTCCTCTTGATTATTTCCAGACAGAAGTATAATTGCAATAGTTACCACTAAAGTTGGAGAAAATAGAGAGCTAATATAAATATTATTGTTGGCTAGTATTGTGGGACAGCTAACAAAGAATATCACACCTAAGAGCATATCATTTTTTCATCTATAATAGAAACTTAATAAAAGCAAAAAGGGCAGCTAAGCTTGTCCCATATATCCTTGATAAAGTATTTAGTTACCAGGACAAAATATTTCTTTCGCTTCATTTGCTACAGAGTGTCTCCATACAGAAGCTAAGTATATTTCTGTATTAGCATTTGGAAACCTAATTTATCAGTTAGACTTATATTTTGTTAGGCATCGTCTGACAGGATTTGGGCACCATCATACTGTGCAGTGAAAGAAAATTTAAGAAGATACAATCAGTGCTGTGAATTTTCCTCTAAAGATTTTTCAATTGATGATGAATAATTAATCCACAATTTTATGAGCCAAATGCTTGCATCAGATCATCTCAATAACCTCAATAATTACTCATTTGTTGACTGGGTTGTTACTGGCTTTGTCAGCATACAGAGGTTTGTTCATATCTCATGTTTCCCATTCTCAAACAAGACTTTCTAAACTATTGACACATATTCAATCCGCCCCTGGAGTCCTACCCTTCCAAATCAAAGATATTGCACAAGCACTGTTTTGCTCTACACACTTTCTTTCCTATTCTCCATTCTGCTAAGACCTGTCAGACTTGGCTATATAAAGTGGCCCATAGCATCTCACATTCATAATGTTCTGCTTAGTGATCTTACAGTTTCCATAGAGATGTCAAAGCCATAAAGGTTTACTTTTGCCACAGCTCTGAAAGGTGTCTATTGGGACAGCCCATTCAAAAGACTGCACTGGTCCACTATATAAAATAGATTTTTTTTCTTCGCTGTGTTGCAATCCCCAAGCTCCACCTACGGCAATAATCAGGCATCCGTAATTGCTCCCTGAGAGAGCGACCACATTCCCGCTCCCCATGCGCAGAGGCGGAAGAAGTCCCGCTGTTACCTGTAAATGTCTCAGTCCAGACAAATGAGCAGCGGGTGCTCAGGGGAGCACGTGTACATCACGACCCAGAATAGCTTCCGTTACAATGCTGGCCTGAAACTGGTATGATTTGTTGTTTGCTGCATGTTTTGGTATCATGGCTTGGCTTCCCATCCGATTGATGTTGGTGTTGAACTGGAGCCAGCCAGTGGAAGTCCCACCAGACTCTCAGTAGAATGATTGGCACGTATGAGACCCAAAACTTGAACTATGCTCCCCTTCAAAATGGTTAGTCTGACTGCTTAATACTGGAAGGTATTTTCTCTACTTTCTCATAAAAAAAGAGTCGAATGATACCATTTTTATATCTGCAACGACTTAGGCCTTTGTCAGCCTTTGACACAGTCCTCACACACAGCAGGCATGAAAGAGTAAGCATGAGCTTCCTGACAGAGCACAGAGATGAATTTATCTATGCCACCTCCTTAATTTGAGAGAACAATGCTGAAAACCTACTTTATTTACGCCTACACTATGTCAGGCGCACGAACAGAACTTTAGTCTTTTTAAAACTAGAATAACAGATCATTTCATTACTCCTTCAGACACTTAGACACCACTCATAAAGCACATTGTACTATTGAAAGTTTCTGCATATGCTTACAGTATTAATATAAATGCATCTTAATGCGTGGCTTTTTTTTCCTTTTGGAACTACTTTCTTTTCTGCAAATAGGACACTGCCAATGAATCAGCCACAGAATTAACTAAAAAAGCTTTCTGAAAGTCCAAGTATGGGAGTCATGCCAGGTTGTGCTCAATGCCGTCAAGCGACTCTTCTGAATGACTGGCTTGTGTTAACCCAGAGGCGGAAGCAGTGCAAGCAAGACCAAGGTTTTATAAATATTCATGAAAGATTATGCAAGTGATAGTTTTGCCTTTAGGTCAACATTAGGCAGGAACCTGAAATGCATCCAAAAGCAGACACCTGCACCTTTTATGTCTATTACAGTATTATTTTAGGAGTATAATCCTGAGAAAACCATTAGAATACACATACTGCAAATGATCAGTTCTCTCTTCCCTTTCAACAGACTGGAAAACTGGCCCCTTGGACAGCTTCTCGTATATCCTCAGAATTTCCTTTCTTTCAGTCTTTTATCATAGAGTCATAGAAATGTCTACGTTGGAAGGGACCTATAAGATCATTCAGTCCAACCGTTAACCTAACACTGCCAAAACCATCAATGTCCCTCAGCACCATGTCCACCCGTCTTTTAAATACCCCCAGGGATGGCGATTCCACCCCTTCCCTGGGCAGCCTCTTCCTATGCTTGAAAACCCTTTCTGTGAAGAAATTTTTCCTGGTATCTAACCTAAACCTCCCCAGGTGCAACTTGAGGCCGTTTCCTCTTGTCCTGTCATCTGTTACCTGGGAGAAGAGACCGACCCTCCCTGGCTACCCCCTCCTTTCAGGGAGTTGCAGAGAGCGAGAAGGTCTCCCCTCAGCCTCCTTTTCTCCAGGCTGAACACCCCCAGCTCCCTCAGCCGCTCCTCACCAGACTTGTGCTCCAGACCCCTCACCAGCTCCGTTGCCCTTCTCTGGACATGCCCCAGCACCTCGGTGTCTTTTTTGTGGTGAGGGGCCCAAAACTGGGCACAGTATTCCAGGTGGGGCCTCACCAGTGCAGAGTACAGGGGGATCACCACTTCCCTACTCCTTCTGGCCACACTATTGCTGATACAGGCCAGGATGCTGTTGGCCTTCTTGGCCGCCTGGGCACACTGCTGGCTCATATTCAGCCGGCTGTCAACCAACACCCCCAGGTCCTTTTCTGCCAGGCAGCTCTCCAGCCACTCTGCCCCAATCCTGTAGCGCTGCATGGGGTTGTTGTGACCCAAGTGCAGGACCCGGCACTTGGCCTTGTTGAAACTCATACCATTGGCCTCAGCCCATCAATCCAAGCTGTCCAGACCCCTCTGTAGAGCCGTCCTACCCTCAAGCAGATCAACACTCCCGCCCAACACGATGTCATCTACAAACTTACTGAGGGCGCCCTCAATCCCCGTATCCGGGTCATTGATAAAGATGTTAAAGAGAACTGGCCCCAATACTGAGCCCTGGGGAACACCAGAGTCTCCGACCTTGTTTGCCTTACCAGGTCGTTCATTTTACTGGGTCTCCAACCTTGTTCGTCCTAAACTGAGAGCTGTATTTCATATACCTGTTACTGCACTGGAAACAAATGTGGAATAGCCTAAAGCTCTTTGTCATTACAGGGTGATTTCCTTTTGTTCAGCAGCATGACCACTTACAATCACATCATGTGAGGATTTACTCGTGTCCTCAGATGAGGACACATTCATATTCATGTCAGTTGTGTCTGTTGCCAAACAAGAATAACTAATTCAGTTAATAAGACTAGAAAACAGTATCTAAAATATTCTTTCCACATTAGTGCCAGGCTTCACACATTAGTATTCTGACTATAGCTGTTTTCAAGGACTGATCAAGCTCCGTCCCAGATTTCTTGGCTGCCCTACTACCTCTTCTCTGCTACAACTGCTACCTGGAATTGACCTGTCCCCCCGTGTTGTCCTCCCTTTAGACTGCCCTGACCCAGTGATCCCCATTTCATAGCTCACCAGTAACACAGGGGCTGCACGACATATGATGAATATTTCAGTGTGAATTTAAATGTTAAAAATGAGGCTGACGGGGAGAGCAAAGTATGAAGTTCTCTGAAATATGTTAGTTGCAGAGATTCATTGTTTATGGACTGCAATACTTAGAGATCAATGCCTTAAATGTCTTGCTTTTTTTTTTCCCCGATGTGACTCAGGCTCATGTATTATTTTCTAGTGCATTTCTCTAGCTGTCAGGCTGAACTGCCCAGTATCACCCCGGGGACAGACTACCAAGTTCATTAGCAGGGAGCACGGTGGCAAGCTGCTCTGTAAGAACATCAAGGCTGCCTCCACTCCTGACTTTACAGCTGCTTCTGTGGATGCGTCTCTTGAAAGCTGCTGAATGTTCCTCCTCATTCTGCAGAGTCGGTACAGATTCTCTTTTTCATCCCTCTCTGCGTTAAGTCACCAGAGGTCAACTCTCATTTACTGTTCATTACACAAATTCTTTCTCAAAAGGTTGTGAGTGGAGGGGGGCTATTAGATTTAAAGTACATCAGCTGAAGCACGCTGCTCAGCAATGGTGTCTTCCAGGAACTCAGGAAAAGACAGGTCCTACCGTAAGTCAGTTGTTTAGCGAGATTACTGTCACACTGGCTTTGTCTCTTCTGCATACACACATCTTCACCCAGCACTCAACGCCATATTCCTTGCTCAGTCTGTTTTCTCCAGACAGCTTAGCAGACATTTTGAGATTCACGATGGGGCATATTTTTTAGACTAACGCTTCTCCAATGCTTAAAACAGGCTAAAAAGTGTTCGCACATATTATTGTTACCTGAGCTGCTTTTGTCCCTTTTCAAGTCCATTCAGTCAATGGCTTTCTCAAACTAGAAGCCATCACAAACATTTAAGTTGTTCTCACGATATATGCTGTGGATGAACTGCGGCAACTGCAGAGCATGCAGGAAAGGCACCCACCTGAGTGTAACATGACCAACATTTTATGTCCTCCTTTTCACTATATTCTGGTATCTTCTGATACAGAGTTCTTAAATCAGTTATGAAGGAGAGGGAACTGAGAGACAAATATACAGCTAGCATAAAAAC